>NW_025999983.1:49374-184033 GCF_001458135.2 Marmota marmota marmota | reverse complement strand
ACCGCCCTCCTAGCGCGCCGGCCACCGCCTCAGGAACGCTCTGCGCCGCGGCGCCCGCCGCCTGGCCTCTTCGGCCCGTTGCGCCAAGGGGGCTCCGAGGGCGCGTGGAATGAGGCTGGAGTCCAGCGTTCTCGGTCGGTCGCCCTTCCTTCGCGGCTGGCGCTTCCAAAGGAGGAGTCTTCAGGGCGGGGCGGGGCGGGGGCAGGGGAGGGGGCACTGTAGGAAAGGGGCGGGCGGAGCTGGGGGCCAAGGGTGGCGGGAGCCCGGCGTCAGTTTCGGGAAGTTTGGGAGGTCAGACACCGATACACCTCCCGGCGGAGATGGATACTGCGCCTCGGGAAACGTAGATCCGGCGCGCACGGCCGGGGCGCCCCCGGAGACTCGGGCGTCCCCGCCCCCTGGAGTCCGGGCATGGTCCGCTACAACTGGGATGAGGGTCCCTATCCCGGCCACTCGTCCCTGGAGCCCGGAGAACCCGAAGCCTTAAACTACCCTCTCCCCAGTGCACACACATCCTCCCCCGGTCGATTTTCGGGCGCCACCACCTTCCCTGGATCTTGGGCCCCTCTTTCCTGGGTATTCCCCCCTTAGCCTCCCTCCGCTTGGTAAAAGTGAGTTTGGTGTGTGTCGTTCGCGTGGCTGTCATTAAGGCAGTCTGTTATTGTGCGAAGCTGAATCAGTGGCTCTTTGTGCGCTCAGCTGTATGGTAATGCAGACAGCACCTGCTCCCTGCACAATACGAGAGAAAGAGCTCCCCTCCGCGCGCGCCACGGCCTCTGCAACAATGTCCGGCACATGTTCCAAAGGCCCCTCCAGCCCGGCCCCCCAGCCCACAACCTTTACACAACCGTCACCTTATTAGGTTTTTACACGTCCATCAGACACTAGAACTTTTGTTTTCTTTTTCTTTTCTTTCCTTTTTTTTTTTTTTTTTGAGGGAAATGAGTTTATTGGGAGGGCCGAGAACACACGTATCACAATGAATCACCTAAACTACTCTCCTACTTACAGGAGCCAAGCAGGAGTAAGTGGAGGCATAGACTTCTTCTTTGGAGACTCTTCTGGTTTTGTGCTCGGCAGGCACGTTGCCACTCTTTCTCCCTGACTGCTCCTTCTTAGAGAAGTGCTGGAGTGACTGTCCCTCTGATTGTACGGCAACCACCAGAGTGGGCCTGGCAGTCTCTTGTTGTAGGTGTTACAGCCCCATGGTGAGGACCTGCACTGTCCTGGCAGTTTCACTGTCATCCAGGTCCTCATATACATCACAAAAATACAGAAAGGGAGTCCTCCAAAACCCAGCAAAGCCACTGGCAACAGGACTGAACAGTTTGTTCCTCTGGCTGTCAGGCAGCTGGAATCATTCATTTCAAGTCACCCAGCCTGTCCTGGCTACCTTGTTTCCCAAGTACCTGTAAAATTTCAGGATAAACAAGAGATTTCACTTTATACTTTCCAACTCTGCCTCATAGAAAACCAGAGTTAACCAAACACCATGTGCACAGGGTATTTAAGGCTGAGGTGAGAAAGGCAGGCTTGGGCCCCACTAAGAATCTCCTACTGTGTGATGTAGAACAAATGGAAGCTTCAAAAGATATTGCCATCCCCAGGACAGAGGCAAACCCAGTGTCCCTGTCCTCTGCAAACTCTGTAGGGACTTGCTACATCATCACAAGACTGGGCCAGCTTGAATACTAATTTAATTTTGCCACCTAGTGTCAGCATCCCTTTTTGACTAGGTTGATGTTTCCTCAGAAACAGAGAGATCTCTGATCCCTGGGGCTCAGAAGCTGTTCCCTATGCTGGGGGATGAGGGGGTAGGTAGGTGAGAGAATTCCCAGAGCAGGGGAGATGCAAACCAAGAAAGGAATTTGAGATCAGAATGCAGAATCCTGGATGCTTGGAAGACTGAGCACAGATCTCAGGAAGAAATGAAATATCAGGAACCTTTTAATTAGAAAATGGAAATGGAAAACAGTCTCATTTGAATGCCTGTTTAGAAAACTGGAAATAAAAAGTTCCACGCGCAAGGGCTTAAACCTTGAGAGAGAAAAGACTTGCCCCAAATCTTTAACAAACCCCCCTTAGTATCAAGTATTTGTTAAATTGACATAGCACAGATTTCTCGATTACAGCGGCAAAGCGGAACTGAAAGGCATCGTAAAATCCATCAGAATCCTGCCCAAAGCGTTCATTCTTTCCCAACTTAATTTATGCCACGCGATTCTGTATTGAGGAAATCAAGCAGAAAGCCCTTTTCTTCTCCTCCCTCCTCCTCCTGCTCTTCTTCTCCCTTTTCTTTCTCTTTTCCTCTTCTTTTTCCTCCTCTTACTCTTTTTCTTCCTCCTTCACCCCTTTTTCTTCTCTACCTTTTTTTCTGTCCTGCAACCCAAATTGGTTCCTCTTCCCCTCTCTTTTAAAGGCTGAGCTAGCTAACGGGGAGACTGTTTAACTTCAGCGTTTCTATAGGAGCCTGTTGTAGTTTAACTCCTGCGCACCAGTAGCTGGGGTGAACAAAGGAGAGACTCGAGGTCCAACTATTCATCCTTTCTTTGCACTTTAATTTTCATTGATTGGGAAGACAAGGGGAGCCCTTAGGGATTCGAGCTGGAGGGGGATGACACGCCTTTAGACGCCATCAGCCCCCTAGCCAGCCATCTGCTGCAAACCAAATGGCGTTTTTTCACTCCCTAGCTGCATGTCTCTGTACTCCCACAACGAAGTACTCTGAACCCCCCAAATGCAGGAGGGAGCTTAAGCTCGAGTGTGTTAAATAGACTTGCCGCAGTGTCAGCCCTTGCCACCAGATTCCCTCCCCCCCATCCACCATAAATCCTCACCTTGCTCGTTAGGAGAATGCAGAAAACTTCCTTTTAAATACTTTTTGATGTCTCAGCAAATTTACTGTACAAAGTGAGGCTCATTAGGGCTTACATCAGACACAGGGGCGGGGGGCGGGGACTCTGCTGCCTGGTGGGGGTCCTGTGGTCTGAATAACTCCAGTGTGGAGGGGAGGCTGGATTGGGTGCCAGTCAGAACCATGGTCACAACACACCTCAGTTCTCTGTTCCATAGAGATTATTTTCTTCACCGGGGAATAAAAGTTCCTGTTCATCATTTTATCCAAGTAGGTATGTCCATTCTCAGCAGTGTGTGACCTAAAACTGTGATCACCCAATTCCAGTCCCCTTCACCCAAGAAAGGCTTAACTCCCAAAGTATGTGCCCAGGGTCTGGGCAGATTGCAAGGAACATCCCAAACAAGCTTAGATTCCACCTAGTGCAGGTTCAGTGTTCTGTGTAAACAAGTCTGGAGACTTGAGTGGGGTTTGTGTTTTCTCAGACCAAGTGAATGCTGTATACCCAACAGAGAGGTTCTCTTATTCCCAAGAAGAATCAGGGTCCTTGTTCAAAACAACAAGATAAAAAAAAAAAAAAAACTTCCAGGCAGCAAATCTGGTGTTGATCAAACATTCCATCTTGCCTGAAGAAGAAAGAAGAGGAAGAGGAAGAAAAGGAGAAGGAGGAGGAGGGGGGGGGAGGAAAGCCTGTTTATTAATTAGCATTAGTGTCACATCTCACCGACACCCCTTCTGCCCATTCTCTCTCAGCCACAGTTGTGGAATCTCAAAGCAGTTAAAATAGCGGAGGACTCCCGCTGCATGCTTGAGACACTGGTAGCCAGAGGGCCTGGTGGCAAACCTCTCGCCCACACAGCCGCTCTGGTAGTGCCCAACTCCTCATCCTTAGGTGTCTTTGGACACACTTCTAGCGTCTCCTTTAACTGCCACACCCACCTGTATGTATAACCTATGTTTACACCTGACTGCAGTTCTGTCTGGCCCTCGCCTTCTAACCTGGGCATCCACTCATCCCAGCCTAACTGGGCTCCCGGTCTATTTAGACTGGAGACTTTGCTCGCGTTGATCCTCAGGTGCAGGTGAGGCTGGCCTCGAGTGGCCGCGTTTGGAGGGGTTCGGTGGCGGCCTCCAGAGTGGATCAACCGCCAACTTCCCCTGTGCGGTGGGGTCACGGCATGTCACGACTTTTTTTATTATTTATTTTTATTTTTATTTTTTAATGGGAGAGGCGGCTGTATTGTGAAAAAGAAGGAATGCCCAATCCACTGGATGGTTTGGTTTTCGTACAGGTCGGTAGACTGAGCACACTGTGCGCCGGAGACTCCCACTCTGCATGCACGGACCGCGAGTGGGGGCTGCAGGTCCGCGGAAGTTGCAAAGGCATGTGCTGATCTGCATGAGAAAGGGCGAGTCGCGTGGCTCAGCTGGCGGCCCCGGCGCAGATGACAGATCGCCCCGGCTCGCTGCCCCTCCAGGCCCCGCCCGCCGCTCCTTCCTCCGAACCGCGGGTCATCTGCTCCGGGCTGTCCTGCGCTCATCTCCATGACAAAGCGTGTGTTTACCTGCGGCCGCGGCACCGGCGGGCGCGCCTTTGTCCTGGGATCAGATTACCGCGGCAGCTGCGCGCAGCCTCCCGCGCGAGGCTGCACTGCCCCAGCGAACTCTGTCACCGAGTGTGCCGAGCCGAACGGGATGGGGGTGGGGGCGTCGGGTGGCTCCTATGGCCCGGGAGAGGCTGCTTTCGGTTTGGTACGGGCCGGACCCGGAGCCTCGCGACGGGAGCCGACGCCCCGAGGGCTTCCTGAAGGAGGCGGAGGCGCCGGGCGGGTGCTGGGAGGGCGCCAGTGCGGAAGCTGGGGCTCAAGCCTTGGTCATCCCTGGCCACCGAAGGGGCTGCGCACGCGCGAGTTTCGGGGCCTCCGAGCGCCTAAAGCCCAAGTCAGGACCGTTCTACCAGGCCGCTCCCCGGCCCTCGCCCTACCTCGCTGATGCAGCCGGGTAGGGCCGGCTGTGAGACGTCGGGGTGGCAAGCGCCGACAGTCTGGCGCCCTGGGTGAGCTCTCCGCGCAAACCTTGCGCCCCAGAGGGGCAGACTCCACGAGTGCTGCGGCCGCCCCCGCGGGTGGGCTTCTCGCCCTGGCCAGCATGGTCAGGCCTCGGCCTGGGCATCTGGGACGCGTGGCAGCCCCTTTCACTACTCCATCAGGGGTCGAGGCCTCACACCTGGAAATGGCAAGCCTGTGACTATGTAAAAAGACGACGCCGAGAAAGGAAAAGGCGTTGAGAGGGTCGTAGGAGCGAAGCCCTACGCTCCCCCGGTATGTGCCCCTACCCTGGGGAGGTCGTGGGCACCTGTCGTCCCCATTCCCAGGGGGTCCCATCAATCTCTCACGCTGTTGGGGTGGTGGTTAAAGCCCAGGCTCACAGAGGACCTAAAAACCCCGAAAGGTGGCCTGCGCCAAAGGGCCTAACTGGGCCCCTGGGATTCCTCTGGGTCACTCCCCAGGCAGGGATGGTCCCACACATGCGTTTCAGTTTCCTCCCGGCCTCCCCAGGAGTGTCCTCACTAGGCAGGCCATCGCCCAAGGCCACTATGGAAGAGCCCTGACAAGGCGACCGTGGACGCTTTCCAGTGCGCTGTCCTTCCCTGGCCTCCCCCACCTCCCCTTTTCTGTGAGCATCTGCCCGGGGAAGAACAGATGTGGGCACCTGCGGTGACAGGCTGCATATGTTCCGTCCTATTCACAGGCATTCAAACGTGGCTACAATGAGCGGCCTTTGTGTGCAGAGAGTCACTAAATATATTAATCTGTACTCCCCGGAGCACGGGCTGTTTAATTTTTCACTAGCAATAACATCTGATCTAATCCTTAAATCGGCTCCCCAAAGCCTCGCCTCCCGCCCACCCCCTCTACCGAAAAACGTGTGAAGTTATTCAACTTTCCACCTGTTGCCTGAATTGGGCTGGGTCACTGCAACATCCAAGGCTGGATCAGGCCAGGAGGGGGTGAGTAGTGGGTGGGGGCACTGTATGGGGTGCTGCCTGCCACATGGGCATAGCCAGGGCGTGTTTATCAGAAGGAAAATAAACACCAAGTGTGGAGTGTGGCTCCCCAAATGTTGTGCAAACAAAGAACAATAATTATTGAACAGCTTCCAAAGCAACCCAGCATACTCACCCTTTCTGTGTGAGTTCCTTTAAAAATGTATATAAAGTTCCCATTTATCTTTTTGTTTATTAAACTCTCGTGGTTATTATAAACACTGGTCAATAGGCCACACAGCCAAAAGGTAACATAAATCTCAGATGTAAGACTTAGATTTTTTTTAGCAATTTTGTTGCAGGACTCTTTTATCTTAGCATCCCTTATTCTATTTTGATTTGTTTTCAGCCACAATGAGTCCTTTAGTGCCATTGTGGACGTCACAATGTACATGGACATCAGGCTGTGAATGAAGACAGAGGCAGTTTAAACAAACCAAGCTCTTTCTTTCCTTTCCATCCATTGTCATATGAATGGGCCTTCTGCATTGGCTGCTAGGAGACCAGCTTTGCAAAGCCCTGCTCCAGTAAATGGGCTGGGAGAAAGGGACCCCAATAAACATCTTGAGTACTGGAGAGGAAAAGCAGGGGACACATTTAGGCACCTTCTTTCACCTCAAGTCAACACATTTCTTTAATCTCCGAATGTAAAACAGACTTACTGACCTTGCATTCCTCACACTTCCACTTCCTTCCTGCTGTCTTAAGTTCCTACCCCTCCCTCCACTGCTTCCATCAGGAAACTAGGGGCAGCACTGGGTCACCCTCAACATTTGTTTTCAAAGAGCAATATGTTCTCTCTTCTTTTGAGGAACATGGGCTTGGGCATGCTCATCAGCCATTCTAATGACACAGGGCTGCATGTGCTTTCAGGAGGCACTGAAGCACTGCTAGGCAGTAGGAACCCTTGCGAGTCTGTCAGGAATAGCCACACACTGTGATGTGGTGGCTGGGGCTGTTCCTGCTGGTGAAGTGTCTGAGGTGGTTCCAGGCTCAGGGTGTGTTGGTAGGAACCACCCCGTCAACTGCCAGCAGGCCAGGTCCTCCCTTACTTGTCAGAGCCACATGAAGTCAGGCCACTGGAGGTAGTGTTACCGCTGTTGGTCCTTGCTTCCCCGATGTTGAAGAATAGCACCAGAGAAGCATGCCGAGGCAAGGTCAGAGTAGAAATTACAAGTTTATTAAAGGACAGCAGAAAAGACTTCTCCCGGAGGAAGAAGGGGACCCAAGAGGTGGAATCTGTTGGCAGGCAAATGTGTTCCCCTTTTTATAGGTTTGGTGATGGAATGCAAGGGGGAAGGGTTGGGACACAGGTGGGCCAAACAAGTAATCTGGGCAGGAAGGACTTAATTATCACTTTTTTTGGGATGGGCTTATCACCTCTCAGGGATGGGCTACCTCCAAATCTGTTGGGGGCTGTTTCCTGGGTTCCATTAACATTTCTTTGGGGTGGACTTTGGCCTAGGGCCTTTCTGGGACTTCATTAACTTTCCATGAGTTGTCCTGTGTTTCCCGGAATCATGGTCAGCATGGCCTCCATTTTAGATGTCACTGGATATTAGACCCGATTTACCTAACTACACTGACGACCTAATTTTAAATCTGGCTTCAGTAACAGCCATGTCCAGGCAAATGGGAAGCCACAAATGACTCAGAGCAAGGGGTATGGTCAGACATGGCAGGAAGAATGGCTCCTTTGGCTCCTCTTTGGTTTTACCTTACTGATCACACAGGGCTTGAGACCAATGTGAGATCGGACCTGTGGTCTGCCACAATACAAATGATAAAATGTCTTGGAGGTGGCTCTTCTGCCTTTCCATTTCTTGAAAAGGTTTGTGCAAGATTAAGAATCTTCCTTAAAAGGATGAGGGATTCACCAAGGGGGCATCAATAACTGAGATTCTCTTTGTGAGAAGTTTTTTACTTACAAATTCAATTTCTTTAATCGATACAGGGATTGCTCAGTTTTTCTATTTCTTCTTTGTTCAGGCCTGGTGATTTGCATGGTTCTAGGAAACCTGTTTTCATCTGAAGTTATTCAGATAGCCTACTCTACTGTGGTGACATCTGAAGGAATAGGTCCTGCACTTTCTCAATATCCTCAATATCATGATCAGTGCAGCCATTTTGTGTGTGTGTGTGTTGTCAAAGAACAGACCTTCCTTTTTTGTTAATTTTCTCTGTTGCTCTAGGCAGAAATTAGGGCAGCCATTAGACTCACTTGTGCTTTCTTCTGGTCAGGAATCACCATCTTTACTTCCTATTTTCTATCATCTGAAAACAATAATTCCACACTTCTGTCCAATTTCCTAGTTGTTTACAGTTACGGACAACTTCTATAGGAATTGCTCTTTCTTGGGTGGAAACTGCAACAGGTAAGATACTTTTGGCTCCAAGTAACAGAAAACCCTGATTCTCACAAGGAGAATATTTCATGAGATCAGAAGGAAGGGCTCTAAGTGTGGGTGACTGAGTGGCTCCACCAGGGCCAAGCCCCTCCCTCTGCTGTCTGTGCTGTTAGCTCCATTCCGAACTCTGGGAGATCTGCCAAGGTTCTGAAGTCTTACACAGAGCGATGGCCACTTTCCTCCTAGATGCCACTCTTATCAGCAATGAAATACTCCGGTAACATGTAATGTGCACCAAACATATTTTCAGTTGTGGCATTTCTTCTTTCCCATTTAGATGAACTGTTAGCCAAATAAATATTGGGCATATGTGGTTGTTGCATTCAAAGAAATTCAGTTCAGCATCTAAATGAAACTATCACTAATAAATAGGTATACTGAGAGGATCAACTTGTTACCCTACCATTTCATTTTTCCACATTTCTCTCATCTTTTTCTTCAACTTTTTACCCTCCCTTAGTCCCCATTCAGTCCTGGCTTTTTTTCTTCCTCTTTCTTTTCTATTTTTTTCTTTTATTTATATAAACCTTCAATTCCCTATTTTTAGATTCTCTCCCTAACGAGCAGATTGGGTGTATATACTAAGGCATAGAAAGCATGTCTATGATGTGAAGCAAGAGACGAAGGAAGAGGGGTTTAGTCCCCCCCACACACATTGATTTCTATGTACAACTTTTCTTCTAGTCTCCCAGGAAAGAGACCTTGAGGTAGTGTTTGAGTTTTCCTCTCCTTCACTGTAATATACGCTAATAATCACAATTTAGAATGTGGACAGATTAATTGTGCCATTTGTACTTGTTAAAACTTAAAATTTTCCTTTAACAAATATACTCATCTAAAAATTCAAATAGTGCTGCTTAATTTGTGACAAAAATAGTCTTTGCCCACACTACACATTCCCATTCCCAATTCCTTCCACCACATTTATCTCTTAGCTACTTACTTGGAATTTACTCTGATTTTGAAAAGATCTTTCTTATAAGGCCTTTATTTCCAATGTGTGGACTCTGGATCCTAGCTCTAGCACCCTCACTTCCTGAATGAAAACCCAAGACTACACAGAGTTAGGGTCACCCTCTTTCTTAAAAATGGCTGTGGCCGTACTTTGTCCATTAATGCACCATTCGGTATCTACCTTATCACGTGATGATCATGCACAGCTGAGGCACAGGCTGCAGTTACATCTCCACTTTTGCTGGTTTCAGTTTTTGCCTGGATTTTTGCTCATCAGCTCTCTTGTGTGGCTTTTACTGATCATCACCAAACTCTGAAGATCTTGTTTAAACCTCAAGCACATGAGGTGCTTCACAGCTTCATCTTTGCTGCAGATGTTTCTTCTGGAGGCCTACACTCTCCAAGCTTTTGTCCTGGGTTTCCCCTTCTCTTCTGTTTTATAGGCCCTTAATACTCTTCTTCTTGACTTATTAATTTTGGAGAATATCCTCCACCAGCTTTCTGAGTTATGGTATTTGACAGACAACGTTTTTGCGCTTGCATACTTTAATCTTTATTCTGCTGAGAATTTAAGATTTTAATGGATTATTTTCTTCGGAATCTTAAAGTTAATGGTCTAGCATAGTTTGGCTTTCTGGGATTTTTTTCTTTATTTATTTGCTACTGGGGATTGAACCCAGGGGCCTTTTATCACTGAACTACATCCCCAGACCTTTTTGTTTTTTGAGACAGGGTCTTTCTAAGTTGCCCAGGCTGGTCTGGAACTTGACCAGCCTCATGCCTCATCCTCATCCTCCTAAATAGCTGGGATTAGAGGTATGCACTATAGTGGGATTCTATAAAGAATTTCCATGCCATTGTAATTTTGTATGCCTTAAATGTGAGCTTTTTTATTTCCCCTTCCAGAAGCTTTAATAAATTTTCTCTCTGATGTTTTGAAATTTTGTAATGATATACCTTGGTGTGGATCCTTTCAAAGTAAGTTTTGTGCTGGGTCCTTGGTGGTTCCTTTCCATGAGAAAATGTCTTCAAGATCTGGAAAGTTTTCTTGCGTCATTTCTTCATCTCCTTCTCATAATTTTCTCTATTCTCCTTTCATGTAATTCCTATTTTTCATGTTAGACCCCTTGAGTTTATCTTCTAATCTTCTTGTGCTCTTTCTCTATCATCTAAGAGTGTTGTTGAATCTGTCTTCTATTAATTCACTGCTTCTTTAATTTTGGGGAGGTCTTTCTTGTTCTCTAGGTGGACTTCTCTTTCATTTGTAATATTATCTTCAGAGACTGCCAACTATAAAGCATTTTATAACATTTCTCCCCTTGCATTTTTTTTTTGATTACTTTTAGATTTTTCTCTTCCTCCAGTGATTGTTGATCCTTGTTATTTATGTACATTCAGGAGTAAGGCAATGTTCTACTCTATGTGGTACCTGAGAATTATAATATAGTGGGCCTTGCCTTCTGGTCATCCCTGACACCCTGCCACTGCTGAATGAGCCTCCTGTTTCTTGGGAGGATGGTTTTCCTGGTTGCTGGGCCATAGCACTTGGTTTTTACCCTTCTCTCCTAGGTTTGCACCTTCTGCCTTAGGTCATTCCTAACCCACTTATTCTTTTACTATCTCCTTGTGGTGTTTCTCATTCCCTCCTGGTCCACTGAGGCTGCTAATGCAAAGTACTGTAGAGGGGGTGGTTTAGAAATAACAGGTTTCTCACAGTCCTGGGACTGGTGACTGAAACTAGAATGGCTGGCTCTCTGAGGGCCCCCATCTGGATTGCAGATTGTCTTCTCCTTGTGTCTTCACCTGGAAGAAAGAAGGTGAGAGAGCCCTACTCTTATTCTCCAAGGCTACACCCTCATGACCCAATCATCTCCCAAAGCCTCACCTCCAAATGCCATCACTGTGGAAATTAGATTTCAACATAACATGATGGCCCTTGCTATATGTCTCACCTGTTTTCTAACATTTCACCCATCAGTTTGTGTCTCCTACCACAATCTGTACTCCTTAAGACTGGATGCTGTTTCACCTGCTTTTGTGATGGAATGCCACCATCCTCAGTCTGCAACGGGTGCTACGCACTGTTTGTTGATTTTACTTGGAAGAAAAAAATTAGTATGAAGCCTCAGCCTCTTGGCTGGAAAGATTCCTTCACAAATCTTTCAGTGCTTCTGTGGTGTCACCTCAATTTGGCATTATATTTTGAGTTCTCTATCAAGTGCTTTGCCAGAGATTCTGAAGGAAATCACAAAATGTGTATCCCAGAATGATACCTAAACATCTTACTCCCCTGGCAGAAGCCTCATTAGCTCACCAGGGTTTAGAGCAGACTTACTAGGACACAGTATGCGTCCAGGAAGTCGGATACACATCCTCTTTTGGCCTATTATTATTGGAATGTGTCAATAAGTTAAAAAATGAATTACATTGTTTCCAAGGTCCTGTCATACATGTAGATGCCCAAACGTTCTCCTGATTGTAGAGAAAAGAGTGGAATAGAAACTAGGGGTCGTTCCGGGGGAGCGCGGCCCCCACCCTCTACCCGACGCAGTGACCAGGCACAGCGGCCGCGCCGTCCTCCAAAGCGCCAGCGTGGAGTCCTCGCCCGGATCAGCATGGTGCAGCGGCGGGCCAGGGCCCGCTACCGTCGCAGGATCCGAGCTGCGGGACGTGGAAGTTGGCTTCCGGACACTCGCAATGAGACCTAGGCCTACGAAGAACAAACTGGCACTCCATCCCGCAGGACGCTCTATCTGCAGGGCAGAAAAGGAAAAATGGCGAAGTCCGCTAATCGCCTGAGGAAGTGAGGCCGGAAGTCGTATGGTTGCCGGGGCAACAGGCCGAGGCGTCCTTCCCCTTCCGCGCCAAAGGCTCCCGTACACACACCTCGCGCCCGCCCCCGCTCATACACATGCGCATCTCGCGCTGCGGCCTCCCCCTGCGCCTGCGCACCATGCACCCTGCATTTCGTGCGGGCCGTCCATGCCCCGCCCCGCTTCCACGGCCGGGCGGAAGCACTTGGGCGGAAACGGAAGTGAAGCAGAGGCGGCGGGGCGGAGGGTGGGGTGGGTGTGTTGGCGGTTGTTCTTCGCGTCTCTAGGTAGGGCAGGCCTAGGGACCTGACAGTGGCCTGTGGGCCGCCGGGGTGGTGGCGAGGGTCCGGAGGGATGGCGGAGGTGCGGACGAGGGGCCCTCTGCGGCGGCCCGGGTGGCGGCCGGGATGGTCGGGGGCGGTGGCGGAGGCTCGCGCGGGTGCTGGGCGTGCACAGCCAGGAGGCCGGGGGGAGGGGGACGCGGAGGCCGGGAGGGCGAGGTGGGGGCCAGTCGGCCGCGGTGTGCAGAGCCTTTCCTTTTTGACGCCAACTCTGTGCATGATCTCTGACCGTCCGGTCCTGGGACTTGCTTTTGGTCCCTTTGCCTCTCTCGCGGCCTTCATGCATTCTCTGATTTTTTATTTTCTCATCCTTTCCCGCATCTCCCGCCATCGCCATTGGGTTCCCCTGACCCAGCCGTTCCTTTAGTTTAGAAGCTATAGCTGTGCTTTTTAGCCGGTTGAGCTCTTGGGAAGAAGCGCCACCAGCACAGCAGTGTCAGGTCATTCACTGCTCTTCTAGGCCTCCTTGCCTACCAGTTTTTAAAATCGCTCACCACCTAGTCTTTCAAACCTTTGGCCCACGGAAAGGAATACAGTAGGTGACATCTGAGGTCCCTTGTGGTTTTATAGCAATCCAAGATTCTACCCTATTCCTGAATTGGAATCTGGGTATCATTTATAAGGCAGATTTACTTGAAACTAATGAAGTTCAGTCTTTCATGTCCCTCAATTGCATGGGTTGCTTCCAAGGCCCTGGGAACTCTGCTATCCTGTGTTTATAATTTGTATTTTGTTTTTTACAAAGAAGAACCCCAAGTTGTATATTTCATTCCCTATACAACTTGCCGTTTGTCATATTCTGCTGCCTTGAGATTTACCCTCTTGTCCATCCGACCTTCCCCTCCCTAACTCGTGCTCCTTCATCTTCTAGGGGTGCTCATATGGACGAAGGGGGTTAAGCATGAGCTAACTCAGTTCGTTGGGCAGGACCTTATAACTCTTGCCTTGCAAGTGTAAGTGCAGGTATTGTTAGATTCATTTCCCTACAGAGTTGCTACCTCCTTGAGAGGTTGATGGTGAAATGCATAGGAATCTACTTAGCTGAAGTCATGAAAGCACTCCATAGAAACTAGAGTTGTACACTGGGAATTCATTCAGAGGAATTTATTGCAACCTTTATTTTATTACTTTGAAAACAGGGCAATCCTAATGTGATCAGTTATTTTTATAGAGTATAATAATAAACAAATAATTGTATTTTAGTTTGCTTTTGGACATGTTTCTTTGTAAGGTATTTTATTGGAAAATCTTAAGGGATTTTAAAGTTTAAGTTATTAAAATAAACAATAATGCTTAAAGTATTTCTAGAGGAGTTTTTAGTAGTTTAGAGTCTACCAGATTTAGGAGGTAGATTATTATTTTTTACAAGTTATTAGTGAGTACGTAGATTTGTCTTCATTCATAAAGTGAATCTGTGCATTTGTTAGCCAAAAAAAGCCAGCTCCTGAGCACCATTGATTGACATAGTATTGCTCAGTGAGAAAGACTGTAAGTCAATTTTATTATAGAACTTTTTTAAAATATATTTATTAGTTGTAGATGGACACAATATCTTTATTTTGTTTATTTTTATGTGATGCTGAGGATCCAACCCAGTGCCTAACACGTGCTAGGCAAGCACTCTACCACTGTGCCACAACCCCTTAGTACTTTTAATATAAAGTCTGCCACATTATATCCTTTAGTGTATCTGCTTGCACACATCTGCATATGTATGCCAGGTTCTGTAAAAGTGGTCAGTATTAATACTGTTGCATTAGGAACCCAAATTTAACTCACTACAGATTCTTGCAAATTATTACAAAGTCATTTACAGTATAACCATTGCCAACTTGAAACAGAGAAGCAACTTCCTGAATAGAGATTTTGGGACAATTTAGGTTTTTGCTCATTAAGCACCAAGATAACACATTTAGGATGGAAATTGTTCTATGATATGTTCTTTTTCTGCCTAGTGTGACAAACATTCCTCAGTGGTCTCAAATGAATATTGAACTGTATGTAGTTTTTTAATGTTGTGATATAAACAGGGATGCAAATGCAGATCTTTCCTGGAGTTTTTAGGTCTCTGCTTTTTTTTAGTGGGGTCTTTTTTTGTTTTTGTTTTAATTCTTTTCTTTCTTTCTTTTTTTTTTTTTTTTTTTTTTTTCTTTTAGTTTCCCTGTGTCAGCTGTCAGAACTTCTTACTGCTGTCAGTATACCTGCCTAAGGTTGCCCTTTCCATCATGTATTCTTCTCTACTTGCTACTTTGGGTTCAGTTGTTAGAACTGAGGAGAAAAATAGTCCATAGCCTATAAGAGCCTGAAGGAGTTTCTCCTGAAAATTTTGTTTTAGCTTTAACTTGTGGATTTTTTGATTATATATCAGACCTTATTCTGAATCCTGGATAAGTAAGGCAGCATAACTATTTGTAGGTATACTCACATTTTTGTGTGTGTTGAGTGACATCGTTTTCACAGTGCTTCCTGCACTTGTAAAAAGATTTGTAGAACTGCAGTTGGGTAAGGAAAGGCAAAGGGCTGTTGGGAAAAGCCAGAGACCCTCTTGTCACTGTTATCCTTGGAGGGCCCTGGGAATGACTGGGAATAACCTGTGGGTAGGAGACTGTAGGCCCTCCTGGTGTGCAGTGACCAGGTCACCTTCAGATGCATCTGTGTCAGTGGAGAGGTGAGGCCTAAGGAAAGGAAGACAGGCTTTTGAGATTGGTGGGCTTGGATGCTGCCATTCCTGTTAGTTAATATCTGTGGCCTTAAGCAAGTGGTTATTTTCACCTAGCACACACTGTCAATTTCCTCCCCCATAACTACACCTTTACTGCAATGTGTCCTTGAGAAAAGAGGCTGAACAAAACTGATGTGTGGGACTAGGGGGCCCATCTGCCTAGTGGGACTAGGGGGCCCATCTGCCACGGGGCTTTTGAAATAAATTACACATTTAAAGTGTCCCATTGGTCACATTTTGACATGTGTACGCCACCAGATTTTCTTCTGTCCTGCAGGAGCCACCATCTGGTTCATACTTTATCCACAGCCCTAGCAGGGCTCTGGAGTACCACCAACCTACTACATCATGTAACAAGGCAGGAATTGTGAGAATTTACTGAGTCAGTTTTGAGTGTTCTGGAGATGGTCAGTAAGATTGGCGAGAACTGTGAATGTTTGTACCTCTGGATAAGTTCATGGTTCCTTGTCACCTTAATATGAGCTATCTTTGATAGAAGCTACAAAATTCAGTTGGAAACTGAATCACATTTTTATATTTAACAAATTTTACAATACCAGAAAAAAACAAAATCTGCTTATAAAACAAAATACAAAGCAGAAAACATTTGGATTCTATTTATTTATTAAAAGAAAATTAAATGAAATTGAACTTCTCAACTAAAAATGTCCACGTCAGAATTTAACTGTTAGCAGGTAGTTTGTGGCAAAGATGGCTAAATAATGAAGCAAATTTGAATATGTGTATACTAATAAGCTGCTTATTAGTGGTAAATACTCCTTGGACATTTACTTAGGTGAGTGTGGGAATTTGGTTAGGCTGCCAAGTACAGTTGTCCTTGTGCAGGGGTCAGGCACACGTGAACTGTTCATGTGCCCAAGAGACCTAGAGGAACCTTGGCATAGGTCAGCATCAGGTGGGGCTAGGCTGAGGTGTGCTGCTCTGTCAGTTTCCACAGATGTTTAGAAGTTGAAAGTTAGGAGTAAAGGAGTTCCTGGATTTGTCTTTTTTCCTTCCACTTCACGTTTTAGTAGCCCAGCAGTTGAGACAGGCTTCGCTGTCAGAGGAAAGTGCAGCTTGGCCTAGGAGCAGCAGCCTCCAGATCCACTGTGCCTGCAGTTCCTTGTAGCTCCTCAGAACTTCCTGCATTGATATTGGTGTTGATTTTGCAAGCCCTGTGTTGGGCTGCTGGAGGATAGCATTTCTTCGCATTCTATCCTAGGATACATGTGGGGTCTCAGAAATCCTTGTGGATTTCTATTCTTTTTATACATTTGCCCTTGCATTTATCTATTATTTCAAATAGATTTGGGGCCCCTTATATGAGACATTGTGCTAGCTGTTGGGATGAGACAGATAAACATGTCATTGTCCCAAGTGGCCCACCTTAATAGTGGTGATTCCCCAGTGTCCCACACTATATTTAGGGCAGTGAGACTCCTGCCTAATGAGACAAGATTTCTACTTTCTTTCTAAACGGCAGTGATCAACATATAAAAAGTTCCTATATGAATTGCAGGGAGAATTAATTGAAATCTAAATTATATGTATTTGTTCAGTCATTCTTTAATAACTGCATTATTATTTCTTTATAGAAGGAGAAGCCTCCATATATGCACTCAACAGTAAAGGGAAAACAAAAAGTAATTATTTGAGGTGATAGGCACAGTTTCCTGTCCTTTTGGACACTTCTGTCATCTCATGCTGACTGCACTTGTGCTTGGGTGATGCTTCCAGACCTGGCCATCAGGGACGTTGCTCTACAAAGTGGGCGTGGCGAGTATTTAGCTCTTGAATTCATGGAAGTATGGGAAGGCCCCCTTCAGCTTCATGATTCCCAACTCCTTTCCTACCCTGGTTCTTTTTTGTAAATGCCAAAGGAGAACACTTTTTCATGTCGCATACTTGAGGTTTATCTGTGACTCAAATGTGAGAAATTGGCAGTGTGAAAGACAGGAAAAGCTTGTGCTTGTTCAGGTGAAACAGTGGGCTTTTCACTACTAGTGTGAGAAAGGGGCAGAAACATCTGAATAAAAGTAGAGTCTGGGGGCTGGGGATGTGGCTCAAGCGGTAGCGTGCTCGCCAGGCATGCGTGCGGCCTGGGTTCGATCCTCAGCACCACATACAAACAAAGATGTTGTGTCCACCGAGAACTAAAAAATAATAAATATTAAAATTCTCTCTCTCTCTCCCCCTCTGTTTAAAAAAAAAAAAAAAGCAGAGTCTGGCTTCTTGCAAAATAAAGTGGTTATTTTGAGAAATTTACTGTTGTCATTTACAGTTTCAGTAGAAAATGATTGCATCAAAAAGAAAAATTTTTTTTTAAATGTCAAGGAAAGAAAGACAAGTTCAAATGTGACAAAACCTGCTGTGCAGGTGGGGGCATCATTCTGGAAAGCGATTGGTGGGGTTTCTGTGCCCAACTCTTAGCTCTCTCTCCACCTGTGTGTTGTTTTCTCCTGTGTCTTGAGTGACCCAGCCAGAACTTCCAGGAGCTGTCTGAACTGAGGGCTTATGGGAAAGGAATCAACAGGGGCTAGCCATGCACTCTGGGATATCCCAGCACTCAGCACAGACCTGTGAAGGACATAGAACTGAGTTAGTTTCTGATTTATAAGATTTATCTTTGACCTGCTTAATTCAAAGTAAGGCATAGAATAATAGTCTAGAGTTTATTCTAACCAACGTTTTTATTTCTTTCCCAAAGCCTGTCCCCTGCTTACTATGTTATAACAACATTGAGGAATACCTTTAGGAGCCAGGCATATATCTCAGTGGTAGAGCTCTTGCTTAGCTCCTGTGAGGCTATATGTTAGATCTCTAGCACATGAAAAAGCAGTGTAACCATCGTGGAGAAAAGATCCATGTCCATGAATCCAACAGAAACCCAACAGCTAAGAGATAATTATGTTATGAGGCCCAGTTTCTACTGTAGTAGCTCAATACTTTGACTTTGTTTCCATAGCAAACTCTATACTAGTGATAGTGAGTAGTGATTTGAGGCATATGTATTCATATAGTCTCTTTAATAACATATGGTCAGGACTTTGATGAGTTTCCATATATAATAGGTGATATTTATCTCTGCCCATATATTATATATTTTCATTTTTAATGACTATTAAACAGATAGCTTCAGATTAAACCATTACAGGTCAGTGTCCAGTAGCAATAAGTATATTTTTTAAGATAGTCTTATGAGGGTGTCTGTTGTCATCACAGTGATTTGTTTACAGCTCCTTCACTTGTGAATTAGAACTTTCGATTTCTATAAGGGTTTCTTCTTTTTTTGTTTAAATATTTATTTTTTTTTAGTTTTAGGTGGGCACAATAACTTTATTTTGTTTTTATGTGGTGCTGAGAATCGAACCCAGTGCCTCACGCATGCTAGGCGAGCGCTCTACCATATGAGCCACATCCCCAGCCCTTCTATAAGGGTTTCATTAGAGTTGCCTTATAGATTAAAGTTTGTATGTGTAGATGCCCAATTCAGCATGGTAGCTGGTAAGTGCACTGAAAAATGAGGGCTGCTGATATGTGCTTGGACATGACCCTGATGGTTCAGAAGAAACCATGGTGAATGTGTGCTTGGATGTGGGACCTGACAGCTCAGAGGAGACTGTAGTGATTGTGTGCTTGTATGTGACCCTGATCGCTCAGAGGAAATGATAGTGAATATGTAGACATTGAAATCCAGGAGGTCCTCATAGAATATTTTCTGAGCATTGATGATTTTTCCTTGCCTAAAGGAGGACATCATATGATATAAATGTATTTTGTTCCATTTTTATTTTTATAAACTATTTTAATTCTTTGAGCATTTTCTATTTGATTTTAGCTTTTAGAATGGGCTATTTTTTTCATCAATCACAAATTCAGATAGTACGATGCTTAATATGGTGAATTTGTATGAATTTTTCTTTTCAATTCATTTATTGAGATCTGCTTGATAACAGTTTTCCGTATACAGTTTGACAAGTTTTATGATAGCATTATGCAGTTGTAAAACTCTCAGCACAAAGTAGTACACTTGTTTATGACCACGTAGTGTCCCCTTGGGAATTCCTTGTGCTTTGCTCCCCACATGGTGGTTACCACTGCTCTGCTTTCTGCCACTACAGACTATCTTAGCTCTAGGGAGCTAGAACTTTTACAAGTTGAGTCATGTGTATGTCCTTTTTTGTCAGCAAATGTATTTCGAAATTTTTTCATTTTGTGTATTGTAATATGTGTTGTAGGTTTTTAAAATACTATTTCAGTTTCTGGATGAGTAATAATTACTTTTTTGGAAAGTGTTGACTTCTCTTTGAATGTGGTTGAGAAATATCTTGAATAATAGTAAAAATTTAAAAGATTGCTACATGTGTTGTCCTTGTGATACTCCTGTCATTAATGTATGCTTAGATTAGATAAAGTGCTTTGTGTTTTAATTGAACACTCTTTAGGCTCCTAGCCAGCATGTCATGTTTGGTGACACGAGTCTTTTGGAATATTAAATATTGCCTTGTGTTTGCTTTGAAAAGTGCCAAATGTCTAGTGAAAACGCCATAGTTGCTAATTATGGATTTCTTTTTCTTTGCAGATCCTTTTCCAGAGTCCAGTTATGGGTGTGAGAGGTCTGCAGGGGTTTGTGGGAAGTACCTGCCCACATATATGTACAGTAGTCAATTTCAGAGAGCTGGCAGAACATCACCGAAGCAAGTACCCTGGATGTACTCCTACTGTTGTGGTGGATGCCATGTGTTGTCTCCGATACTGGTATACTCCAGAGTCTTGGGTCTGTGGTGGCCAATGGCGAGAATACTTTTCTGCTTTGCGAGATTTTGTTGACTCCTTTGCATCTGTTGGCATCAAGTTGGTATTCTTCTTTGATGGTATGGTGGAACAGGGTAAGAGAAATGAGTGGGTGAAACGAAGACTTAAGAACAACAGGGAGATCTCTAGGATTTTCCATTACATCAGGTCACACAGGGAGCAACCCGGCAGAAACATGTTCTTCATCCCCTCGGGGTTGGCTATATTTACACGGTTCGCTCTGAAGACTCTGGGTCAGGAAACTTTGTGTTCATTGAAGGAGGCAGACTATGAGGTGGCTTCCTATGGTCTCCAGTACAATTGTCTTGGGATTCTTGGGGAAGACACTGATTACTTAATTTATGACACGTGCCCCTACTTTTCAATTAGCGAGCTCTGCTTGGAGAGCCTCGAGACCATCATGCTCTGTCGAGAGAAGCTCTGCGAGAGTCTGGGCCTCTGTGTGGCAGACCTTCCCCTGCTAGCCTGCCTACTTGGCAATGACATAATCCCAGAGGGCATGTTTGAAAGCTTTCGTTTCAAGTGCTTATCTTCCTACACTTCTGTAAAAGAGAACTTTGATAAAAAAGGTAACATTATCTTAGCTGTGTCAGATCATATATCCAAAGTTCTTCATTTGCATCAAGGAGAGAAAAAATTAGAAGAGATGTTGCCTTTGGGACCAAACAGGGCTCTTTTTTATAAAGGAGTGGCATCATATCTCTTGCCAGGACAGAGCTCACCATGGTTCTTCCAAAAACCCAAAGGTTTAATAATGTTGGACAAGCAAGTAATTTCCATGAGTTCAGACCCTGAATCCAAGCAAGGAGTTCCCATATGTACAGAGCCTGAATCCAAACAAGAAGTTCCCACATGTGCACACCCTGAAATCAAGCAACAGTTACCTGTAGAAACAGACTCTGACTTTAATCTAGAAGTACCCATGTATGCCCATCCTAAAATTAAAGAAGATAAACCCATGGATATGGATTCTGAAATAAAACAACAAGTAACCTTGGTTTCAGACCCTGAAATCCTAAAGGTAGGTGAATGTGCCCACTCCAGTCAAAGATGTTATGATTGGAAATATCTTTACCGATGGATTTGTTAATAAATATTTAGTGATTGGTGCAGTGGTTAAGGACTTGGGGAGGCACAGATTGGGAACCTTTGAGTTTAGATAGGAAGGCAGATTTTATGTATACTTGATATTGTCACATGAATATGACAGGCAAGAACTGTGGGAATTCTAAGGAGAGAGACTCTTGTGGGTTAAGATAAAGGGAGATGGGCTGGGGATGTGGCTCAAGCGGTAGCGCGCTCGCCTGGCATGCATGCAGCCCAGGTTCGATCCTCAGCACCACATACAAAGAAAGATGTTGTGTCCGCCGAAAACTAAAAAATAAATATTAAAAAATTCTCTCTCTCTCTCTCTCTTTAAAAAAAAAAAAAAAGATAAAGGGAGAAGTACCCCAAAGAGGTGAAACCAGATCCAGATCTGCATGAGGCCAGCATTTGCTTTGAATAGACAAAACTTGGGGTTGTGAGAGCCCTGAAGCATGTGGTGTTTGGAATCTGTTACTACAGTGTGGGTGTGAAGGATGGAAGGACTGGGGAAGGTGGTGTACAGCCAGACTGTGAAGGTTATTAAATGCCACACTAGCAGTTTGCACTAAATCTGAACATGGTACAGAACCTTTGAAGAGTTTTGATGGAGGGCCACTAATAAGTACCGTTTGTATCAAGTTCTTTGCTTGGCACAATGCTTATCTTTTCTCATTTAACCCTCAACAGCCCTGTGAGATAAGCATTACCTTTCTCCAGTCTCCAGTGATGGGGACTGAATCCAGGGCCTTGCACATGCTAGTCGTTTGCTCTACCCCTAACCTATATTCCCACCCCTAACCCCGGTTTCACAGGTATTTGTCCACTTGAAAGTACAGAGGCATCTCAACAAATTCAGAAACAAACTGTGCTTACCCAAAACCTTTAGTTGCTCATAGCATCTGAGTTTTGCCATCTTCATTAGTTACACAGCTTTGGACTGGGAATTCTCTCACTTTTCATAGTCAGTCTTCATGACTTTTGACTCTTACCTAGGAAATGAGTTGTGAATTTGTGCAGTGTTCATCTCTGCCACCTCAGTTCCAGCTACTTCTTGTCAGGATGACTGTCATGACCTTTAAGGACATTTTCTGGAGCAGCTTTGCCCCTTCCAGTCTATTTGTCATGCTGTGTATAGAAATAAAGCCCTTTATTTGTACTTTGTAACTCTTAGGACAAACTCTAATGGCTTGAATGTGGCCGCAGTTCACTGGCACCTGGCCTCCACCGACTTTCCTCTTTTCCTCCAGCTCTGTAGTATCACTGTCTCACACATGTCCTCCTCCTCCTGGAAAGCTCCCACTGCCCATCTCCTCCTTGACACTGTTCATGTTCTCTTCTCTCACAAGTTGGAGGCCACTTCTCAGAAGCGCTTATGTTATACTCATTCTTGAAGAGAGTTATAGTAGAAAAGGATGAGGATTTAAGAAAAGAAAATGACAACTTTTACTGGGAAGCATTTGTAAGTGCTTTCTGCATGGAAAAGGATGGGGCTAGAAACTGAAGAAGGTGGAGTTGGGCCTCCAAGTGGAAGTGTTGACAGGCATGAAGCCGTGACCCTGGTGAAAAGTAGCGAGCACCCAGCTCCTGGGAGGTGTCAAGTGGAAAAAGCAATGATCACTGAAGAGGTAATACTAGTAAGACTGGTGGATGGAGTGAGAAAGGTAAAGGAAAAGGAATATAAACAGAGTTTTAAACTTGGAAGTTCAAAGGAAAGAAAACAAATGCTACTTGATATCATGATTTTGAGTGGCACTCATTTCTTAGTGCCTTCTCAAAACCGGCATGAAATGAAAGTTATTGACTTTCTTTTGAAGGCCACTCACTGTTTTTAAGGAGAAATCCATTGTATCTGAATTTTGAACAGGTCGCCAGGATGCATCACATCCAGGCAGAAAGCTACCTGGTATACAGCATTGTCAGCAGTGGAGAGATCGAGTGCAGCAACACCTTGGAAGATGAGCTTGACCAGGCCTTGCCCAGCCAGGCCTTCGTTTACCGTCCTGTCCGACAGCGTGTTTATACTCTGCTCCTGGGCAGCTGCAGAGGTAAGAGCTGGATGGTCTTTCTCAGTTATAGTTCCGTCTGACAATTAAGTAGGTTTTGTTTCTCAGTAAAACATTGATTGAGAATAACATCTGTAAATAATTAAGGAACAGTGCCAGGAGATGTCTATTTTAATTAGCAAGCAGTGGATCAGCACTCATTAATGAAGAATGCGTTGTTTATTCCTTAAAAGGACTTGTGTTTTGTTTTTTTTAAATGAACACTCTTTCCTGCCTGAGGACTATAGTTACTTATTATTAGAAGACAGTGTCTACTTAGATGCTGCTCAAACTAATTTTTTTTTAAATAATCATACAATATCTAGTCATTTTTTTTCCTTTAGAATTTTGTAATTAAGTTTATATTCTCTTCTATCTCTTATTTCCATTGAATGTTTAGCCATTGATAGTAGAGGACCATGCATGTCCAGAATGGTAAAAAGGACTTGTATACCAGGTGTTAAGGTAATCAGGTCCCATAACTCACTATTAGGAGTAGTTTGAGGGAGTCAGGAGTGAAGAAGAGCTCCGCATATTAGAAACCAGGGGTGCATAATTGTTTAGTTCTTTGTGTGAAGCCTTGCTTCTCTTAGAAGGAGACCTTAGGCAGGTACTTTATGATTGGACAGGTACTCTGATTGGACAGAACTTTGGTTAAGAACATGGTCTGAAACTAGCAAATAAGAGGATGCTTGGGGCCCATTTGCTTGACTGAGCACCATATTTCCAGACATATCAATATTTTTAAGGTCAGTCTGTTATTCCAGAAGGTAGATGTTTGCATAATCTAAAGGTACTGATGCAATTTCCAGATGAAAAAGCTGTCTTCCTTTTGGTTTTGGTTTCTGTTTTGTTTTTTAGTACTAGGGAGTGAACCCAGGCTCTTGTGCAAGGCATATAGCCCTCTACCATTGAGCTACATCTCCCTGTCATTCTTTTGGGAGGAGACAGTAGGGTCTTGGAGTTCCTGGTTGAGTAGACTCCTAGTGCCACACAGCATGCACTGCCTTCTCCCGTGTGCTGTGCAGACACAAGGAAGGTGCTAAAGCACAGAAATAAATTTTCTAGGACCAAATGCCAAATGTTTGAACTTGAAATTTTTTTTTTTTTTTTTTTTTTTGGTGGGGGGTACCAGAGATTTAACCCGGGCACTCAACCACTGAGCCACATCACCAGCCCTATTTTGTATTTTATTTAGAGACAGGATCTTATTGAGTTGCTTACTGCCTCACTTTTGCTGAGGCTGACTTTGAACCCACAATCCTCCTGCCTCGGTCTCCTGAGCCATTGGGATTATAGGCGTGCGCCACGGATGTGGCTTTCTGCCCATATTCTTTCTTTCTTTCTTTTTTTTTTTAGTTGTTGATGGATCTTTATTTTATTTATTTTAAATGGTGCCAGGATCGAACCCAGTGCCTTATGCATGCTTGGCAAGCGATCTACCACTGAGCACAACCCTGACCCAGGTGGCATATTTTTTGGACCCTAATATACATCAAAACCAGGAAGTTGACCCTGCTGCAGTCATACTGCCTGCACCACAAGCTTCTTTGTAACTGTGCAACGTGCACGTATGCAGTCCCATATAGCTGTCTCCCATGCTAGGATTCCTAGGATGCCAGGAGCCCATCCATAAGCAAGGCACAGAGCACTGGCAGGCCCTTAGCATCCTTCCCCTGTGGCTGCTGAGCTGCTCTCCGTCTCCTGTTTCTGCTCGAGAATACAGTGGTCTGTGGTATATAACCTCTGGAGATCGCAAACAGGGTTGGACCCCACAATACATGATTGTGACTGTTAGTGTAAGCCAAGCTAGCTTTTTCTGTGAAGGGCAGAAAAGCATCTTAGGCTCTGAGGACCACCATTTGTCTCTGCGGCCTAGGTCTGCTGCTGCAGTGTGAGAGGCCTCCGGTGATGGGGATGTATGTGTGTGACTGCACACCAGCAAACCTCTCTCTGTGACACACCTTGGATTTGACATCATTCCCGAGTCATTAAGTGCCCTCCTTTTTTCCCAACCATTTTCTTTCTTTCTTATTTATTCATTGGTGCCATTGAACCCAAGGACACTTAATCTCTGAGTCACATCCCCAACCGTTTTTATTTTTTGAGACAGGGTCTTACTAAGTTGCTCAGCCTCAGCCTCCCAAGTTGCTGGGATTACAGGTGTGTGCCACCACACCCAACTCCAACCACTTTAAAATATGAAATGCGTTGTTAGCTTTCAGGCTGTGTGAAAATAAGCAGGCCAGGTTTGGCCATGAATGTAGCTTTCCAACCCCTGTTCCGAACAGCTGTGTTTTAAAGGTATCAGAACAGCTGTGTTTTAAAGTCACAGAAAGTGTTTCTGTGCTGTTGCCAGTTCTTCATCCCTCTGCACAGCTGCAGGGTCCAGTCAGTGCTGCCTTCCTTCATCTGAAGAACTTGTCCAACATTGTTGATGGAGCAGCCTTAGATATCCTGAGCATTTTTCCTGAAAATTTATTATTTTCAAGGTTTGGTTTGCTGAATATGGAACTTCAGGCATGTTGTTTTTGCATTCAGCATGTTGAAAGGTCCTGGTGTGTTTCTCCTGTGACATCACAGGTCCTTCACATTGCTTTTTCTGTATGTTCTCCATCTTTTCTTGAGCTGCTCTGGTTTTCTGCAGTTTTATGAGGAAGAGCTTTGCATTGTTCGAGTTTCTGTTCCCCTGTGAGTTTCTTGAGCTCCTTGGATCTGTGGGCTTTTATTTCCTGTCTGTTTTTGAAAGAAATTGAGCCTCCTTTCATCAAGATTTGCTTGTGGCGTGGCTCCCTTCGCGGCTTCCTCAAGTCTGTCTTGACTTCTCATCTTCTGCTTACTCTCTCATCAGGCATCTTTGGTTGGCTTGCTGGAACGTTTAGGTGCTAGGATGGCTGTTGAGGTCTATTATTTTAGCAGTTAATTTTCTAGTCCTTGAAAGTTTATGCCTTGGAGCTGGTACCACCCTGCTCTTTAGGCAGGGCCTTCCTGGGCAGTCACCTGAGCTCCCAAGACCACTTGCCCTGACCTACATGAACTTCACTGCTTCTCCTCTCCTCCTGAAGTCCTCCACTCTCTTTAGCCTGGGGATGGGAATCACGCTGGCATCTTTGGCTTTGGGATCGAGCCCCCTTCCCTCCCTCTGGGCTCCAGCTGTCTGCCAAACTCCACATGGCAGAGTCCTCACATTTATACCCAAGCTGTCTCTGGCAGTTCCTGAGGAACTGCCCAGGTTGGCAGCACAGAATCTTTCTCTGGCTTAAACCATGCTAACCCTAGGCATAGGTCTGATCAATTCTGTTTATCCCTCAAGTCCTTAAACTGACTCCCCCATGTCTCCCCTTATTGTCAGTCTAAAGTCCATCGCTCTTATAGCGAATGATGGCTCTCATGCTTAGGCTTTTCACAGTTGTGCTTTCATTCCTGTGCCTCGTTGTCTGTCCTTCTTGGCTGGGCTGAAATGTTGGCATGATGGTTTTTTGCTGCCCCTGGTGGGTTTCTTGGTGTGCATCAGGTCTTGAGTTTAAGGGTTTTGAATGTTTAGTTAAAATAGTAGATTTTCAAGGGTGTCTACAGTTAGCAATGCAGAGAAGGTAACTTGTGATTGGATTTAACACTCAGGTGGGAGACATGTTCTGCAGCCTTCTCAGGTTGGTAGCAGTCTCCAGGCCAGCCTGAATAAATGGAGGAACCACTCGTTCTCATGGTGCAGACCCAGCCTAGAGCCCAGCCCAGCCTCACGTGGCCTGAGTTGGCAATCTCAAGTCTCAGGCCGTGGGCTGGCGTGCTGATTCTACAAACTCCCCCCAAGGATACATTCTGGACCCTGATCTCGGGCATGTCAGCTCACCTGATGTCTCACAGGGAGCCTCAAGGGAGTGTGTGTTGGTATTGCCACATGTGTGCTTTGTGTAGTTGAGCATGTGGTGTTTGAATGTCCTAGATGGCATGTGGTCAACAGGGTGGGAGCCCTAAAGTCCCTGCCTTCAGACCCATTCTTGCCTTTGTATCTCTTTTTAAGTCTCCTCTAATGGATATATCATAGCTTGAATCATTCAGTGAAAGCTTCCATTAAACGTAAGGGTGTAAAAGAGACTCCATGTAAGAGGTGGGGTCTGTCTGCTCTGTTCCTATAGCTATCCTTGGTTGACGGTGTTGGGGGAGCCCAGGCGTGCTGGCAGCCTTGGACCCATTGTCCCTTTTGCCTCATTTCCTTCCAACAGACATCCCAGGAACCAGGGAAACTTCAGGATGGTTGGTATATTGTCAGAGGACAGCCATTGGCCTTCTGAGTCCAGCCCATCCTAAATAGCCACTCAATAGGTAACTTTTCGGATGTGTGTAAAAACTAGCATATGAACTGAGGCCATACACAAACATATGAACTGAGGCCATACACATACATAGACTAAGGCAGCAATATAAAAATATCAGAACCAAAAGGAAAGATACAGCTTTTGAAAAGTTGGGAGATTATTACCAAATTGGAACATCCCAGTAATGAAGGGCTGACATTGCTGCTCCTTCTCTTTCCCCCTGCCCAATGTAACCCACCCCACTCCTTGATCTTGCCGGTGATGGCGGGAGCTGGTACTTAAGAGCTCGTGTGTGTGTGTGTGTGTGTGTGTGCGTGTGTGTGTGTGTGTGTAGTGTCTAGCAGAGTTTTTTAGGTGTGACTGTGTGTGTGACAGTGCCGATCTGGACTAGGGATTGAAAATGCTGCATCTGAAAGGTCAAACTGGATGTTGACAACACAAGCTTATTCTTCATGGATGCTGACAGGGCTAGCCCTGAGTGCTGTATTTCCTCCTCTCGGCCAGGGGGAAGCAGAGCTGCACAGAGCCTGCCAGCAGAGTCAGATGTGACTTCTGCTAATACAGAGTCTGGCACACTGTCTGGCTTCCTGGCTCTGATTTAAATGTCCCTGCACCTGTACTCCAAGGGACAGTGCAACTTTAACACCTGTCTATTTATTACCAGTTCTTCTCCTACGCCCTTCCCTGGGGTTTACCAGTTTCAGATGAAATGTTATCTGGGCAATAAAAAATCAAGCCAGCAGTATAATTAGCTTCTGTCCTCTAGCCAGCTGGTTCTATGGGTGGCAGCCAGGAGTTTTCCTGTGCAGAGTCTGCGTAGTACATAGCTATCTGTATTCAGCAATTTCCCAAGGATACTCTTGGCAGTGCTGTCTCCAGTGAGGGAGGAAAGCCAGTTGTGGTTTAGCATGTTATCCACCCAGGAACTTCCAGTGCAGCGAAAATCACCTCAGTTGGACCACACAGAGTGGGTGTTTTTGTTGTTTTGTTTTTAACAGCTGTAAGAATACTTTTCAGGGTGTGTGTGTGTGTGTGTGTGAAATTCAGGATGAGTTGAAGTGTTCATTCAGTTCAGTTCATGAGCGTCTGGTCTGGCCTTCTGCTAAGAACAGAGTTTGCTATGGCAAGCTTAAAGTTGGGGTTGTATCCTGTGGTTAATAAGTGGGCATCAGCAGTACCTGGCCAAAGCTCTGCATTGGAGAGAAGATAGGAAGGAAGGCATTGCTGTGTGGACTCAAGGCCACAGGCCACACTGAGACGCAAGGAGAGAGGATGTAACCAAGTGGAGAACAAGGGAGGTGGCAAGGGACAGTTCCAGAGCAAAGGAACACTGTAGCCAGCAAAGGAGGAACAGTGAGTGGGAGGCCCTGAGGACCTGCAGCCAGGTAGGCGACCCAGAAGAGTTCTGGGGCAGAGGCAAGCAGCGGGCACTTGTATTCAGGAGTATAGCCACTGGGGGAGATCTTAATTAGGCAGCAGCCTGGTTAAATTTTCATTTTAAAAAAGCAAAAGACAAAAAAAAAAACCCTCCATTTGCATTGGAGATTGGCTTGGCTGAGGCTAAGACTGCAGATGAGGGCCAAGGACCAAGCCAGCACTCCTCAGTGCCAGTGTGGAGGACAGGGGGTAGGGGGCAATGTCAGGGGCAGTTCTCTTCCCAGGCAGGGCACAGCCTAGATGTGATGGGCATGCCTGGGTACTGGAAGTGGGTAGGAAATGATGTGTGGAGAGACGGTCATGTCCTGGAGAGATGCACCTGGCTTGCCCAAGCCTTCTGATCAGACCCTGCTCTGGCCTTTTGTTCCTGTTGTGCGATTTACCTGTTGTGCAGTTGTAAGGACTCCATTCAGAATGCGTTTCTGCTGTTGGCCAGTGAGGGCCAGCTCGTGCTGGAGCTCGAGGAGGCATGCTAGAGGCAGTCCCAGAGGCCTAGTTGTGCACCAAGGCAGGACTGAACCCGTGACACTAGCTTTAGGGATGGGCAAGAAGAGAGCAGCTTTGCAAAGGAGGAGATGGAGTTGGGAGGAGCCTAGGAGGGATGGGGTGTTGATAGGCAGGGGCCAGTTGCAGGGAGAGTGGAATAAACACACAGTGTCTGCTGGGTAGCGACGTCTCAGTAGAGCAGGGTGGGGCAAACCTGAACAAAGGATGTGAGGGCAGTGAGCAAGGCGTGGGCTTCCCAGGTCAGCAGGAAGCAGTGACCCCAGAGGGGTGTGGGGGACTCAGAGACCTGAACACAAAGGAGCTCCGGTGAGAGGCTCAGGAGACAGGAACAATGCCTGCAATGTGTCACAAGTGGTTTCTACAGACTCAGTCTGAGGTGCAGTTAGATTCAACCAAATCTGTCTTATTAACGCTCATTACACTTCAGGTACACATCCTAATTCTGAGTCCTAAGTGAGGCTACACACAAGGGTCCCAGGCATTCACCTGTGATGTGTTTTAAGTCCAGGTCATTGGAACGCGATCCATGCCAGAGGAGTCTGGTGCAAGGGGAACAATAGAGACAGAGGTCTCTGTCTCTCTATCGGGGTCTGGTTAGTGCCACTGGCCCCTAGAAGGCTGGGTTTTCAAGTCCTAGTTCAATTGTGCTTGTAGCTGATAACTGGGTGGGCTGTGGGGTCTACCCCCTGGACGTAGACTCTTACAACACTAACTTAAGTCATACCTAAGTTCTGTAGTTAGTATCTGAATTTTGTAGTTTACATTACACCATGGACATAATACTTAAAGTCTTTATCTAACACACACACTAACTAATAGATTATTGCCACTAGTCAACGGCCCTATTGTATTTTCTGGTACTCATATCATACTGGGTGCAGAGAGCCCTCTAAGCAACGGAGCCAGTGGCCCTGGGGGCAGGAGGAGGGAGGTGTGGGGCAGGGGCTTGTTCTGTTGCTATGGAGATCCTGCCGCTGTGCCTGAGGGTCTCCAGACCAGCAGGAGTGTTGAGTAGAAAGTGCCCTTCACATTGGCATGCTGAGTGAGACACAGAAGTGAGGTCAAGCTGAGTTTCCCTACAGTTCTTCATCTGTTGTATGTAAGCCCTTTTGTTCTGGATTATTGTACCCACCTTTTTCTTTTCTTTTTTTGGTATTGGGGCTGGAACCAGAGGAGCTCTACCACTGAGCTACATCCCAAACCCATTTTATTTTATTTTGAGACAGGTTCTCACGAAGTTTGCTGAAACTAGTCTCAAATTTGTAATCCTCCTGCCTCAGCCTCCTGAGTTGCTGGGACTTCAGGTTTACACCAATGTGCCTGCCTTATTGTACCAACTTTTTTCAGAGTCTATTAAAGACCGAAAGGACTTTTCTCTCCCAGCATTTTTCTCTCGGTATTGTCTGCCAGAGTATGAATAAAGGGGGAGGAACCTGGCAGGTCTGGTCCCCAGGTTCTGGCTTTCCTGGGAATGAGGGCTGCCCTCAGGCCAGGGAAGGAAAAAGCTGTCAGTGCCTTGACCAAGTCAGGTCCGCTCGGGGAGAGGACCTCTCATGGGGCAGACACGTGCCCACAGACCAAGTGGGCCTCCTGCCCTCTGACCTGCTGTCTTTCCTCAGATGACATCAGCGCCAGCCTGGCTGTGAAGGAGTGGTTCGTGTACCCTGGGAACCCACTGCGGCACCCGGACCTCGTCAGGCCTCTGCCGATGATCATTCCAGGTATAGACAGCCGTGGTCTGTTCGATGTAGGACGTCAGCCCAGTGATGAGTTCTGCGGTGCTGTGCAAACTTTGATTTTCTTTCAACCTTTGGCCTTAGATGAGCGCATCTCTGGTAAGGTGTTCATGCATTAGAGGACAGGTTCTGGGCCTGTCTGCTGCATGCTTCTGCTTCTTCCTCTTCTTGCTCAAGGCCCAGAGCAGTGGCAAGGAAGAAACGTGAGGCTGTGATCAGAGGCCACTGCTGCCCCGTGCCCTACCTGCCTCTGGGTGCTGAAAGCACCTCTGAATTTACAAGGTAGGGTTCCTGATGTTCTGCTTGAATAAGCTCGTGTCTTCAGAAATATATTTTTTCTAGGGATAGTACTAGAAAGGGGAGATCAAGGAGACTTATTGGATCTGGAAAAGTAAGTTTTCTTTTCATGGCCAATGCCTTAGAGCTTTGTGAAAAGGAAGGAAAAACACAGGTCATGAAAAACCAGCTGAAGTGAATCCAAACATCAACCTTTCTCTGCACAATTCTCAATATATGAACACTGTTGGGGCACCCAGCAGTTGGGCTGTGTCCTGCGTATTGAATGCTCTGGAGAAGGAAGGGTGGGTTTTAGAATTTATATTTAGTAGCCCATGTCATTATTTCAGAAACAAATATTTTTTCTAAAATTTTGATACTCTATTTTCATATGCTAATTCTTTGGCATTGCCACTTTACATTCCATGAGTGTATATTACCAAATATGGATCCAAGCCCTGCAAGTAGTTTTTTTAATAAGTGAAATTATACCAGGAGAAGTGTCGAGAAAAGTTATTGTAAGGCATATTTCCTTTTTCGTTTAGCTGTTTTGCTGTGATAGACTCAACCCTAAAAAAGAAGTTATCACAAAAATAGATTAAAGCACATTGACATTTGATTTTACATTAAGAAGAATTTTTTATAGGGTAGCCAAAATGATTTTCCAAGAGTGCTTTGTTATACGTATAACTTCCATCTTATGGTATCTTTCCAAAAGTTACATGGAAATGGCTTATTACAGTTTTCTCATGATTCAAATTAGAATGTTTGGCTGTTCGTCATATCATGTGTTAATTTTGAAGTTTGCTGTATATAAACTCTGGAAATCAGGTAAGTATTGGAAACATTCCTTTTGGTGGTCCTGAAAGCATTCTGCCTGGCATCTGGAGCTGCAGATGGTGTGTGCAGTGCCATGGACCATGGCCTGCTGCCTCTTCTGTCCCCAAAGGCCTCGGCTCAGACACGTGTGTGTTCCATAGCTAGAAAGCTAAAAATAGGACTGGGAACTTCTGTGGCTCTTTGTTTATAGTTATGTTGATAACAGTCAGTAAAAAGGATCAGATTTTAACATTTTTAATGCTTTTTAACAGGCATGACGAATATTGTGGAGTGATTTTTGAACTAGAGGGGCAGGCAGAGTGTCTGTTCCCCATCACAGGTGTTCTTGGTGGTGTGATATTGGGTAGCAGTTGTGGGATCCTGCAGACTGACCTTTCCTTCCCCATCAGGAGAGCTTGCAGGGTGCTTTGCTGCCTCCTGTTCTGCTCGTGGCCATGCCAGGCAGACAGCAGTGCTGCCCGCAACTGAGCGCTGCCTGAGTTTCCTGTCCTTGAGGTGACCTTGGGGCTGGGGTTGTGGCTCAGTGGTAGAGCGCTCGCCTAGCACATGTGAGTGCCTCACTTCTGACAGTGGGAGAAGTACCCCTGAGAACACTGGATGGTTCAAGGGACAAAAGAGAGTGAAGACTTCCTTCTGAGACCCTGGGTTCTGGTGCCTTTTGGTTAGCCGCTCTTGTTTCTTGTTTCTTGGTAAACACATATTTCCTAGTCTGGACATTCAAGAACTTATCTACAACCACCTATCCATAGCCTAATTAGGCATTTTTCAAATTTTATTTTCATTTTTGGGGGGATATAAATTTTTAAATTAAATTTGTATATATTTTTTAAGAGTATTTATTTTTTTAGGTATAGATGGACACAACACAATGCCTTTATTTTTATGTGTTGCTGAGGATCGAACCTGGGTCCCACCCGTGCTAGGCGAGTGCTCTACCGCTGAGCCACAATCCCAGCCCAACATATGGGAACTCTTACCCCAGCTGTCCCTGTGGTTTTGGCATATGTTGTGTAGCAGTGGCCTGACAGGATGTCAGAGCTGCTGAGCATCATGGAGAGGTTTTACCCTCCACCAGTCTCATGGCGGCACCTTCTCGTTTGCTCAGGGTGGAGCTGCCCATGTCTGCTGTGTCTTCCCCACATTCACTGCTGCTTTTCCTGACTTAAGTAGATGAAGGGTTTTTCTTTTGACTTTTAAAGAAATTTATGTGTAAAGTACAGAAATGAAACACTAAAAATTAGTTTTTTAGGAATTTTTCTGAAGTTTAGGGCAGTGCTTTCTAGAGCGTGAGGTCGAGATGCCCATATCCTGGCTTGTAGAATCCCTGGCACGCCTCCCCTGAGCAGAACGTCCCCACAGATCCCAGGAAAACACATCCAGTGGTCCTGCAGCCCGTTCTCTTGCACCCCTCACAGCACACCCAGAGGTGTGCCACCACAGGGTGGCGCCCCTTGTCACACTCTGGAATTGCCCAGTGGAGTCTGTTTTCAGAAGCATTTCCAACAGTGGGAGCTAGAGTCCCAGCTTCCCACAGAAGAAGGTTTTCAGTGAAGTATGTGTACTGACCCTTCAGGTTTTGTTCTCTTTTAAAACTGGGAAGCTGTGTTCATATTTATGTTCCAGTTTCTTTTAAGGTTTGAGGCCTCAAGTATATAATGAAGGAAGAGATGTTTGCACTTGCTGTGTTTCCAGAGGAAGCTTGTTAGTAGTTTGGTGCTGCAAATAAAAAGAGTAAGTAGGGTTGTTTTTTTTTTTTTTTTTTTAAGGGGGAACACCCAGTCTGAAATCACTGTGGCTGAACCAAGAGCCAGCAGTGCAGGCCCGGCGTTTGGATGCACTCCTAGCCTGTTTCAACCTCTCCTCTTCAAGAGACGAGCTGCTGGCTGTCGAGAGCCCATTGAGAGCTCTGTGCTGCCTCTTGATCTACCTCTTTGTCCAGGTAACACTAAGTTTTGTTGCTGTGTCTGAAGCTGATCTTCACTCTGGCCCATTTTTCCTGGGGTGCTGTGGCTGTCCCTGGGGTATCTTTTCCCAGTGTCTCTTCTATGGAACACTGTTAGTCTTTCGAGTTGCTCACAGAAGAAGAAGGCTCTGTGAGGGCTGGGGTTGTGCTCAGTGATAAGAGTTCTTGCCTAGTCTGTATGAGGCACTGGGTTCAATTCTCAGCTCCACATATAAATAAATGAATAAAATAAAGGTCTATCAACATCTTTAAAAAAAAAAAAAAAAAAAAAAAAGGCTTTGTGCTCAGATGTGACCAAGGGCTGTCTCTGCTCTAAACTCAGGAGTTATGGTACATGTTAGTCAGAAGCTTTGGAAAGGTGAGGTGCTTTGGTTTCACTGTCTCAGGCTGTCACCCCTGCCCTTGGTCCTCCTGTGATTAGTGGGTGGCTTCTGCTTCTATGTCCCTTCTGCTCCTGGGTCCCATAGAGTGGTGGGTGAAAGTGGCTGGCTTCTCCCTTGGTCGCTCTGCCTTTGGGCAGTCCCTGCAGCTTCCTCAGGTCATGTCCATTCCTTTATCCAAAAATGTTTACTGAGTATATAACTTCCTTTTCCAATCTGCAAACGAGATAATAGCAATAGCTGCCTTCTGGGGTTATTGGAAGCCATATTCTAGAGTACGTGAAACGTTTTGCAGTAGTGCCTTGTACGATGTCCACTGATGTCCTCGGTATTCTTGTCACTAATGTTCTCCTGCCTTAAGGAACTCATGTGGCCCTGGCTATGGACTGCGCTGTAAGAATTGCAGTGCCAGATCCTTCATGTTAGTGTCACTCAGCAAGTTGGTCTATTTGTTTTTCAGTAGTCTTACACTTAGTTTATGTAAGAAAATCATAAAAGCCAATTAAAAGGCTTTTCTTTGTTTTTTTTTCCCCCATATTTGTGATCATGGTGGACACTTGTTAAAGGTGTCTCCTTCCCACACTTGTCTTCAGAAACATCATTCCTGCTTGTGGTGTGTGTCTCTTCTACAGCCGTCAGGACAGTCACTAGCCCTGTGAACGTCAGGCCCCATCTCCCTGTTGCCCTCCCTCTGGGGTGGGTCTGCTCTGGCATGTATTGTTCAGCTTCTAGTCGTGTAGAGTGAAATGTCATTCAGTTATTGGTTATCTTTGAAAAACTTCCCTATTGTGGAATTGTACCTGTACACCGACTTTCTTTTTTAAGTATTCTCTGCCCATTCTGTAGCTACCATTTTGTAAAAACAGGATGTGTTTAGACAGATCTTCTGTTACTGATTTTATAGCATATACTAGTAGAAACTTTAGTTTTTGTTACTGGATTGAGTAGAATACTTCTTTGTACAAGATAGAAAAGCATAAATTTATATAGATGTCAGGAATTGTAATATTTAAGTGTTAAAATTTCTTTGGTATGCACGTTAACTGTCCATCAGTATATCATTGGTTACTTTTTTTCAATCCATTTTTCATTTATCTTCATATGTCTATGGTTGAATTTGAGATGTAGTGAAAACTGGGAAGCAGTGGATAGCCAGAAAGTGGACTTTTCTCACCCATAACAATGAGTGCTTTGCTGGCAGTACTGTGTGCAGTGGAGTGGCATGCATCAGCACTCTCGGGATGGGCACGTTGAGCGCCTTTTCCCTCAGTGGAGATGGCTTTGTGATCCATCTCTGGTCATGCGACAGCTCTCCTGTGCTCCCCTTCATTGTGCAGGCAGGAAGAGCCCAGCATCCCAGAGCTTAGCGTCATGTCCATTTCATTGAGACTTGGAACAAGGCAGCAGGGAGACGAGGATTCCACCCTGTCCTGACCATGACCTCTCTTGGCGCAAGTGGATATGTCAGTTTGGTTGCAGAGGAACTTTCCACAGGATGTCCTTGAGGGTGGAAAGGTGCTGTGCTTCCAGATATAGGGATGATGATTCTCAGAATAGGAAGCCACAAAGGTACGTTTGTGAAAATATTAGTTTTGTGTAGTTACACTTAGTTTGGTGTTTTGCTATGCAGTGTGGGATGAAACTGCATGCTGTGCAGTGTATGGAAGCTGTAGAGGAACTCAGTCTTCTTGTTTGGGCAAACCTTCAAGTTAACAGCAATGACAGAAGCAATGACAGAAGACCAGGACTCATGAGGAGGTGGCAGATGAGCGGTTTGCAGTGGAGCAGCTACTATATAAGGTGCGCTGTCTAATGAAAACCACTGCCGACAACAGGAGGTCGGACTTCCCAGCGCAGACTGTGAGGAGTCTCCATGCGTTACAGAGCAGTGCCCTTCTCAGAGGCGGGTGGTGAAGAAGAGCCTGTCGGAGCAACAGTGGCGAGGGTGGATTGCAGCCAGCCTCAGTCTGAGCAGAGATATGGGAGTTCATGCTTGGTCTTGCTTCTAAGATTGACATCCTTTTTCCTGATCATGAATACTGTACATAGGCAGCTGTTTTCCTGAAATAATTTACATTACTGTCCCTAGTGTGAAGGTGACAGCACTTTGGAGTAAACATGGAACATGCCCAGATCTTGGTGAGAGCCTATCTGCCTGGGTGGGGTGGCACATACTCGAAGCTCCATGTGGTGTCTTTCCAGTGGTGTCTTGTGGCTGGGGTCAGCAGGATTCCCTAATAGATGGTCTCTCAAAGTTACAGTGGGCCCCTTTGCTGGGAGTGGACGTGCCAGCCTTTATTACTCAGAAGGGGTCGGGGACCCCGGACTCCTAAGTTCACTGTTGTGCTTCTTCCCCCTAGCCTGCACTTGCCACATTGTGCTGCTGTCCATCTGGAAAAAGCCCTTGCGTTCTTGTGTAGTAGTGGAGTCGGGGGTAACTGGGTAGTGCAGTGGCCACGAGGACAGTGGCAGTCTCAGGTGTGTGCGAGGTAGGAGAGAGGCAGAGGCACAGTCTGTCTCTGCTCTTCCGGCTTCTTCGTTACCACGGCTCACTTGAGACTCAGCTTTCCCACTCTGTCTCTTTCCCTTGTTTCTCTGTCTCTTCTCTGTATTTCTGTTAGCCCTTTTGAATCCACAAAAAATGAGAGGGTTCATGCTGTGGGACTCTGGCAAGAACACAGCTCCATTCAGGTTGTTGGAGGTGGATGTGCCCCTCCTGCCACCCCAGCTCTGCCTAGCTGTGGGTGCTGTCTGGAGAGCCTGTGTGGTCTGCTCTGTGGTGTGTGCCCAAAGTGCTCGCCATATTGCTCTAAGACTTGACTTGGTTGGCACCTCCTGTTCACTCCCAGACAATCTGAGCCTTTCTTCCTGGCTTGAGAGGAGCCAGACCTTACTGGAAATCCAGGTTCCCCTGTCCAGCTTAACCTGAGTCATGTGCACAGCTGAGGACACCAGAGGGCTTTGAGCCGGGGGTTGTGTAGGGGAAGCGGAGCAGCTGCGCTTTCCCACAGGCAGGCCTTATTGCTGCCCCAGCTTAAGAAGCATTGTGTGCCCACCTGTGTTCCTACTTGTGTTTCTGTGTATATGTGGCAGGCCCATGTTCAGTGACTCAGGTCAACTACAGAAGCTTTGGATCTTTCTTGTGACCTAATGCAGACCTTTTCTGTTGCTTTCAGGTGGACACACTCTGCCTGGAGGATCTGCATGCCTTTGTTGCCCAGGCCTTGTGCCTCCAGGGAAGATCGACCGCACAGCTTGTGGACCTGCAGGTACAGACCCCACCAGCCAGGTGCCCCGGTCTTGAGATGGCCACTCTGTGACCAGAGGCTGTGTGCTTCCATCCCTTTCCACTGCAGTGGTATTCCATTGACAGGATTAGAAGTCATATATGCCGAGGGCTCTTCTCGGGCAGTAGCTTGTCTTCATGCTGCGTGGCTCTGAGATGGGCCCCAGGCCAGATGCTGATGGTGCTGCTGAGTTCCAGGTCCGAGGAAGCCATGGGTTCTCGGCCCTGGCCCGATGGTCTCGTGGTTTTGGAGAAGAGCTTACTGGACTCTTGGTCAGCATTACTGTGGGGAAGTAGCACCTGTTCTTTACCTCCATGTGCATGTGTGTGCATGTGTGTGGACTGAACACGTGCACACTTTTCCTTGTCACTCCTCACGGCCTTGAACCGTGCAGCAACTATTTTTATGACATTCACACTGTGTCAGACGCTATCCATGATCCAGAGATGATTGACAGCACACAGGGGTAGGGACAGGGGTGCAGAGCATACAAAAGATACATGATCCCATGCGTGGACTTGGCCATCCACAGGCTTGGTTTCTGGGGAGCACTGGGCCAGTCCCCTGCAGGTGCTGAAGGACGATTATTCACCCATTTGTTTACACATGCAGAAATACCCAAGATAGGAAATCAAGAAACACAAGTCCTGAGCTGCAGTAATTACATCAGGAGAACCAGGAGAAAGAAAGAGAAAGGAGTATTTCCATTTAGCAGAGAACAGAACATGGCTTTTTCCATGCTGTGTGAAGGACAGTCCTGCGAATTCTGGGACACTGCTGTTGGGCCTGAGGAGGAACATGAGCTTCCCTTGGAAGGTCAGACCACATCTTCTGGTCTGCAGGTTGCAGTGTAACTGGCCTCATGGGCTTCTAGCTTATAATTCTGGGGATATGCCTGTGTTTCACCCTTTAGTAGGGTCACATGGTTGATAACAGCCTGTGTGAAAGAAAACAAGCATTTGCACATGCCGATGTTTTAGAGTTTGAGTAATTGTCTTTACTCAAATTAAGTAAGTTACTTAAGCACAGAGTTATAAGAACAGACACCAAGAATTCCCTTCTTCAGATGCCTGGAGGACAGGAGCTTGGGTCTTGGCCCCTGAGGAGAGCTCTGCCAGGGCCAAGGAGTGGCTGGCTCAGGTCCTCTGGCTGGGCAGTGTCTTAGTGTGCCCTGACATAAATGCTGTGGACACTGGTGTTTGATGCTCACTTCCCGGGTCCTGCCTTTGTGAAGTGGGAAGAGCCATGAGTGCTGGTTCACTTTGTAACTTCTAACTCAAGTGGGCTACCTGCTGTCTCAGAATTTAAAAGGGGGTGATAGCCACCTTGTCCACCCCACAGTGCTTTGTAGCAATCTGATGTTTGGTCAGAATAAATTCCTCTATAAAACAGGTCTATGGTGGTTTAGATATAGCCTCACTGGGGCCAGCCCTGGCGTCCACACTCTGGGATGCCTCTTGAGCCTGTGCCTGGCCTGGGGTTCAGTGGCCATCTAAAATTCCCTGTGGCCCCTGGAGGACCTGCAGAACTCCTCCAGCTTTCTCTGCCCTCCTGTCGTCTCTCTATGGGTCTCTGTACAAGAATGCCCCCACCCCCTGCAGCTTTGTCCCCCATTTCTTGTCAAGTGGAAGACTCCCCAAGCTGAAAACTTCTGGATCTTTTTTTCACACTGAGAGCTCAGTGAGCTGGGGTCTCCAAGAGGCTAGCCACCTTTGCATGGCCATTCCTTAAGAAGTTCTTAGTCATATTTTGATTGGGGAATTAGAAGAAAAAAACATTAGTTGATGTTCAGAGAAATCCTTTCACAAAGTCCAAGCTGTGCCCTGGTGAAAAGTGGCTTGTGGGCATGGGCTGCTTCTGCAAGGTGGTCCCAGGGCGAGCGCTGGAGCCCAGGCAGTCCCCCACTGCTCATGGGTGTGGAGCAGAGTTCCTTCAGCCCTGGGTACTCTTTTTTTTTTTTTTTTTTTTTTTTTTTTTTTTTTTTTTTTTTTTTTTNNNNTTTTTTTTTTTTTTTTTTTTTTTTTTTTTTTTTTTTTTTTTTTTATTTATTTTTTTAGTTCTTGGCGGACACAACATCTTTGTATGTGGTGCTGAGGATCGAACCTGGGCCGCACGCATGCCAGGCGAGCGCGCTACCGATTGAGCCACATCCCCAGCCCCAGCCCTGGGTACTCTGAAGGGCAGAGAGGAGCATGGAGAAGCAGGGAGCTAGCTGTGTGCTGACCTGTCCAGGCTGGCGCATCACCAGCGATGGTTCTGCAGGCCTTCACCTAGGGCCCTGTGTGCTCAGCAGTCACCTGACACCAACTTTGCTGCGACAGTTTGTAGCCCTCTGAGCCAGGCATTCTCACATCTTGCACCAAACTCTTGAACCTTTGTTGTTGTGATCTCTGTTGGGTGAGTTGGAACTGCCATCTGTTAGCTTCAGGTTTCTAACAATCTTTGTATCTCCCATGATTTACACACATTTGAAACTTTCACACTCTGATAATTTGGGCTGTAAAGATTCTAGGAATGATTTGGAAGATCTCTTAAAATATGTCATCTCCACTATTCTCTCCAAAGTGACAGGGCTGCGCTCAGCCCTTGGGGCCTCTCATCAAGGCCCTGGGGCTCAGTCCCTCGAGCATCTGTTCTCTGTGTTCATCCTACCCTCATCTCTTCTGCTGGTTCTGCCTCCTGGCTGGAAAACCCTAGTGTCTTCAACTTAGGATGGTGTTCTCCTCCAGCGTTGCTTCCACTCCTGGGCCTCTCTGGTCATCAGGCCAGCTCTGCGACATGGGTATATATTCCCTCTCTCTCCTTCATTTCTCCTTCAGTTCCTTCTAGTGAAAATCCTGCTCCCCCTTGCACAGAACCACCAAGGCAGAAGTTAAAAGCCCCTCGATGCCACTCAAGTAGGCACCCAGTCTCTGCACCTCTGGGGTTTCCTCTGCTGAGCCTGTGCTGTCTTTCTACTTCTCTGTTAAGTGCAGCTCTTGCTCTGAGGGTGCATGCTGCCTCCCTCCACACACACACCTCCCACAAGGTGGGTCTGGAGCATGTCCTGGGCTGGTTGCTCTGTGGGATCCAAGGTCAAGACAGTGAACCACATGCCCTCTGGTGGTTTTCAGAGTGCCTTCCTCTGCCAGACTGTGACCTCTTGGAAGGAAGGGGCCCATGTTTGGCTCCTGGTTATTTTCAGTACCCAGTACACTGCCAACAAACATTATCCTCTGCAGTTGAAAGGTACACCAGCAGTTCCTGAGATGGGCGGTGTCCATCTGGACCAGTCATGTGGCTGTTTAATTGCATGTAGTGCTGCATGAAGCTGCCTTTGCAAATGTTCCCTGACCTTCCCTGTGGGGTTCCCAGCAGTACCCTTGGAAGAGCTGATTGCGGGGTGTGGCACTGGCCCTGGGATCCCAGAAAGTCAGAAGAGAGTGCCTTTCCTCCCTCTGGAGACACCCACTCCATTGCATGGAAGTGCTGCAGGTCTGTTAACTTGGTGAAGCCAGGAGCCCCTTGGCACATGTGGGTGTGGATAACTGGAATGATTTGGGGATTGCTTGGTGGGCTCCTAGGTTGGAAAGCCAGTTAGGGCTCTGGTGTTGATGGTGTCAAGGGAGGGAGAAGAACATGTGCCCTGTGGCAGCGCACCCCTGCTGCCAGGATCCGTGTTGGCTGAGCACCACATTCTGCCTATGTCCTGTGGTTCCTATCTGGAGGCTGCCTCTTCTAATTTCAGCACCTTCATGTGAGAGAAGCCGTGAGCACTTCAAGGCCATCCGGATTTTGAGACCAGGTATCATAAAGCAAAGCCATGGGAGGTGTGGGTCTGCACAGCTGCACCTGTGAGTTGAGGATGTGGGTGTGGGTGATACCTGGGGCTTTCCGAGATAGTGGGTGGGAGAGTTGGGATCTATTTACTGCCTGGTCTCACATCCTTGCCTTGCCACGTGGGCATCTGTGGTGGCCTGGGTGATGCATCCTTGGCCTTTTAAAACTAGAGGTGGATCTTGGACCTTACCTTTATATTTTTGTCCCTGTTTTCAAATAATGTCTGAAAAAAGAGATTGTGAACAGTGTTTTCAGTGATACAGACACTGGGCCATGACCCTGTGAGTCCCCTGTGGGACAGAGGGCTCCTGGGGAGGATTTATCTCAGAGAGTTGTTTGCTAAGCAGTGGAGCTGGCTCTCCCAGCTGAGCTGTGAAAAGGAGATGACTTTCCAAGCCTAGCAGGGTCGTGGAGGAGGGTCCACTTCGACTTCAGGTGGCCCAGTGGGAGAACTAATGTGGGAGAGGGGCCATTTAGATTTCAGGGGGCCCACTAGGAGAACGAAGGCATGCCACCCAGTCAGAGGGCTGCTTCCAGTGAGGGGCAGTGTGGAATGCAACCTTTCAGTGATAGGTCCAGAGTCCAGGCTTGAGATACAATCAGGTCTTTCTCCACTGGTTAGGAGGGGCACTGTGTTGCAACCATTGAGTCAGGTTCTGCTGCCCAAAGACTGGTAGGATGCAGAGTGCCCCCAAAGCAACCCTGTGATGTGGGATGGGGGACTGCCACACTGTCTCACTTGCCCAAAGGGAGAGGGGCGATAGAGAAAGGGTGTGACTTGGGTGGCCATCCCACTGGAACCTACTGGAGTGGGGAGGGCACAAGGGAACACTTCCCAGGACTCTTGGCCACCTGCCCATCAGATAGGAAGATGGGTGAGGAGAATCAGAGAAGATCATGCTCTGAGATGCATGGGGGGTGGGGCTGTGCTGAGCTCACTGAGGTGTAGGATTTGCAGGAGACCAAAGGACCATGGATGCGAGGAGTTTCCTGTCATTGCATGCTGTTGAAAAGCATTTTGCTATTTACCAGCAAATAGGTAATTTGTTGAAATAAACACATCAAGTGAACAGTGATTCCGGCCTTGTTCTGCCTTTAGTCCTGTTGGTTGTGGATGTGATACACAGAGCCCCACAGGTCTTTCTCAGCCTGACACCAGGAGCTTGGGGTCATTTCTGATAGGGGCTCTTTTTCCTTTAAGCGCTGTATCCACATTTAGGCCCTGATAGAGAAAGCATGAAGTAGAACCTGCCCACACCATACATTTTTAAATGGTAAGGGAGAAGTCAAAAGAAGAATGAGACATCATGATGTGAAAATCACATTAAATGAACGTTTTGGTGCCTGAAGTCAAGTTTTATGGCACTCAGCAATTCTCATTCATTGTGCTGTGTTGTCTGGGATGCAGAGTTGAGACACTGTGAAGGAGCCATGTGCTCTTGCAGATACGCTGGTTCCTAGCTCATGTGAGCAGGTAGGACAGCAGGCTCAGGGATGGCAGAAGGGCAGGAGTGTACCCATGTCCTTGAATGGGATCTACCAGCCAAATACACCCCAGGACATCTTGAGTCCCTGCATGAGGCGGGCAAGTTTGTGATGATTCTGAGGTCTTCTGTGGTTAGTTCTGATGTCATTCTTTTGAGGTGAATGGGTCTCATCTTGTTTTGCAGGTAGAAATGAAGTCATCAAGAGCTCTGCATCTTGTAGTGGTTCCCAGGAGGACAGAGAGCTGTGAATTTGAGTTCCTAACTCTTGAGTTCTGCTCCACCCAGTTGTACAATAGAACTTGATTCGGAAGTCCACAGGCACTGAGGATATGGCTCTGCCACCTGTGGATGCTCTGTTCTTCCAGATTGCCTTATTCCTGTCAAGTACCTAAGTTGCAGTACTGCTGGCATAGTGGGAGGCCAGACTACCTTGCCCAGCTCCTCAATCTCACAGACAGGAGGCTCTGCAACCTAGTTTGGTGGAAACATTAGCTCAGGGTCTAGGTACTGGTGCTGTGGGAAATGAGGAAGAGGCTAGGGTCTGGGTTTCATTCCTTCTACAGCACCTCTGAATGCTGCTCAAGGATGTTGTGTGTAGAAGGTATGCCTAGGACCCTTCTGTGTGAAGATCCCTCCTAGTGCTGCTCTTGCCGGTGAACCCTGAAGTTCTCTGGATAGAACCAAAATACTTGGGGAGTACATTAATCAAACCCTCAGAGTAGTGCTGTCCTGAATAAACCCTAAAACATCAGCACAATCAGAATTGTCTAAACATGTACTTAAGAGGCATTTAGAAAAGTGCTTTCTTTTATTATCGTTAAATAAAACTGCAGGAATGAAACAATAGATGTGTGTCAGTTTGGGTAGCCACAACAGACCTTTGTGGACAGAGTTGCTTAAACCACAAACATTTCGTTTCTCACAGTTTTGAAGACTTAAATCCCAAGTGCGACTCCCACAGGTTTGGTGTCTGGGGAGGGCCCTCCACTTGAGGTGCCGGTGCCCCCTTTGTTTCCTTGCTCCAGCACTCGAGTCTCTTCTCAAGGGCATGGAGAAGTCACCTGAACCTCGTCATCACCCTCTCCCAATGCCGTCCATCGGGGCGAGATGGCAAACAACAAGGATACAAACAGTCCGCAGTGTTCTGCTTCTGACCCCCCAAAATTTCTGTACTCACATGTAAATCATATTCATTTAAAAAGTAATGCTAAAATTCTTAACTCATTTTAGAATCAACGAGTGTATATTACGACTATACAACCAGTGTGGTTCACATCATATATAACCAGAAGAGTGAGAAGTTATACTCCATTGTGTATGATGTGTCAAAATGCATTTTACTGTCATGCATAACTAATTAGAACGTAGGCATAATTCTACCCAAGGCGAATTCCCACAACTCTGAGCCTGTGGCCAGACGGGTGTGGGCCTGCACAGTGTGGATCTGGAGACTGGACATTCCAGGCTAGGCTCCCACAGATTTGCTGCGTGGTGAATGGATTGGTGGTGGAGTAGTGGCCTAGGATGGAAGTTCCTGATCCTGGCCCACTGGATCAGGCTTTAGCCAGGGAGCTTCCGGTCTACACTGACAGAAACAGAATGCCTTGGAAGTGCTACAGAACTTTTAAGTTGATGTGTAAGCAGACAAGATGACCGTTCAGATTAGGTGAGCCGATGACAAAGTCTCAAACTTAATAATTAGTTTGGTTTTTTGTTTGCTTTTATATAAATCTTTAAAATTTTTTAATTTTAGTTTTATATTCTGACACATATGTTATGGACACATTCATTATTTAGATACAAATTATAAACATAATTTGGAGAATGTATGTGCACTACTTAGAAATTATGGTGTGATTCCCAGGGGGAGATGACCACTCTCTTCTTTAAGTAATATATTTTTTTTTACTGCATGAAAATTTGTTCACTAAAATGGGTCTTAAGGTAAACTTTTTGTTGTTGTTGGGTTTTTTTTTTTTTTTTTTTTTTTTGGTACTGTGATCGAAGCCAGGGGTGCTTTACCATTGAGCCCCAGCTCTTTTTCTTTTTCTTTTTCTTTTTTTTTTTTCAAGTTTGAGACAAGAGTCTTGCTAAGTTGCCGAGGCTGGGACCCTCCTGCCTCAGCCTTCCAAGTCACTGGAATGACAGGCATGTGCCACCATCTGCAGCAGGACAAATTTTTGAAAGAACCAGTATGTGAAATGTGTTGGAGTTTATCAAATATCATGATTATTATAGATTTTTTTTTTTTTTAGAAAGAGAGAGAGAGAGAATTTTTTAATATTTATTTTTTAGTTTTCGGCGGACACAACATCTTTGTATGTGGTGCTGAGGATCGAACCCGGGCCGCACGCACGCCAGGCAAGCGCGCTACCTCGCTTGAGCCACATTCCCAGCCCCTATTATAGATTTTTAAACAATCACATTAAATAAGTAACCTTCTGAAAGCAAAAACTTTGAAAAAAATGGGAGTTCATTGCCAAAAATAATAAAATTTACTTGGACAAGAAAATAAGACCTTCGTGTTGTGGCCTCACGAGGTGGAGCTTGTCTCTGGTGTGGTCTCTAGCTTTTAGGGGCTTTGTGCCTCTCCTGTCCTGCCACCAATAGCCACCTTGCATTCCTGGAAACTGTCTTTCCTTAGCCTGCTTAGGATGGGATTCCATATCCAGGTTTGAGCTCTCCACTTGTCTGAATTGCCAGTAAGAAATGGGTTTAATGTGAAAACTGCAGCAGGCATAGAAGCAGCGATGGCACCTGTCTTGGCTAAGTGGGTGCCACAGGGCCAAGGCTCCTGGCCTGGCTCTCTAGGCAGCTTCAGGGAGTCAGGGATGTTTCAGAAAATAGGGCGGAGAAACTCCGTGGAGGTTTGGGAGCCGCCGGTGGGCGACTCTGAATAGTATATTTCATGGTTCAGTTTGTAGTGAGGAAGCCTAGGGTTCATGGAGCTGCAGGCACATGGAAGTGCAGAGCCTGTCCTGGGGCTGGGGCCGGCCATTCAGAGCTTCATGCAGGAAAGTGAGAGGACTCTGGGGACTGCGTGTTGGGCATGTGTCACCAGAGGGTGGAGCCGAGCTGGGCATGCAAGGGCCTGTGGGGACATGAACTGGGACAGTGGAGTTGAAGTTTGAGTTGGAGAGGGAGGGCAAGAATGTTAACAGAATTGTCAGTTGGCAGTGGTGTGTATCTGTGATCCCAGTAACTTGGGAGGCTAAGGCAGGAGGATCGCAACCTCCACCATTTAGTGAGACCTTCAGCAACTTAGTGAGACCCGATCTCAAAAACCAAGAAGGGCTGGGGATGTAGCTCAGTGGTTGATTTTGTAACCTGCTACTTTGCTGAATTTGCATATTGCTCTAGCAGTCTTCTGGTGGAACATTTTGGATCTTCTAATTATCAGATCATGTCATCTGAAAACAGTGATGATTTAACTGCTTCTTTTTCTATTTTTATCCTTTTTTTTCGCCCCTTCTCTTGCCTAATTGCTTTGGCTAGAATTTTTAATACTATATTGAATAGGAATGGATGGAGTGGACATCCTTGTCTGGTTCCAGATTTTAAAGGAAATGCTTTTCGTTTACCTCATTTGCTATGTTGTTGGCTTTGGGTTTGTCATATATAGCTTTATGATGTTGAGGTGAGTTTCTTCTGTCCCTAGTTGTTTCAGTGTTTTTATCATGAGTGGGGGGCTGATTTTGAGATAATTGATTTTTGTTCTTAATTGTATTTATGTGATGCATTATATTTATTGATTTGCGTTTGTTAAACCATCTTTGCATTTCTCGGTTAAAACCAAATGGTTATGATGATCAATCTTCTTAATATAGTCTTGATTATAATTTGCTAATATTTTATTCAGGATTTTTGCATCATAAGTTCATTGGGGATATTGGTTCACAGTTGTGTGTTTTTTGTTTTTTTTTTTTTCCTTGAGGTTTTCTTACCTGGTTTTGATATGCTTTTGATACTGGCTTCACAGAATGAATTTGAAAATGTTGCTTGAATGAATTTTGAAGTTTCTATTCTATGGAATAATTTGAGGAATGTTGGCATTTGTTCTTTTTTAAAGTCTAATAGAATTTAGCTAAGAATCCATTCAGTCCTGGACTTTTCTTTGTTGCAAGGCTTTTTATTACTAATTTTATTAGTAGTGAGATAGACTTAACTTAGGTGACTTAACATTTGTTAAGACAGTTTTATAATATTTTTTCAAGTCTGAAGATTATTCACTGAGTTTATGTTTGGATGACCTATCTTTCAGTGAGAAAAGTATGTTGAAACCACCCAATATTATTGTATTGGAGTCTGAATCTTTAATTTGAATATTGTTTTATGTAACTAGGTGCACCAATGTTTGGGGCATAAATATTAACTATTGTTATATCTTTTTGTTCCCTTTGCCAGTATGGAGTGACCTTCTTTGTCTCTTTTGAGGAATTTTGGCTTGAAGCCTGCTTTGTCAGATACGAGAGTAGCTACTCCTGCTTGGTTTGGGGCTCCATTTGCATGGTATATCAATTTCCATTCTTTTACTTTCAGCCGGTGGTGGTCTTTACCTGTAAGGTGCATCTCTTGCAAACAACATATAGTTGGGTCTTGTTTTTTAATCCCTTCTGCCAACGTGTCTTTTAATTGGAGAATTGAAATTTACATTCATTTTTATTAGAGAGAGCTGTGTATAAATACCTATCATTTGATTCATATCTAATGTTTAATTTGGTTTTCTCATTTGCTTAACCACCTTTTAGATAAGATTTGTCATTTGTGAGCTCTGGAGGTTTTTTTTTTATTCTGTTTGAAGTGTTTCTTTAAATAAGTTTTTTAGTGCTGACTTAGTAGCAAGGAATTCTTTTAGTTTCTGTTTATCTTGCAAGATTTTTATTTCCCTTCAGTTTTGAAGAATATCTTTGCTGGGGGCTGGGGATGTGGCTTGAGCGGTGGCGCGCTCGCCTGGCATGTGTGCGGCCCGGGTTCGATCCTCAGCACCACATACAAAGATGTTGTGTCCGCCGAAAACTAAAAAAATAAATATTTTAAAAAAAAAAAAAAAAAAAGAATATCTTTGCTGGATGTAGCAATGTTGGTTGACAGTTATTTTCTTTCAGAGCTTCAACCCAGCATTCCAGCCCTCCTCACTTTAAAGTTTTTTTTTTTTTTTTAATGGTTGTAGATGGATATCATGCCTTTATTTGTTTAGTTTTTATGCGGTGCTAAGGATCAAACCTAGTGCCTCACACATGCTAGGCAAGCATTCTGCCACTGAGCTATAGCTTCAGCCCTACTTTAAGAGTTTTTACTGAGAAATCAGAAATAATTCTGACTGTCTTGCCTCTAAATGTGTTCTGATGTTTTCTCTCGAGGCCTTTAAAATTCTATTCTTGTTTTGTTTGTTTTAATGTATCACAGAGTGGTTCTTTTTTGATTGTGTCTATTTGGGGTTCTGAATGCTTCCTGTATCTGGAGGTCCATCTCATTCCCAAGGTTTAAATTTTTTCTGTTATTATTTCCCTGAAGAGGTTATCCATGCCATGTGTTTCATCATCCTCTTCAATTCCGGTGATTTTTTAGCTTGGTCTCTTACTGTCCTAGAGTTCTTGCATATTCTGGTCTGGTTTCTTTCTTTCTTTAGTACTGTCTGAATGTTCAAGGTTGGCATTTTGTCTTCCAGCTCTGCGATCATGTCTTTAGCATGATCTACTCTGTTAGACATTAACCTGAACATTTCATTTTGATTTATTATTATCTTTCATTTCCAAGATTTCTGTGGTTCTTTTTCAGTATCTCTCCTTATCGAATTTATTGTTCATACCCTATACTGACTTCATTGATGGAGTTGTATGTGTGTGTTTTCTTGGAATTTATTGATCGTTTACACAACCATTTTGTAAAATTCTTTATCTGGTATTGCATTCACTTCAGTATCTTTAGAGTCACTTGCTGGTGAATCGTGAGCTTTAGGAAGTGTTGTGCTACCTTGCATTTTCATGTCTCTTGATTTACTCTGTTGGGTTTCAGGCATCTGTTGGAATGAACTTCTCTCTCTCTCTCATGTATGGGCCTTCTCTTGCCAGTGTGTCCTCACACAATCTAGACGGAGACCTCTTCCTAGGTTTGGTGTCCCAGCCTTGGTGCTAACTCTGGTTTTGCCATGGCAGTGGATGTCCATGAGTGGGACTGGGGAGCTACCACTCCACCCTAATTGTTAGTTGGGGGTTTGTTTTTTCTCCTTTTTTTTTTTTTTTTTATATTGGAGTGCAGTGGAGTTTGAATGTCATCTGTGCATGGTGCAAGGTGTGCTGTCTTTTGGCTGAGTTGAGTTTAGCAGTAGACTCTCCATCCTGTGAACTCGCACAGTGTCCCTGTGGATTCCCAAAATCTCACAGAAAATGGGAACAAAACAGTAACAACAAAAGCAAACAACATATGGCATTAAAACAAATACCTGTTGCTACTATGACATCTACAACACCATTACCACAAAAACAGGAATGGTAGGGTTGCCAGCAGCAAAAACAATAAATGACCATGAACTAGATCTAGCATTGAAATAAAAAGTAGGTATCAATTGTCTTCCACAGCACTAATAACTGCAATAACATGAGTGGTGGGGAAAGGAGTCACATAAACCAAATAGTTCTAAAAAAACTATTTAAAAAATTCATTAAGAGAAAATAAAATGTGGTAAGAAGGTAGAAGAGTTTAGAGTGTTCAAAATGTGAACAGTAAATGCAGAAGAGATGTGGCAAGTGGTGATTATAAAGTAGGAGGATAAAAATAGAAAAAAAAGTAAATGAAGAGAGAAAGAATAAGAATTTAGCTGAAAAGAGGAGGAGAGAAAAATAAGGGAAAAAATGCAAAACAAAAGTCCTAACCCTCAAAAGATAAGAAAAAGTAATTATCATAAAAATGCTAAAACAGAGAGAGAAACAAATATGGATACGTACATGTGTATCCATGGACCAATGAGCACAGCGAGGTCGTGAAGACACATGGCTAATGGAAGAGTCATCCCCACTGAGGTGGTCAGAACACTTGACAAGGATGGGTGGGTGCTCACTGCTGTGCCAGACTGTCCTTTCCAGTTCTTTTGGGGCTGAGAGAGAAAAGGATTGGTGCTTTTCAACCCCTTCCCCTTTTTTTTTCCTGTTGTTCACTGCTGAGGGCTGGAATGGCCTAAAACTGAAGCTGATTGAAATTGCTCTGTGTGTGAGACCCTGCATGGTCACAGGTCCTCAGGGAGGAGGAGGAGTAAGGCCGCCCAGGACTTCTAGAGTAGGGAGCAGCTCTGTATGACACTTCTTGGTGGGATTTTGTCATTAAGCATTTGTCAGAACCATGGAATCTACAGCATAGAGTGAGCTCTCCTGAAAGCTATGGACGTTGGTTGGCGAGTTAGTAGGCCCATTAATTTTGAGAGACAATCAATCCCTGGTGGGGTGTTGAGAGCAGGGCTGGCTCTGCATGTAGTTGCAGGATGTATCTAAAGAATTTTTTGAAAAAAATAAGTAAAATCAGTAACCTCTTGAGAATCTGTAAGAATTGGAGAAGTTCAGTTGCCAGTAGAAGGAGTGTACATACATAGCACACTGCTCACATAAAGATGCAGTGGGAGAACTTCCTGCTGGTACAGGAGAGCTCAGGTCAGTGGAACCCTCTCTGTGGGCGTTGGGCCTGGTGCCAGTGACATGTGAGGAGACAGGCTGCTTGAGCCGTTGTCTGTAGAAAATTTGCCCCACAGAGACCTCCAGGCCAGAGGGCTCCTGTGAGTTTCCCAGACCCCTGAGGAGCAGCTGGGTAAGGGAAGGCTCTCTAAGCACTTTTTATGAGTTCAGCTGAACCTTGATACCAAAATCTAACAGCAGCATGATGAAAAATGAACATTTTAGCCCTGTTTCATGAAAAATAATTCAAATTTCCAAGAAAAAAAAAAAGCAAATTGAGTCTAGTAGTAATATGTAAAAGCTTATGGGACATGATAGGCAAGCGGGTTTATTTTTGTAATCCAAGGTTGATTTACCACTTGAAAATTACCATGGTTGGTGGGGGGGGGAGCGCTGGGGTTGTGGCTCAGTGGTATAGCGCTTGCCTAGCATGCACGAGGCACTGGGTTTGATCCTCAGCACCAATATAAATGTAAAATAAAGGGGCTGGGGATGTGGCTCAAGTGGTAATGCGCTCGCCTAGCATGCGTGAGCCACTGGATTCGATTCTCAGCACCACATAGAAACAAAATAAAGATATTGTGTTCACCTAAAATTAAAAACTAAATATTTTTAAAAAATAAATGTAAAATAAAAATATTGTGTACACCTAAAACTAAAAAAAAAATTACCATGGTTTGCTTTCTTAACACAGTGATGAGGGAAAAGGTGGTTACATGAGTGGATTCCAAAAAGCGTTTGATTAAATTAAGTTTATTTATGGTAAAGGCAGCAGAGACCATGAGGCCTGACCTGGTGGCCACTGCTGTGCCCCAGGTATTGACTGCTATTCTTCACTTTGTCTCTGCAGCTCGAGTACATCAGCCCCAGAGCTGTGCAACTGGGTTCCCTTCTTGTCCGTGGCCTCACCACTCTCGCCCTGGTCAATAGTGCGTGTGGCTTCCCCTGGAAGACAAGTGAGTTCATGCCCTGGAACGTGTTTGATGGGAAGCTTTTCCATCTGAAGTACCTACAGTCTGAAAAAGGATATTCTGTGGAGGCTCTTTTGGAACAAAATGTGAGTTCTGGTTTTTGCACGTTCGAAAACAAATCCAGCAACCTGAAATTGCAGAGTCCTGGAGTTGACATCGGAAGACAAACTAGCTGTCAGTCCTAATGGGCGTGTTGCTTTAGGAAAACAAACATGCTCCCCAGAAACCTCCCCACCATCCCAGGCGCTGAGGAGTCTCGGCTGACCTTGGGGCACTGGCTGTTTCCATGGCTGCTCTCCATAGCACCAGACGTGCACTGCAGCTCACTCTCCCGGCAGAGGGGCCTACAAACACTAGGCCAGCCTGGGAACCTTGACCCCTGGAGGCTCCCCATGTTGTTGAGGTCATGTGCTGCTCCTGATCTCTAAGCACCATTGCTGCCCATCCCTGCAAGACTTCTAAGTAAGGTTCACACCTAGCTCATGTGGAGTGTTTCAGGGGAAACATTTGGTAATGCATCCACCATCATTTTTCAACGAAAAAAGAAAAAATGTCCAGGGTGGTATAGGGCTATTAAGTATTCAGAACTTGGGAGCAGCCCAAATGAAGAGCAGAAAGCAAAAGCTGAATAAGAGGAAAAGCATGCCTCAGTTGTGGGCATCACTGCCACAGAGGCTACAGGAGACAGCCAGAGGGTGCTGCTGGGAGTCCTTTCACAGGCCTCTTTCTTGTACCTGGTCTTTGGCCAGCACAGGTGACAGCAGGTTTGTTTTGTTTGTTTTTTAAAGAGAGAATTTTTTAATATTTATTTTTTAGTTTTCGGTGGACACATCATTATTTTATTTTTATATGATGCTGAGGATCGAACCCAGCGCCCAAGGATCCAGGCATACAAGGCAGAGTGCTCACTAGTAAGAGGAGGCTGCAAGGAGAGAGCGCGCTGCCTCCCCATCTGCCGCTATCTGTGACCTTGGTCTCCCCAGTGAGTGCTCTTGCATGGAGATGGGAAACAAGGTGTGTTAATTGCACAGGCTTTTCAGCCAGATTGTGTGGCAGTCACCCAGCTGGTTACAGCAGGGCTACAGGTCGGTTTAACCTATGGAAGACGAAACAGGCACAGCTGCGTGCTGATGCTTTGCCAGGGGGTATGAGGGAACAGACTTCCAAGCCCTCTTGTCAGGCCTCCATCCTTGCTGGTGCAGTGACCTTGGGCACAGGGCCCCTCGTGGGTGTGACCTTGCTATTTATGTGACACAGAACTAGCTCTCAATTGCATCTGATCTGTTTGCAGAGGTCCTGGCTCACCAGATTCCACAACCTGAAAGCAGTGGTCTGCAAGGCCTGCATGAAGGAGAACCGACGCATTGTGGGCAGAGGGCACTGGAGCTCACACCACACAGGTGGGCAAGGGGTGGGCATTGTAGCACACCTGTCACTGGGTGTTGTGGGCCCAGGATAGACCCAGTCACTTCTGTGGTTTTTTGGTAAGAACTCCAAAAAGAGGTGGATAGAAGTTCAAGAAAAGGTTAACCTTGATGGGATAGGACTTTACCAAATGGTTTAAATTCGGTCCCATTGAGAAAGTGTTCAGAAGGGAGCCATTTGTTCTTGAGTGATGAGGAGCTCTCTCTGTGCATGTCCTGCCTTCCACATTCTCCTAGGACAGAGATCACCAGGGAGTGTTAATAAAACAAAGAAAAGCTTAGGAGTATTGGGCTGGGGATGTGGCTCAAGCGGTAGCGTGCTTGCCTGGCATGCGTGCGGCGCTGGGTTCAATCCTCAGCACCACATACAAATAAAGATGTTGTGTCTGCTGAAAACTAAAAAATAAATATTAAAAAATTTCTCTCTCTCTCTCTCTCTTAAAAAAGAAAGAAAGAAAAGCTTAAGAGTATAAAGAAAGTAAGAAAGGAAACATAGAAGCCTCTCATTCTGTCACCCTGAGGGACAGGTGTTGAGGACTGGTTGCTGTGAGCTTTTCTTGTGCTTCAGCTTTGAGGTCCACTCTCCATGTGGCTTTGCCATGCAGCACCTAGCATGTGGCTCTGAGATGGCCACAGGCTTTCGATTTCCCCCTTCAGAGCTTCGCAACTGTTTCCATCTTCCTTGTGGCTCACAGTGCTTCTGTGTGTGTTATTTCCTTAACAGAGCATTGTAGGTCAAGTGTAGTTGAATTCAGGGAAGTGTGGCCAGCGTGTGTTCTGTAATCCATTTCATCTCTTCGCACCTTTACCAGCAGTGACCAAAGGTCTTAGGAGGCACACTTGAGAGCACCTAAGGGTGTATTCCTTTTCATTCATCTCATTGATTGGATGCTTCTGTGTATCGTGGTGTGGGACACCCCACTGCTTATCTTGTTGGTGGGTGTCTCGTTGTTCTCCCTGTCTTTGTATGGTTGGTCTCTGAACCCTTGGCAGCCTGATGTTCTTGCTGATGGAGTGAGAGTTCACCCCAGACCCTGCCCATTAGGCTATCTTCATGAGCCTCAGTTGCACCAGCCTTGCAGACTTCACCTTGGAGGCTGTGTGTGATTGGAGCACCCATCCTTTCAGGTGTCCAGTCCTCCTAACTTTGAGTGTGGACCCATTAGGGAGAACAGCTGGGTGGGGAGCTGCCCCAGACCAGGAAAGGGTGGTGCCTTTATCCATTTGCTAACCTTTCCTCCGTTTTTTGGCTTTAACCTAACATCTGAAGTTGGGTAGAATTTGAGACCCAAAAGCACTACAGAATAATTGTGCTACCATCTCTGCATTACTGTTCTCAGGGTAGTCGACAGTCTGGGCTCAGCCTGCCTATGGATGGATGTGTTCCTAATTCAAACTGCTCAAGAGTGGGACAGATGGCAGAGAGCCTTGCTGAAGGCTGTGTGCCGGGTGTTTTGAGGTGGCCATTGTCACTGGGCTTTGCATACCCAGACTTCTCTCTGGTCACGCTGTCCATGTGTGCTGTGAGAAGATGCCTAGTGCTAAGGTTGCTGCCTGCTCACACAGCTGCATGGCGGCTTCCCCATAGCCCACCTCCCTTGAGTTGGCTTCTAGACTCAACAGCCATGAACACAGGGTCACACGCAGCTCAGTATGCTGGCACGGATCCAGCGTTGCCCCCACAGAAACCTCCAGAGCTGGAGGTGTGATGTGATAGTCGGATACAGTGGACACATGACAAACAGGTAGCTCAGCAGCAAGGGTGGCAGTCACGGCTCGCCAGGGAAGCCCAGGGCTGGAGCCATGGCAAGCAGGTGGAAGGCCACTGGTTAGATTTGGGTACATCACCACAGTGGGAGATGAACCAGGAAAGGTTAGTAGGAGCTGGATACAGGAGACTGTTGATTGCCACGTTTAAGAGTTGACATTTTTATCCAGGGCAAATCAAGAGAGCTTTTGAAGGCTTTTAAAGTGAAGCAGTCAGAAATACTGCTCTCATCTGGATGCAGTGATGCACGCCTATGATCCTAGGGACTCGGGAAGCTGATGTAGGAGGATCACCAGTTCAAGACCAGCCTCAGTAACTTACTAAACCCTGTCTTAAAATAAAAAACAAAACAGCTGGGGATTTAGCTCAATAGTGGAGTGCCTCTTGGTTCAATCCCTGGTACCAAAAAAAGAAATACCATTTAGGAAGGTGTCCTTATCAGCAGCAGAGAATGGGGATGAGGAAGCAGACTGGAGGCCGTCTTGGGCCCAGACAAGTGGTGCTGGAAGGGGAGCCAGGATGACTCTGGCAGCATGTGGCTGCTCCCTTGAGTGCAGTCTTCTTCCTTTACCATGATTAGAACCCCAAGGGCTGTGGACTGTTCCTTGTGTCCATAGTGGCTCCAGGCAGAAGAGGGGCTGTGCCTGAGACACCAGGGAACACTGGCCAAGGCCATGCTGCTTGGTACGTGTGGCCCAGAGCTGTAAGCAGCAGTGTAGCACCCACATCTCAACCTCTGTCTTTGTAAAGCACTATGGAGCACCAGAACACTGAAGGAGATAATACTGAGTCAGGTCTTCTAGTAGAGACAGATGGCAAAAGGTAGAGGGTTCGGGAAGTTATGAACACTGTGAAGTGTGTATCCACGAGTTTGAGGAGCTCATGAAGTCCTAGGTAGAACGTCCCCTAAGGATGAGTTGGCCAAGGGATTCAGAGGTGGGGCCCATACCTCTTTTCAGGGGTAGAGCTCCTGGCCCCATCGCCCTCGGGGCCCCAGTGAACCGGAGACCTCCTTTGGAAGGAACATGTTTGGCTGTTGCCCTCGGCCCTGGGCACAGGATCACATTCCCTGCAGCAGCTCCTGTGCTGCAGTCCTGTCTGTGCACCCACAGCGCCTTTCCACCGCAAGCCCACTGAACATGTGGGGACTGCTGACTCGGTGCCACCTGCCACATTGTTAGACCTGGGGCAGGGCAAGCGTGCTCTGCTGACATGCTGACTGTGTTCCCACAGGGAGGTGGGGAAGGCAGGGCTCCAGCTCCCACAGGACAAGCTCTTCGTGTGGCCATTCTGGGCAAGGACAGCCGTGGAGAGACCAGGGTCCAGGTAAGAAGCCATGTGTGCCAGCCTCCATGCACGGTCTGGCCAAACTGCTCCTCCTGTCCCGAGTGTGCGGTTCACTGCTGAGACGCGTCGTGTGTGGGCATCTGTCTGCTCCCGGCCACTTCATTCATCACCCTAAGTACCCAACTTTTGGAGTTTCCTTAACAAAGGCTCTTACAGAGTTACATGTCAAAAGTTCACCCTTCTAATGAAGAGTGAAGCACAAATAGGAAGATTCTGGTCATGTTCATGTCACAGTCATATACATGAGGGATACACACACACGTAAATGTGGTGTGGGAGATGAGCCTTATCCTTGGTTTCTTGTACATGTAGCACAGGTATCTAGTGCACATATTTTGCTGAATTTAGTTTGTAATATTCACATCTAAATACATAGAAAACCTCATTGTTATTTAAGCTCAGATTCCTTAGTTTAGAGAATCAAACTTTATAGACTTCAGAATTATCTAAAATTTATCATTTTATTCTTTCATGCACACTTTTAATTCATGATATTTTTATGTTTCTAACCTCTAAATCGTGTGGTAGCTTCTCACGTGGCTCAGTTTACTTTCAAGGCACAGTAGGTCTTGAGCGTTAACCCAGTTGTTGTGTGTGGCACCACCTCTGAGAACACTCATGCAGGTCGTCACCAAGATGCTTGCTTCAGGGATCTGAGCACAGTCTTGCCCAATGCTGAGTCTTGTCCTGGTTTGCACATTGAGCAAACACCAGAGCCGATGGGTATCTCTGCAGGGCCCACCCGCAGGCAGTAGAAGGGCTCTGCTAATGTAGGCTTAGATTGCTTGGACATTTCCCTGAGCTGAAACCTGCAGACCTTGCTCTTCCACATCCTGCCTGCCACCTGGGCCTCCCTGGCCAAGTGGACCTCCTCAGTCACCTACCTTCTCTCATGGTCTCTAGTGTAGCAACACATGAGGGTCACAGCCACCTCACTGCCAGTTAAGCAATCTGCTCATCTGCCTGAGCAGTATAACTTCCTGTTCAGAATACTTGAGCTTGCTCTTAATTTAGGAGATACTAAAATTCACTGGACTAAACCACCAACAGGGACCCTGCAAATGACCAGAAGGCCTTTGACTTGCCTAGAATGAGATGGTGCAACCCATGGGTAGCCCTGGGGTCCTGCTGCAGGGCACATGGGCCAGCTGGTGCTGGCCTGTAGAATCCATCTGTCTCTGCTGGGCAGAGCATGTATGGGCTGCCTGAGAAGAGTGTGGTGTTTTGGCTTCTCAGTCTGTAAGGCTGATAGGGTTCCAAGTGAGCTGGGTGCAAAATGAAATGCAGACCTCATGGCTGACCTGCCCCCTGCTAGTTCAGTGAGGAGTCTGAGAAGGCTTCCCACTAGCAGTGTATAAGCAAAGACTTGATGGGGGTGGGAGCAGCTGCCAGGTGTATGAGGGACATGGGGCAGAGAGGGGATGGCCAGCAGGGAGCAGGAGGTCTGTGTTTGCAGAAGGAAAGGACCTAGCACTTGAAATTGATTGCAGAGGGACATTTGGCCTTAGTTACCAGTGGCCATCCAAAGTGCTACAAGCCTGCTGTGTTAAGCTGGCCGTGATACACAATGGCTTGAAACAAGCAAGGGGCTGGCTTGGAGTAGCCAATTGGGGTGAGGGAGCTCTAATGCCTGGCACCCAGTGAAGGTCAGGGCTATGCACTGAGGCTTTGGCCCCTGGATGAAGCCAGTCATGCAAGCCGGGTGGGACTAGACTGTGGCAGGAGCTGGTGGCCTCACATTGAGCCAGCTGATCTGACAGGATGGGAATAGGTCTCCCTTGCAGAAGCCACAGTTACTCCCAGCCAGGTGAGGAGCTACCCTACTTCCAACCTTTCCAGTGAGCAGTCCCCACACTTGCCCAAGAGTGCTGAGGAAGGTGACCTTGTGCTTACACTTTTTTAGCTTTGGATTGTCCCTTTCCTTGCTCTGTCCAGATCCTAGGTGAGGATAGGTGGTGACCGGGCCAGCAGGGCAGGGAAGAGGCTGTGTGCTACAGGCAGGGTCAGCACACTGCCCCTGATGAGAAGAGTACAGCCCTGCTTGGAAGTCACCAGGTCTCCTGAGAGGGACAATATCTTGGGTGACTTCCCAGGTTCTTCATGCTTTTCATCAGGAAACTAGACTGGATTGCTTCTCTGTCTCCATAGCTCTGCAGTTTTGATCCTGGTTTTTCAGAGTGGGTGAGCAATAATCAGTGGTACACCAAAGGGACAAATAGAGGAAGGTGGGGTGGGTGTCATAGAGCGGCCATCAAAGACAGGCCCAGTCCCAGCCCTAGTTCTGTGCCTGGGCCTGCCGCCCATGGCATAGTGAAGGTTGCAGGCTTTCTTACCTGCTGCAGTCTCCAGAGGAAGCCCGTAGCTTTCCACAGCAGGTCCCATCTGCAGGCTGGGCTCCACTCCTTTACCGCAAGCCTGCAAACCTCTCTGGTCCTCAGGTGTTGCCAGCACTCAAGGTTCCTAGCACAGCTGTGCTCGCCTCATCAGCACTTACCTGGGATCACCATCGCCATTCTGAGCCTTGTCCCAAGCATTTCAGTGTTACCTTCCTGGCCTTGATTATAGCGTTTTACCTAATGTTTATGTGGAACCATTTCCTATCAAAAACAAAATAGTCGCTTTTACCTCAGTGTATTTGCTTTCAAAATAATAAAGCAAGAAACCCCACCGAAACCCCTATGAGCAGCCATCTTCCAGGCATCAGGATTGACCAGGGCATGACCTTCAGGCTGAGTGCATGCCCCAGAGAACATTACAAGTTTTCTGTTCTTTGCTTTTTTTTTTTTTTTTTTTTTAAATGTAGTTGTAGGTGAACAGAATGCCTTTATTGTATTTATTTTTATGTGGTGCTGAGGATCAAACCCAGGGCCTCATGTGTGCCAGGCAAGTGCTCTGCTGCTGAGCTACAGCCCCAGCCCGCATTGCAAGTTTTCTGTTCTTTTCCTTGGGTGGTTGTGGAGAGACAGGAGCATTCCGGAGTTTGGCGGTAACCTCTCTTCCCGGCTTTGGTAGGAAACAGAGTTGGTTTCTTCAGATGCAGTTAGCAGAGAGTACCAACAGTATCCAAAACCCTGTCCTCCTCAGGCAGTTAAAGACAGTCGTGGCCTTCCCTAGGGCAGAGAGCAGGTATGTCCTGGGCTGGAGGGAGTGTGCAACCTGGCGCCCATGCAAGGGCAGCAACTCTTTGGGCCTCTGTGTGCACGTTAGCCTGTCCTAGCCCAAGCCCTTGCTGGTCCCACAGGAGACCAGGGCCATCGTGTTTTTGCAGGCCCCACCTGTGGGCAGCTGTTCTGGCCTGTGATACTGCAGTGCAGGCTTAGGGTGATGGTGGCACTGAGCACCCGTGGGGGGGCGCAGCTCTGCAGGGCCTGGACTGTGGGCACTTGTCATGTGGGGTGGTCAGGAGAAGATAGCCCTGTGAGTAGAGTCCAGAGAGGCAAGGAGCCGGCAGACTGGCTCTGTGGAGGTGAGGTGGGTGTGGGCCCAGGAGGGATGGGCTCATAAGGGGTCATGTCCTGTATTCCTTTCTGGACAGGACAGGCCTGCCCCCATGAGAAACTGGAGACCTGGCACAGGACCCAGGGTTCATACCTAGCCCTGCAGCCTCCCCCATCCCCTCCTCAGCCCCACTAGGCTCTTCCTCTTTGAACATCAGTGGTCACACCTCAGCCTGGTCTATGGAAACTCTTCTCTCTGCCTGCGGTGTCCCTTCTTCCCTCAGGGTTTGGTCCTCCCTAGGCTCCAGGCCCTGGTGCCATTGCCATACCAGGTGTGCATTCTGTAGGAACTAAGTGCACACTGAGCCAATGAAGCAGAGGCTCAGTGGGCAGCACCGTGTGGCTGTGGGCTGCCTGGCACCCGTGTCCTGCTCTTACCATGTGGACTTGCATGTTCTTGAGCTAGGCCTCGGTGCTGAGGTGGAGAGTCTTGGCTCTCTCTTGCTGGATGTTGTGTTTAATGCCAGCCCACTGTCACGGGCCCCAGGTTCTGGCTTTAATTCCAGCGCACACATATTCACATTTCATTTCTGACATACGTTGCCTTAGGGTTCCAGGCACATATATAAAGTTGGGTACTGGAAATGGTGTAGTTCCTCCTGACCCAGAGAGGAGCAGAGGTAGAGTGTGGGCAGCAAGGTGTAGACGGGCAGGCACCAGGACACGCAGGTCTGGGCTCCTGCAGCCACCTGCTGGCGGGTGTCGAGGGGAGGCTCAGGCACAGCCTCAGGCTTCCTAGTCCTCAGGCTGGCTGCTGGTGCAGGTGTCTTCTGCTTTCAGACGTTCTGTGTGAGATGCTGCTGCAGAGTCGGGCTTGGGACTGGGGTGTAGGTTTTCACTGGTAACCGCTGTGTTTTGCCCACCTTGAACTCCCATTTTTGTATTTCTTGCAGATATTGAAATAGTCTGAGTAGAAAGTTGCCACTATGTCCAGGACAGTGTCAGTAGGCAAAAGTCTTTCTGTTAGGAAAAAAACACCAAGAACCTTGTAACTAAAGGGTCTAGTTGCTGCCAGAGTTGGCAGGTTCCAGTGCCCTACTCTGCCCTGACCACCGTGTGCTGTGTGGAGCTGAGGCCCCAGGGTCTTAGCAGGGAAGGCCTCTGGGAAGACTGGGCTACACCCCAGAGGTGGCGCCCATGAAAGCCTAGGGCCCAGCTTTTGTGCACAAATGGTCCACAAAGCAGTGCACCCTCCCCTCGCACTGCTCAGCCCCACCAGCAAAGGGTCCTGTGTGGAATTCCAGTCAGAAGCTGAAAGGTGCCTGTGAGTCTCACCTTCTCTTCTCTGTGGTGGGTCTGAAGAAGGCTCTGCTTATCCGGGCAGCATGGTGGGAACCATGCCCTCTGGAATCCACCTCAGCTACCAGCCTCCTTCTGGAGCCAGAGCCCTCACACGGGGTTGTCAGGTGTGGCCGTGGGGCTATGCTTCCTTTTGCCAGAAGAAAACTAAGAGTAGGCATGAAATTTGTAGGTAAGTGTTACTTTTAAGCTAGGAAAACTCTGACCTTTCTTACCAGGAGGTGGGTTCTGCCCAGGTCCTTTCTCAGCCAGTGCCCTGTGGGCTGGGGACAGAAGCTCTGGGCTCAGCAGCCACACACTCTGTCTGTGAGCCCTGTGAGTTGGGAGAGCCATCTTGGCAGTGGGCTTTGTGTAGACGGTGGGACCTGGTGTTCAGAGGGCAGTTCTGATGTCAGCTTCCACTCATAGCACGACCTCTGGAGTGACTGCTTCCACTCTAATGGATGATTGTAGAACAAAATTTTAATGCCTGGTGGCCACTGCTGGAAAGAGAGTAAAGTTCTGTTCTTGTGTGCACTCAGAAACATGCAGCTTTCTGTTGGATTGTGAGGAAGGTTTCTGACTTGGGCTGTCATGTTGTTTGGTGCAGGAAGCAGAACCCACGAGCATGACCAGTGGAGGAGGTACTAGTGTCTCCACCTGCATCCCCAGAAGTGCCAGGAGAAGCCGTCTACCACTGAGTCTTGCCGAGTGCCCGGCTTCCCAGGGCTCACATGCTGCTGGATTTGACAAGTTCGCCTCCTGCAGTTAAGATGAGGAGGACGCAGCACCTGAACCCCACCCTGCCCAGCTGCACCTGCAAGGAAAGTGGCTGTGGGACCAGAGTTCACTTGAAAAGAGAAAAGACCCTTGCCAGCGACTTCTCCCCATGTGTCCCGGGTTGTGCTTGATTGCAGGGCCCAGAACAGTCATCATTAACTTCTGCGTTACGTAACACGTGATTGACATCTTTCTCCAGGAGATTGGCGCCTGACCTCACCTGTTCTTTAACTGGACACTACATTGTGAGGATACTTTCCCATGTCCCTGCGAGGCGCTGGACGTGTGGTATCTGACAGTCATGTGGCATTTCACAAATTGTTTTCTCGTTGGAAATTCTAACAAGTCAAGTTTCCAACTATTTCTTCTCTTGGTTCTTGGAAATGTTTGAAAGAAAGGAAGGAACAGCTGGGCACGATGGCTTATGCATGCAGTTCCAGCAACTCAGGAGGCTGAAGCAGGAGGGTCACAAGTTCACAACCAAAATAAGGTCCTGTCTCAAAATAAAAAAAATTTAAGTAGGTGCCTGGGGATATGGCTCAGTGGTAAAGTGCTTCTGGGTTCATTCCTCAGTACCAAAAAAAAAAAAAAAAAAGAAGAAGAAGAAGAAAGGGAAGGCACAAGTATACATACCTTCCCGGTGGGAGGTGTCCTGCTGGGGCGGGGCAGGCGAGGGGCTCACCTGGTCACTGTGCCTTTTCAGTTCTTTCAGCAGTGCACACAAGGGCAGGCTGGTTCTCAACAGCCAGATGGGAGGCCCAGGGCGATGACCCTGGGAGTGGTACACCCATTGCTGTTTTCCTCTGAGCAATGAAGAGCCTCTGTTTTTAAAAAAATGTTTTAAATGAATCCAAGTTCAGAGTAGCTCTTTCCACCGAATTTTCAAGTAACCCCAGAATTGGAAATTGGCCCCCCCACACTGTAGGAGCTTCACCTCTGGGGAGTGGAGGTGGAAAGCATTCAGGGTGAGGCTGAGAAGACTGTGTAACCTCAGGCTGCTGCCTGACTCCACTTGGTCCCTGAGAGCTGGCTGCCCCTGTCGGGGTCCTTCCCAGGCCACAGCACAGCTCTGGAGAGGCTTGGTTCTCTTAGGAAATGCTCCCTTCTAGTTGCTGCTGTGTTTAAACTCAAACCCCCGGCACACTGACATCCAGGTTCCCTCTGCACCTGAGGGAGTGCCCTGCCCAGCACTCCACCTGCTGCTTGTCTTGTACTTGGCAAAGCAGGGTGTGATCTCCAGACGTTGAGCACATTTGTGTTTCTTAGGTTCGAAAACCCAGTGGCCACTCGGTGCAGCTGTTGCTGAGGATGTCCATGTGCCTGCTTATGCTTCATGTGAGTCCGCAGCGTCTACAGCTCTGCCTCCTGGCTTTGGAAATAGGTGTTTCCCGCTCTTCCTGTGAGTGCCATGTACCTGAGTATCCACTTCCTGTTCATTCTTTTGCTCCTTTGAAACCACAGCTGCCTTTAGAAATCCTCTTTCTTTGCTGCTTGTGTGTGTTTCTGTGAAATTTCTCACCCCTTAGACTGAAAATGGACTTCTGAGACAGACATTTCCCTTCGTAGTACCTAAATTCTGATTCATCAATAAAATATTTATGTTCTTTTCACAAGCTTAAGTTGTGTTGGTGTGACCTGCATTCCATTTGAAAACCAGGGCACTGGATGTTTTGTAATCTTAATATTGTTTGTTTATAAGTTATTTCTGAGTTTAGTTTCCTGATGGAATCTATATGTATCAATTTTTAATTGCAAAGATCGTTTACTCATAATTTACATTTTCTTAAATTTGGAAGACATTTCAACATTCAGTAAATTGGGATGTTTATGAAGAAAGAGAGGCTATTGGGAGGCCTGTGTCCCTATGGGATAGGCCCAGGAAGATGGAGGAGGTGCAGGCCCTGCACAGCCCCGTATGTGTGACGTGGCCTGAGACTGCACAAGATTTCATTTCCTGCGTTGATATTATTGAAAAAACGTCCTCTAGAATCAGAAGTTAATTTGTTGGGGACCCAAAGCTATGCAGAATGTTTCTGTATCTAACATTCCACGAACCACACTCTGCTGCTACATGTACAGTGTTAGCGTTTGGATGTGAAGTGTCCCCAAAAAACTCATGTGTGAGACCATGCAGGAAGGTTTAGAGGAGAAATTTCACCCTTATAATCATAGATCCTTAACCTAATCAGTTAATTGATTCCCTGATGGGATTAACTGAGTGGGGGCCTGAGGCAGGTGGCGAGTGGCTAGAGGAGGTGGTTCACTGGGGGTGTGCTGGTGGGGTATATGTTTTGTGTCTGGTCAGTGGAGTCTCTCAGCTCCCTGATCATCCTTTGCCACACTCCTCACCCTGATGTCCTGCCTCACCTTGAGCCCCGAGGAATGCAGTCTGCTGTCTATAAACAGACCTATGAAACCATGAGCCCCCAAATCGACTCCTCCCACCCCTAAAATTGTTCTGGTCAGATCTTTTAGTCACAGCAGAGAAAGAGCTGACTAAAACATGGTATGTGTCTGTGCGAATCAATGTAAAAAGATGGTATTTTATCATATGTATCTAAAATTTTGACTGATGCTATCAAATTACACTCAAAAACAGTGGTGTCCTCTCGTCCCGGTCTTCACTGATCAGTCACACCAGGTATGAGTAGCCAGCTCTCTGTGCCTGTCTCTCTCGTGCAATCTTCAGCCTGGTGCGGCCCCTGCACCCTGCACAGTGCATCACCCAGAACTGGGTGTGGGCCCAGACCGAGTCAGGAGTTCAGGCTGGGCATGGTGGTCACGGGCCACTCCACCACACATGGGCGCCCACTCCTCGCTCTCGCCTGGGGAACTTGCCTGCAAGGCTGGCGTGGACTTCTTCCCAGAGGGGCTTCTGGAGGTGCAGGACGAGCATCTCCAACGCTGGAGAGCCAGGCAGCAGTCCTGTCCCTCTCACAGCCTTGCCTCAAGTCCTGCAGCATCTCGTTTTTGTCCTTTTCTTTTCACACAGGTATCTAAAAAGGCCTGTCCAATTCAGGAGATGAAGCTGATACTCCTGCTAGGCAGGAGCAGGGTTCTGAAGGGTCTGCCATGGCCAGCCCCGCCAAAGTTCCCCCTTACATACAGCAGCACGCTGAATCTCATGCCATCCAGCTGTCACCCCCCCCCTCCCCCCCAGGAAGCTGTGGTCCTTCAGCCTTCTCAGGGTTTTAGCTCTCTGCTTTCTCAGCTGTTGACTTCACCTGTGGCCTTGCTGCTCCCTCGTGACCTTAGCTTCAAACACTTCCCTGCAGCATCTAGAATTGGTAGCCCTTCAGGTCTGACCGCCAGCCCACTGACCTGGCACGTGCAGCTGTGTGTCAGCCTGCCTGTCCTCGCTGCTTAGCCTCTGCCTAGCAGAGTGGTTTCTTGTGTCCTCCGCTTCTGTATAGTCTTTATGCTGTTAAGGCCAGGGCAAAGGACAGGTAGCTGATTATCAAAGAAAAGGAAATGAGTAGATACCACCCCCATCTCCTGGTTACTAACAGCCTGCAGGGGAGTGGGGGGACACACTTTCCAACACAAGCAATCACCCGTGACACTCTCCTCCTGCCCTTTTGGTCAGTTTTTAAAAGGACAAGACTCTCTCTCCCTTCCTCTCTCCCTCTTTGCCTTAATAAAATCTACTTTTTGCTCTTGCCCCAGTGTTTCTTGGGTATTTGATCTTCGACACTGGGGGACCTGGTCCTCATTTTCAAGACTGGTTTCATTGTGAGACCACATACCTGGGTTAGACCCAGCTCTGCATTTGGACTATGGCGAGGGAAAGCCCTACTGCCATGCTTGCTGTGCCCACCCTAAGTTCATGCTCCCCAGCCTCAGTGAGCCCTGCACTGCCCAGCACCATTCATGCTTCCACTCTCCAGAGCCAGCTGCATGTGTCCCTCTGCTGTGTTCCATGTTCCTCCCACCCTCGAGCGCTGGGTCATCTGGTCAGAACTCACAGGCAGGGTGCTGGGGGAAGACACTCAGGGTAGCTTGAGACAATGTCCACATGTTGTCTACTCTTGGGCAAGGTGATCATGCATCTCCAGGAGAGGACTGAAGCTCTTGACCACACTGAGGCAACAGCCACTTCCTCTCTAACCCTCCTGCCTTTCCAAGAGGAAATGGATGCTTCAGCAAAATGGGCCCTTCATGGTAACAAGAATGCTGGGAGCAAGCAAAGAAATCAGTAAAATGCACAGGTATTGCCAGGAAATCACTAACCAAAAGCAAATAAATAAGCAAAAACAATTGTGAGACCAAAGTCCCAGGTTATTATAAGGAAAGTGACGTGTGTTTCTGGGTAATGTGATAAAAAGGCATACTACTTAGAACGTAGTTTCTGTCAAATCCAGATGTGTATACTAAAATGTATGTTACAGTGTGTGCTAAAAAGTAAGGAAATACACTAGAATTTAAAAAAGGAGGGTCTTACCAATTTTAATCTTTATACTGAAATCATAAATTGAAATTTTAAGTAAATACAAGGAGAAATTGGTATGATGTTTTAACACATTTCACAGGAATCAACATGTCAAGTAGACCAAGAATAATGACATACGTTTGAACACGTCAGTGAACAAGTTTGTTTTAAGAGATACATGTCAATAGATGTCTTATTTTCACTCTTACCGAATACATGTAGACAGTTCATAATGACATATTAGACTCCAAATTAAACTTCAATCAAAATAATGAGAAGCAAATTTACTGAAATCCTACAAGCCATATTTTCTGTTTATAAGAAAATAAATAATTATAAATCAACAAAAAAATAAATAAAAAGCAAAAGTCTTTTTACTTAGAAATTAACCATTCTAGAATACTTATTGAAGAAATAAAAGTCAGAACTTTTAAATAAATCATTCCTGTTCTGCCATGTGGTAGAACAGGAAGAAGTGGTTGAACAGGAAGAAGTGGTATCTGTGACCCACCTTGGTGACAGCTGCCCTGGCACAGGCTGTCTGACACTCTTCTGCAACTCTGGAGCCTAAATTTGTGTGGATGCTAAGTTGTGGTTAATTCCCACCCGTGTGGCAGACAGCCTCGTGTGCCGCCTATTGCAAGAGACCTTGACCTCTAAACACTGGGCTGCCAAGAAGCAGGAGCAGGCTGACCACCACTGTCCCACCCCTGACTGAAGTGACTCCCACAGGAGTTAGAGGAACAACACCTGTTGGCCTTCAGAGGTTTATTTTTGCTCTTTTGGGAACTAGATGTTTAAGGATCAGGACCTTCAAAAGCAACCATGTATCAGAGGAATTTGCAAAACCACCAAGTGTGGTCAGGAAAACAGGAGTCTGAGAAGATCTGAAATTGCCCCTTTAGGTTGATCACCAACACAGAGGCACTCTTTACCAATCCAAAAAGAATAAAAACAGAAAAACATGGATGCCTGAGGCACTTCCGGATCCTAGAGTCTCAACATGGACATGCACCAAAGGCACTTCCAGATCCTAGAGCCTAAACACGTTCGTTCAACTGAGGAACTTTTGGATCCGGGGGCCTAAACATGGAGGACGGAGGAACTTCCGGATCCAAGGGCCCAAAGATGGATGTGCACCTAAGGAACTTCCGGATCTGGGGGCCTAAACATGGCTGTGCACCTGAGGAACCTCCGGATCTGTGGGCCTAAATATGGACACCTGAGGAACTTCTGAATCCTAGAGCCTAAACATGGACGTGCACCTGAGGCACTTCCGGATGCTATGGCCTAAACATGGATGTGCGCCTGAGGAACTTCCGGATCCGGGCGCCTAAACATGGACCTGCACCTTTGGAACTTCCAGATCCAGGGGCCTAAACATGGATGTCTGAGGAACTTCTGGATCCAGGGGCCTAAACATGGATGCTTGAGGCACTTCCAGATCTGAGGGCCTAAACATGGACGTGTCCCTGGAACTTTTGGTTCCATGTGCCTATAAAGGGCAGGGCATGACTCTCAGAAGGGATATGGCCCATGAAGGGGAGCTGAGTATGGGGCCTGCTGGGGGGCAGACGGAGCTGTCGCACCCTGAGCTTGAATGTGACAGTGGCCTCACTTCTAGGCCTTCCCCTGGGTGTCACTTCCTCCCCTTCCAGGCAGTGCCGGGGAGGAAGTGAGACAAGGCACAGGGGCCAGGCCCTGAGGAGGGACACCATCTTTCTCCTCACTTAGCCAGGTGCCCCGCCTGGCTGGGGATGGGGACGTCTTGTGACACTGGCTGCCTCCTGCATCCCTGCCCCAGGACCTCAGGGACCATAGGTGGGGACTGTCACCATGATTCTCCCCTGGCTGGCTGCTGATTCTACCTCAGCCCTGGGGTCTGCCCAGGGAGAGCTCTGTCTCCCAGAGGGTCAGGGGGCCCCTGTGACCTGCTGCTCCTTACCCACCGTCATCCTGGGCGAGCACAGGTCAGGACACCAGACACTACTGAGAGTGACATCTCCTGGATGGGCGGCTGTGGACTTTGCCTCTGTTCCCAGGCCTCGGACACCGGATGATCCCCCTCAGAGACAGAAAATAACCCCACACTGCCCAAGACTTATTTTTAAGCTTTGTATTCTGAAATTTTCCTGCTGCCACCTTCTTTGTGAAGCCAATTTTTCAACAGAGACAATATTCCAGGGGGAAAAACAACAACAACATGGAGTCAATCAAACCAAGCTGACACATCTGGTCCTCCAAGAGAAATCTGGATTGGAGGGAGAACAGCCATTCTCAACTGGCGAAATAGTGAAGTTCCCTTGTCCTTATTTTGTGTAAGAAAAATAATCTGATGTTAACTTATCAAATTATTTTTGATGAGTGCTTGGCTCATAGGAAAACTGTTTTATGGAATGAAGTGTTATCTGATTTTAAAATTAAAAATGAAGCCAATTGGGATTGTTAAAAAAAAAAAAAAAAAGAATAAAAACATTAAAGAGGTAGATAATTTGATTTCCAGAGGTGCATTGTAAGATTCACATGTTTTTCATCAAAATGTCACAAAGCACACAAAGAGGCAGAAAAGTATCGTTCCTGCAAAGGAACAAAACCATGGGACAGAAGTTGCCCTGAAGAACAGACCTTAGAGTTACTAGGAAAGACTTCTTAAAACAATTACTTTAAAGATGCTCACAGAGCTAAAAGAAGGCATGGACGAAGTCCATTAAATGATGTACAAACAAAATGAGACTAAATAAATAGACACAAATTATAAAAAGGAACTAAAAAATTCAAGAACTGAAAAGTACAATAACTAAAACGAAAAATTCCTTAGAGATATTCAAAAACAGATTTGAGTAGACAGAGGGAAAAAATCCACAAACTTGAAGACAGAAGGATATCAAGCTTAGAAAAATTAAAGAATGAAGAAAAGTAAACAGCTTAAGGACCTCAAGTGGACCAAGATACACATTGTGAGAATCTTAAAGAGAGTGAGAAAGAGGCAGGAAAAAAACTATTTAAATACACACTGCTGAAAAATCCCTAGATTTGATAAAGGAAATCTACAAATAAAATGATTTGGAAAGAGATCTACACTGAATCACATTGTAGCCCAACTGTCAAGGCCCAAAGACAAAGAATCTTGAAGGCAGCAATGAGAAGTCATTTATCACAAGGAGCCCTCAATAGGCTCATCATTGATTTCTTGTCAGAGGTCTTGGAGGGTAGAAGGTATGGGTTGATACATTCGCAACAGTGAGCGAAAAGTTGAAAAACTGAGAACTCTGTCCAGCAAAACTTTTAAAAATGAAGAAGTTAAAATAATCCCAAACATAAACTAAGGATTCATTAATACTAAGCTTGCTCAAGAAATGCTGAAGAAAGTACATCAGGTTGAAATAAAGGACACAAGTAACTTAAAGCCACCTGAAGAAATAAAGACCTCCAGGAAAGATAAATACATAGTAGCAATTATTAAGAGCTATCTTTATTGTAATTTGCATTTGCAACTTTGCTTTTTATTTTCTACATGATTTGAAATGCATAAGAAGCATCCCAAGTCCCACCTGAGCAGGAAGTGCTGTTTGTGTTGCTGAGGCTCCCTCCCGCCTGTCTCCAGGTCATCAGGAGGGCGGGATATGCACTGGGGATCCGCGCGCACACACACACACACACACACACACACACACATCACTTGCCTCCCAGAGCCAGCATCCGGCTCCAGGCAAGCTTCTGTCTCTGCTTCTGTCTCTCCCTTCATGCCCTGTGGCTATTCCTTCTTCTGCTTCCATGGCACCTGTGGACAAGGAGCCATGGAGGTCCAGCCTGCCTTCCTTCCCAGCACACCTGTGCCTGATGGAGGGCTGCACAAAGCCAAATCCTACCTCTTGTGTCTGGGAGCCTTTCTGGATGACGCTGATGTCATGCTCCTGTTTCTCTGGCTTGGCTGCTCGCCTGGGAGGTTGCACCAGTGCGATTGTCCAGGGACTGGCTTTCCTATTCACTCCAGCCTCACTGTCCTTGGCTCTGCTCTGGAAAGTTTGCTCATCTATCTCCTCCAGGTTGCTACTTGTGGCCTCTGAGGACTCAGAATGCCCCTTTTCTGCAGCACTCTGTCAGGCTAACACATTTTCTTCTGCATCTCTGAGGATGTCAATGATGCCAAAAGTGTTGTTCCATCTCTTTTCTTCTTTCTGCAGCGGCCCATGACCTGTCAGTCATGTTGCCCGTGAGATCTCCCAAGAGTCAAGGAGACCAGTCAGGAGAGGTGCCCCACTCCCACGTGGAAGCTCCTGTGTTCAGGGCCCTGCAGACTTGCCCCACATGCCCCTTGTCTGGGTGGCTGGCTGTGCTTTTTAAAAAATCCCCTGTGGTAGAGCAGCTGTGTGAGTAGCTCAGCCATCCATCAAGTCCCATAGGGGCCATGAGCATCCCCTGATGCTGCCGGCCAGAGGACGGGTGAACCCCCCAGGCCCCTGAGGCACCTGAAGGGGACAGTGCTGGGCACTGACTCTCACCCCTTGGAGTCTGATGCTGCCTCTGATGACAAGGGTGTGCCAGATGTGGGCCGCTGGCATCTGCCCACCATGTTGTGTGCCTGAGTGTGCACTTGGTGAGGCTGAAGCCAGAAAGAAGGTCTGCCCCTGAGAAAGGTGGATTCAGGAGCCAGAGGGACACAGGGTGCTGGTCAGAGTCACAGGTCGGGGCCAGCATCTGTCACTCCCCCATTCATCTCAGAGGTGTGCTCTACACCTTGGGCTGCCAGACAGGGCCCAGGCTGGCAGGGGTGGCGTGCCCATGAGGCGTCTGCTGGAAGCTGGCTAGGCTTCCTCCCAGGCACCCAGCAAGCTAGGCTTGCACTGTCCTGCTCGGCAGGGCTGGCCTCCCGCTCTGTCCATGGGAGCTGGGGGTAAGGACTCTAGGCACCTCCCACACTCTGCACTGAGGGGAGTGTGGTGTGGTGGGAGGAGACAGGTGGGGAGAGGAGGAGTCAGAGGCAGCGGTGCAGGAGGACTGCAGGAAACATGGGGGGGGGGGACAGGTAGCCGTGGGGGCACCCTGTGGAGGCCGCAGGAAGAGGGGTCACTGTTTCTCCAGAGGTGCCTCCGGCAAGTCTGCCTGACTTCCGGATGTCTCTGGTCTCTGGCGTCCTTAGCACAGCTGGGCTCCCTCTTTCCTTGGAGAACTCTCCCACTCGGGTTTCCTGGCAGGGGACAGCATAGCAGGTGAGTGAGGAAGACGCAGCCCTCGGAGTCTGGCAGCCCAGCCCTCACAAGGCAGAGTGGTCTCTGCCCTTGGCCTTGCCTCATGAGGCTGGCATTCTGGGCTGCAGTGGCTGGTGGCCCCGCCAGCTGGAGGCACAGCTGAAGGGGGCCAGGCAGCAGCACACCCCGGCGGGCAACAGGAGGCAGGGAGGCAGGCTGGAGACCACCACCACAGCTGCAGAAGCAGGCTGGCTTTTCCTGAATGTGCACTGCACCTTCAGAGGGAGCTGGGCTCAGCGCTCACCTGCATCACGCTCTCTCTCTCTCTCTCTCTTTTTTAAAAACAATCTCACGACTCTTTAAAACAAATCAGTAAAAAAATAATGTGGATATGTTTTTGCAATGAAGAGTGTGCTCACGGCGGTGCCGTGTGCTGTCTGGACCCTTGGAGACAGTGCCGTGGTGTCTGGGGTTGCTGAGGCAGAGGCTCACTCCCTCCTAGACTCAGGACACACCTGAGGCCCTGTCCTGCGTGCAGCAGGTAGGCGTCCAGTGGGAGGCAGTGGGGCTGCTGTGTGGGAGCTCCAGGATGGCAAGTGCGTCTCTGAGCCCTTCACCTGACCCACGTTCCTTCTCCTGGTCATGAGGAGCAGCCGCCCTGCGGCACACAGCTGCTGCCTGCCCTCCACTGCCTGCCAGAGTTGAGCTGCCACCAGGCCCTCCAACCTTCCTTCATGAGTCACCCAGTTCAGGCACTGCGTTGCAGCGCAGGAGTTGGGAGGCAGCCTGAACCCCACCTCTCCTGCCCCAGGGCTGACTCCAGATGTGCCATCCTGACTTAAATTCTGCCGTGAGGTTCCGGCCAGTGTGCCAGGCCCTGACAGCTGTTTTGCTCTTCCCCTTTGGCCCACTGGTCCACCAAAAATTTAAACCCAGAAATCCTCACCCTGCAGGACGTGAGGTGGATAAAAAGAGGTAGCCCCAGGCTGTGGAGCCCTGGCACGGCCAGTGGGTCCCAGAGGGGGTGTCTCTGACCCTACCTTCAGGCTGCGTGGCCTCTTGTAGGCTGCTTGGTCTCAGCTGCAACCATGGGCTGTATCCAGTCCCATGTTACCACAGGCTCCATGTGTGGCCTGCTGTCTCCCAGCTGTGGTGACCACCCTCTGGTGGGCAGTCAGTGGGACTGGCAGCTCTGCCAAGGGTGATGGAGAGTAGTCTGTGGGCAGCGCAAGAATGCAGGAGGTGGACCAGGGAAGGCCATCTGGACCAGGGCTACCGTCCCCCTCACACATCCAGCCACCTGTGGGAGCACCCAGGCCGCAGCTGCCCAGCCTAGGTCCTGAGCAGCCTGCCTCTGGCTGCCTGGCACTGCACAGCTGTCTTGAGGCCCCAGGTGAACACAGACCCCAAGTTGTCCTCTGCTGCAGCCACCTGCAGCCAAAGGAAGGCAGGGTCCGTGCAGCTGCCTGGGTAAGTGAAGAGAGCCAGCAGTGCCCAGCTCCCAAGTTCCCAGATTGGTAGCTCACAATGCTGCCCCCATGCTGCCCCTTGGGCGGGTTGGTAGCCTTGTCTGCCCAAATGACATTCACTCAGGGAAAGTGGGCTGATTATAAAGTGTCTTAGGAAAAACACAATTAGGGTACTAAAGCTTCCACCAAGTGATGGTATGATTCCAGGGCCAAGTGTGGGTGATGGTGCAAGGCTGTCCCCAAGGCAGCTGCCTCCCAGGAGCCACATGTCCTGGAGACAGAGGGTGCTGGGTGCAGGCCCATCTCCACTGCATGTTACTGGCCCTCCCAGTCCAGACTGCCAAGGGCAGGGCTCCGTCCTGTATGGTGGGCCCCTACCTCTCCTGGCTCCTGGCATGTCTTGACCACCTGTGTGTGATCATGTGATTGGGTTCTGCAGGGCTTTGGAGTTGCAGGCCATCATGGATGGCCTTTCTAAAACTGCCCTCACCTGGGAGCCCCAGGGCCAGCCCAGTGGGCAAGCTCCCTAGCACTAGGACCCACTGGCTGTGGCAGGTGCTCCACAGCCTGGGAGCACCTTGTTCCCACTGCTCTGCCCCATGGGGATACATCTCAGCTCCTGGTAGAAATGGCTGTTCTGTCACTGGGTCTCCTAGAAGCCATGAGTGAAGGACAGGAAGCAAGACCTTTCTGCAGGAAAGAAAACGAGTGTGCCAGACCTGTGGGCACCTCGAACATGGGGTCCCACCAGGGCAGACCGCCCACAGCTAACTCCTTCTCCAAGTGCCTGTCTTGGGGTGTCCATCTCCTCTGTGGCTCACTGTTGTTCCTTAATTTGCCACACAAGTGTTCACTGTTTTTACTCAACCTGGAGCTTGTTTTTTTTTGGAGCACCCTGCTGAGCCATCTCCCCACGCAAGGTAGCCAAGCTGTGGATGCCACCTGTCCACCCATTGCCAGTGTTGAGCAGCCTTTGTGCCCACAGCTGGGCTGAGAGTTGCTCCTAGGCCAGCTCTGCCACTCAGAGCCCTGCTTGTCCAGAAGCTGTGGGTGGGACTGGGGTTCCAGGCAGTGTTGGAAGGGGACAAGAAGGGGCTCACAGTGCTCCCTGGGGACCGGGGCCCATGCAAGCACCTGGGTCTTGGTACAAGATCTGTGCTCCAGGACCTTTGCTCAGCCAGCATCTAGATAACTCCTGTCTGCCAGGCCATCAGTCAGCCACTCAGAAGTCTGTATCCATCTGGCTTTATTGTTCCCGAAAATACCAAAATCCAAGAGAAAAATACATGGATGAAGTCAGCTGAGTTCCAGGCAGAACAAAATTATTAATTGACATTCAGAACACCAGTGGGTAGGATTTGCCCTTCCACCCTTGCCAAGCTGTCTGTCCTATGACAAGCCAAAACAGTGTCTGCCACAAGGAGAGCAGCCCAGCAAGGCCTGCAGGCCCTTGAGCGTCTCAGCCTGTAGCACTGTTGAGGACAGATTTGAGTGTGTATTCCTCTACTTGTCCACAGGCAGTGTCTGTGCAGCCCCAGGGTGGGTGACCAGGCCTTGAATCCCTGCCTGGGTCCTGCCTCTCCTGAGGTTCCCAGCAGGTAGTGGGTGCAACATGCCCCCAAAGCAGTGCTTGTCACTTTTTAAATGATGAGGACCGCTCCAGAGGCTCATGGTGAAGGATGCGAGATGAACCCCTTCTCCATGTCCTTACCTGGCAGGGCAAGGGGCACAAGTACTGGCAGAGAGGCAGGAAGAAGCAGTTCATCATGCACCTGGCCCTTCCTGCCAAGTCTGAGAAAGCCAGTCACAGCATCGCCTGCCCAGAGGCTCCAGTGAGATGCTGGGAGTGACAACTCCGTGCCGACAGCCCTCTACCTGCAGCGAGGGATCTTGCTGCCCCGTGACCCCCTCAATGGGTAAATAAATAAAGCAGCATTTGTGTTGAGGGCTCAGTGGCAGGAGAGCCACTCCCGGGGGCCCAGCTGGATGCTGCAGGGGCCAGCTCTGCATGCACAGCCCCCAAGGCCTGACCTCTGGGACCCTTGCCAGCAAAAGAGGACCTGGCCCTCCACATCCCCAGGGAGCTGCTGCTGCTGCTGCTGCTGCTGCTGCTGCTGACAGGGCGCCTGGACAGGGGTCAGCGTCCTCTCAGGTCGCTGTCCACCTTTCATCCCACAGGAAGGCTCTGGCAGGGCGAGGCCAGGGGTGAAGACATGGCGGTGGTCCCAGCTCCTCACTGCCCTGGGCCTTGCCTCCTGGTGGTGGTGTCACCCCCTTGACCTTACCCAGGTTGTCACAGACCTCTCTTGGACATATCTGTCCCAGAGCTCAGAGATGGGGTGGGAACGTGGCACGTGCAGGCCAGCCACCCCACGACCCTAGGTGGCAGGCTTAGCTCTGGGAGCCCCCACGGGGGAAGGAGAGGGGGCGTTGTACTCCCCACCAGCTTGGGGGCTGCAAAGGGACTCAGGTGTGAGGGAACCCAGGACCTGAGAAGAGGCTGCCCTGGGCCGTCTGCCCAGGCTCCCCAGGGATCATTAGGAGGACAGGCAGTCAGAGACAAGCAGGTGGGAGAGCTGCGACCACCAGCCAAGGATCTGGGGAGGATGGGTCAGCCCTCCCTGGAGGTCAGGAGGAGCCCCCTGGGGAGGCCTTGCTCTCAGAGTCAGGCCCCACTGTGAGATGAGCCTGTGCTGCTTTGCACTTCCAGGTTGGTGGTGGTTGGTTACTGCAGCCCAGGAGAAATCTCGTCCAGTCTGTGAGGTGCAGAAGAGATTAGGAGCGAGAGTTTATGAGGACCTCTGCAGACTGGATGACTCAGCTGCTGTCGGGAGCCACCCGTGGGCTGTGTGTGTGAACTGTGTGCATTTGTGCATACGAGGGGTCTGGCATTATGCGTTTTGAGGGCTGTGCCACACATGAGTGCCTTTACTCTCGCTCTGCCTGTGATCCCACACAGCACCTGAGATGGGTGTGGCTTTCCAAGGTGTCAATCAACCTGCTGACCACAAGACATCACCCAGCAAGGCCAGCCTTTAAAACCCAATCCCTTGCCGTATTTGAGTACAATATTCTATGAATGGCTTTTCCACAGTAAATAGTGTGGGGGGTGGGGGTTCAGGTGCGCTCTCTCTCTCTTGCCTCTTGCCTCCCTTGCTCCCCTTGCCCTCCAGCATGGGAGCTGACACCTGAGGCCTCAGAGCCATCTCTGACCCCCCCCAAAAAGGTATTTCTGTGTTTGTATGGTTTTCAGTTGCCAGCCCACACAGCCACTGGGCTGCCACCTTTGCCTCTAGCAAACTCCTGTCCTGTCTCAGGCCCAGTTACAGACCTCGGGTGTGGAGGGGGACTCCCTCCCTCATCTCAGACCTCAGCTGATGAGGGCCAGAGGCCTGGCTGGTGCCCACAGCCCCAGGGAGCACAACAGCCAGACCTGAGACAGAGCAGCTGCCACTCAAGGGAGCCTTCCAGGAGTGCCACTCCAGTGCCACCAGTTGAACGTCCACTCTGTTCATTCAGTCCAGCGCTGGAGGGGTTCCTAGACAACTGTTGCCCTGTGCTTTGGGCTACAACTGTGGGTGACACATTTCTTCATTCAGGATTAAAATGACCAGGGCTGAGTTTAACCTCAGCATTTCCACACTGTGGCCTAACCATGCAGTAGAAGCTTCTAGAAACTCTGTGTTGAACTCCCAGATGGGCAGCACAGCTAGCGAGATGGCACGTGAGCCGCATATGATGAGGACTAGGGACAGCACTGTGGGGGTGGCAGGCATGGCTTCATCAAGACACACAAAATGCAGCAGGTACCACTGTGGGCAGGCAAGGCTCTTCCTCTGTGCAGGGCTGTCAGTTCACATGCCCACAGAACACAGGCTGCATCGCCAGGCCAGCGTGCTCAGGCGCTCACTTATGGCCACCACCAGGGAACACCAGAGCAAGACCATTACAGCAAGGAGTGGGGGTCACAGGCCACCTGCATGAAGCAGACTTCAAAGACTGCAGGGGCAGGTGTCCACCGGGGACAGAGGGCTGCTCAGTAACTGCAGCAGTCAACTACAGTCCAAGGATCCCAAGAAAACTCAGACAAAAGCAAAATCCAGCGGAGTCCAAGACACCTCACGCACCTGTCACTGTGTGTGTGGAATCTCCTATTTCTCCCAGCCGAGTGGAGCCCAGAGGAACCCCACTCTCCTCACACCATGAGCATGACACCCTCATGTTCCCCTCACCCAGTGACCCGTGTCACACCGCGAGCATGACCCCCTCATGTTCCCCTCACCCAGTGACCCGTGTCACACCGTGAGCATGACACCTACATGTTCCCCTCACCCAGTGACCTGTGTCACACCGTGAGCATGACACCTACATGTTCCCCTCACCCAGTGACCCGTGTCACACCGCGAGCATGACCCCCTCATGTTCCCCTCACCCAGTGACCCGTGTCACACCGTGAGCATGACACCTACATGTTCCCCTCACCCAGTGACCTGTGTCACACCGTGAGCATGACACCTACATGTTCCCCTCACCCAGTGACCCATGTCACACCGTGAGCATGACACCTACATGTTCCCCTCACCCAGTGACCCGTGTCACACCGTGACCGTGACCCCCTCATGTTCCCCTCACCCAGTGACCCGTGTCACTCCGTGAGCATGACCCCCTCATGTTCCCCTCACCCAGTGACCCGTGTCACACCGTGAGCATGACCCCCTCATGTTCCCCTCACCCAGTGACCTGTGTCACACCGTGAGCATGACACCTACATGTTCCCCTCACCCAGTGACCCATGTCACACCGTGAGCATGACACCTACATGTTCCCCTCACCTAGTGACCTGAGGCCCCTCATGTCACACCGTGAGCATGACACCCTCATGTTCCCCTCACCCAGTGACCCAAGGCACCTCATGGCACTCCATGAGCATGACACCCTCATGTTCCCCTCACCCAGTGACCCATGTCACACCATGAGCATGACACCCTCATGTTCCCCTCACCCAGTGACCCGTGCCACACCGTGAGCATGACCCCCTCATGTTCCCCTCACCAGCAGTGGTCCTGGCTGTCAGCATGGATGGACTGGCAGGTGCCATCATGAGAGGTCAGCCCTGACCCAGCTGGGAATCTGCTTCCATAGAAAGTGGATCTGTCTCTCTGGTCGCTCAGGGTTGCTTAACTGCGCCTTATCTGGTGTGGAGAAGAGGACGACCAAGTGGCTCCTCATGGCCTCTTCTAGTGACGTTCAGACTGGGAGACGGATTTCTGCTACATTTGATCCAGGGGCAGAGTTCAGAAGGCATCTCCACAGTCCCCAGGGCAGAGCCCTGCTCAGGACCGAGACTCACCTCGCCTGCGCAGAAGCCAGAGGTCGATGTTCCTGCAGTGGGGTGGAGCCAGGGAGGTTTGCCTGGGGTCCTGGAGTAGATGGCTCTTGTCACTGGGCTTCAGTGAGTGGTGGACTCACAGGGTCTTGAATTTGGCAGAGGCCAATTGAGAGCACCGCCAGGCCTCAGAACAGAGACCATGGACATAATGAGGGCCCAAAGGCCTGCCCACTGAGGACATATTAGGCCCAGGGACACTGCAGAAAGGAGTCCAGGGCAAGCATATGTCACCTTTCTTGGTGGCAGTGGACCCCGTGCTGAGTCCACTCCAGCCCTCCAGCCCAGTCAGACACAGCCAGGCCTTTTGCCCAGTAATTGCAGGCCAGGGCCTTCCCAGAGTGTGCTGGGCCTGGCGGTCTGGAACCTGGAGCTCGCTGGCTGTTGGTGGGGAACATGCAGGCTGGCTCCGCAAGACCCAGGGTAAGACAGCTCTGTGAGAGCCTGCGCTTAGAGATGCCGTCACAGCCCGGGGTGGTGCCCATGCTGTCGACATCCCCCGTCACCACTTCCAGGGCAAGTCAAATGCGGAGAATACCTGAGGCCCTGGAGCCAAGCACACTGACTGGGTCCCCTCAGCTAGAGGCCTCTCCCCAAAGGTACCCAGCCTCTGCCCACTGTAACCCTCAAAATGCTTAGTGGAGACCTGGCTCTCCCTTGGCTCCTACGAAAGGAGCTTTGGTTTCTGCTGTAAAAAGCCACAGAAAGCAGAGGCTATCAGGTAACCCAGGCACAGGGTTGCTGCTGAGGGTCTTGCGGCACCGTCCGTTGCACCAGAGCTGCACTGCGGGGTCAGTAATGGGTGCCCCAGCAGCCCCCGTGCTCTTCAGGCCCCTGCCGATCTGCCTGCTCTCCAACAATGCTGCCTCGGCGGGAGGGGGGAGAAGGAAATGTCAGGTTATGTCCCAGGCCACCTCCCGCCCACCCGCCATCTGTGCCCGTGTCAGGCTCACGGGAACATATGCCGCCTGTTGCTCACTGACCATCTGTTCACAGAGCTATGAAGTGTGCCCGTTACCCTGGAGACAAGGCTCTTGATTGGCGGCTGCTGTGCAAACATTTACTGCTCAGGTTTCACTTTTATCTGTGCTCTGGAATGGGGCTGGGGGCAGGCAGGGGCGGAGCTTGGGAAGGGACAGGCCGGAGGTGCTTCTCCACATTCTCCTTCCTCAGTATTCCTGCCTGGGCTCCCTCTACACTCCACCCACAACTCTGCCCCCACCCCAGCAGGTAGCATGGAAGCAGGCCCCTAAATCTGAGAGTGGGGCCCTGGCCTGTCCTCATGGGCCCCAGTCCAGAGCAGGCCTTGGCAGGACCACAGACTGGCATCTGAGCACAGTCTTACCAGTGCATCCAGCCACAGGGTGGGATATCTGTCCACCCCATGCTGGTTAGAGCTGGGTCAGGGGAGCAGATAAGCTGTCCTTAGCTGCCTGGGAAGCAGTCTGCTCATTCCTGTGAGTAGAGGAGTGGTACTGTGCTGCGGCAGCTGCAGAGGACTCTGAATGTTGAACTTGGATGGAAGAAGTGGTCAGCCAGTCCAGGCAAAGTGCCTCCTGACTTCCTCCTGGCTGCCTGGACCTTGCATGGGACCCAAACCTTGGCACAAGACCAGCGTCTCACTGAACCTTTGTTCTTTTCTGTGTCAGATGGAAGCAGGTATCACAAAGTCTAAATGGCACTTCTGCCCTTCCACAGTCAGCAGCCATGTGGGAGCCTCCTCTGTGCCTAGCAGAAACCAAAGCTCCTGGAGGCTCAGAGTGGCTCTGCCTGCAGGCACACGGAGGCCGCAATGAGCTCATCTCAGGGAAGTGTGTTCACATACCTCAGGATGAAAGGCCCAGGCCTGGCCTCCAGCACACCAGGCCCAGGGCCAAGGCCAGGCTTTGCTCTGTCTCCCTGGGGCATCCTCAGTCTGGGTGCAGGCAGAGTGGAGTGAGGATGCACAATGGCACTTCCACATGTCACAGGGAGCCCACTGGGAAAAGAAGAAGCCACAACTGAAAATAGCCAGCCCAAGCTCCTGAAGTCCTACCCAGGCTGCCCTTAGTCCTCGCTTCTGGTGGTCACAGCCCCAGAATCCTGCTCTGGCTGCTGGAAATGTCCCTCTGGAGCAGGAGAACATGCCCTGTCCTCGGTGCGGGGCCTGCGCAAGTCCCAGATGTGGGCCAGGCTCTGGGGGCTGGGCCCCGCCCCCCAGGAGTTGGACCCTTTATCTGATGGCCTTGCCTCCTGTGAGATTGGACCCAACCTTGTTCAGCCGGTGTTCCAGAGCCTTCCTCATTGTGCTCTTGCAGAAGCCAAGTTATATCAGTAGACTAAACTGGGGCTGGGGCTGGGGCTCAGCGGTAGCACACTTGCCTGTGTGAGGCACTGGATTTGATTGTCAGCACCGCATATAACTACCTAAATAAAGGTCTAGCAACAACTAAAAAAAATATGAAAAAAATAAATATCCAGCTTATTTAGTTTAAAAATAAATAGATAAACTAAACTCTGGATTTGACTTACAATTAACAGCATGTGCTGGGAACAAATTGGACTTGGAATCTTCACAGGTTTCCTACTCTTACACTTTATTATCACAGATGCCCGTAAAAGACCTGTTTCCAGGCGACCTGGCTGAAGAATGAAAGAGGTCGATTTACAGCTGTGCTGTACCCCTATCCATTCCAACATGTTTTTAGCTGTTCCCAAGCCCATGTCACATTACCACCAAAAAGATCCATGTAAAGAAACGCACCACCCATTCTTGTGTCTTTAAAAATCGATATGGAAACCCTAAATAGCGCCTTTGGGAAGCGCATCCCAGGGCATGTGAAGGCCGCACACAGGACTGGAGGAGGCAGGAACTGGTGGTGCCACCACTCCCGAGAGCAGCGAGGCTGCGGCCGCGCCCTCTGCTAAGATGCCAAGACGTGGACGAAGCCCAGCGTCCAGACTCGTGCACACAGAGGAGAAAGCACTCACTGGTCGAGGATGAAGTCGACAAAAGGGGCGGGACTCTGGGCCATGCGGTTGGGACAGGAGAAGGGGACACAGAAGTGGAGAAGGAGGTCAGGTGGTTCCCTGCTGGGGTGCGGCTGGAACACCGCAAACCAGCCAGCGGTCCCTGCTCTGGACACAGAATGGCTGGGAAAAGGGGGAGAGAAAACCTCACAGGGCCCAGGGAAGGAGGCCTCTGGAGACGTGGTGGGAAGAATGTGTGAGACCCACAGCTGGAGCCCAGCCATGTGTCCAAGGGACCTGCAGACTGAGGCCTGGCCACCAGAGCTCTGAACCTCAGATAAACAGTGGTGTTTTTCAACCATTAGGGCCAAATCCGCGTGTGAAGAGGTAAACAAGAGTAGACAAGGCAATCCTGAAAAACAAACAAATAATGGAGCAACTAGTTCTACAAGACAGTGAAACATGCCCTGAGGTCCTGCCTAACACTGCAGGCTGCCCCAGCAGAGCCTGTGGCAAGTGGCAATCTCTGGACCTTCCCAGGAGCCTCCCAGAGAAACTGGCAGCAGCTCTGAACCTCACCAACATGAACCCCGGGCAGATGGAAGAGTGAAATCCAAAAAACGTCTTAAAAGGGGTTTGGTGGAGAAAAGGAACACTGTGCTGGAGGAAAGGACAGGGGACTCTGTGGTTCTGAGACGCAGGTGGTCCGGGACAGCACAGACCCAGAAGCTGTCTACTAAACGTGATTCCACACAAGACCCCGCTGGTTCCAGGAAGAGTGGTCACCCTACCTTCAGGCCAGTAGGAAAGACTCCAGCAGAGCCGAGAGGAAAAGAAGGGCGGGGGTCTCCAGAGCCCCAGAGTCAGTCCCAGGCTCTGTGGGCTGCCAGGACGGGAAGCCAGCTGCCCCGCACCTAAGCACGCCACACCTGCATGGCCACCCAGCCCTGGCCCTCCCCAGGGAGGAAGAGTGGCCCATCTGCAGGAGTGAGCAGCACCGCACTCAGCCCAGAAGGCCTACTGCTATGGTCTGTTCTGCTGACAGAGTTGCCCACAGAGAGGACACTTGGGCAGCTGTTCACAGAGGTGTCGCTGTGCAGGCTGGAGGAAGCACCTGCAGCCGTGTGCTGACCACAGGCTGGCACCTTCCCTGGCACACCTGCGCTCCACAGGTGTGACTGCTCCCAGACACAGCTGGTTCCTCACCTGCCCCATCCCTCAGAGTCCCTCTCGGGGTGTCCTGTTGAGGGCTGGGCAGTGCTGGCAGGACAGGTGAGGGAACAGTTTGGCCACTGTGGTCCCCAGAACTCTCAGCAGTGTGGAGGCTGCGTGAAGGGCCTATGCACTGGCTATCCCATGCCTGTCTGACCACAGGCCATCCTACAGAGGGCTGCATGGACACGGGTGAACCCAGACAGAGGCGATTGGAGGGAACTCCCACCACTCCTGCTTCCAGGACACTGTACGGGGCACCTACTGTCCCTTCACTCTGAGGCCCTGCCCACACATGCATCCGAAGCTCCTCAGCAAGCCCAGGATGACAGTCCCTGACAGTCCCTGGCCAGGGGAGGAAGCCCTGGGCCTGCAGACCTCCAGGGCCTAGCAAAAGCCAACAAGTGAGAGAACCAGGAGGGCAGAGTGCTGACCTGTTGTCCCCCAGGGCAGCCTCTGAGCCCTGGTGCTCACCTGCGCGCACATGGACGGCTGCCCTCGGATTAGAGGAGTTTCTGACCTCCCAATGTTCATCTAGAATGTCTGCCTCCCCCCACCCCGAAAGGACCAGCTGTCAGAGAGTGCCCAGTGTCTACATCTGGCCCCGGGCCTCCCTGGACCTGGATCCTGGAGGCTGCAGGCCCGGAGAGAGGGAGTGCCCAGGAATTGTGGTGGGTGTGGAGAGCAAAAGCTGTCTGGGGCTGACCGTGGCTTCTGCTAAGGAACAGGAAGACAGGGTGCTGAAGAGGCAGCTCCCTGGTGAGACTGAGACAGACGGGGACTCCCAGGGGTCACTGCCCAGGCCAGCAGCTGTCGAGGGCCACGTGTCAGCTGAGGGACAGGCACGGCCTGGCTGAGGGCTCAGGGCAGATGCCTGTGGCCTTCCCAATGTCATCTTCCCTCAGCTGGGCCACACTGCCGCCATGGAATCCCCGGTCGTGCTGAGGACGCCGTGAGGGGAGGAGTGGGGGTCAGCTCACCTGCCCCTCGCACTGGCCTGGGCTGCTGAGATGCTGGTGTCCACCACGGTGTGGGGGGTGGAGGCACCAGTGGTCTTTGCTTGGCCCTGGGGCTGGTGCTCCTGGAAGCCTTGCCCTGCTTCTGGGGAAAGGGCTTGAAAGGGCTGGCCTGGAGGTCAGCAGCACACCCTCAGGCCCTGGCCTGCTGCTGCGTGCAGTTGGCACCATCCTGCTCATCGCATGAGTGGTCACATTGAGCGGACGCCGACTCAGCAGTGGAAGCTTGTTCATCAGAGGTACCCACTCAAGATCCCTTTCACGTGGTCCCAGCATCGTTCCTGCCCCAGGCCCTCGCACTTCCCTTGCTCTGTTCACTGAGACCTCGCCTCTCCTCCCCCAGGCTGTGGATGCACACCGGGTAGGAGATGCTGAGGCCCAGTGGGCAGCTCCTGACATGGCTCCCCCGTCTCTCTCCTTCCCACGCTGGCCCAAGTTTCCTGATGACCCCTCTTGCCTGAAAGGAAACCAAAGTGTCTTCTGCAGCATGTGTAACTGCAGTGAGCTAGACTGCAACGGAACCAGGTCTGGGTGCAGCCTGCTCTGTCCTAAGCTGTTTGACTGGGGTGGAGACCGGGCTTTAACAGGCAGGTGTCACGTGTCAAGCCTAAAGGAGCCAGCAGGCTGGGAGAGCAGCCTGCTCTTTGGGGACTGACCCAGGCTGCCCTCAGGGAGCCTGCATTCATGAAGAACACAGTGGTGCTGGGAAGCCAAAGGCGCTGATTGCCCAGCAGTGGGAGTTTTGCCCCTAGAGAGGGATTCCATCTTGACTGTATGATTTCCATCATGATGTTTCCAATTTATGGACTCAACGAAGCAGCTGCCTCTCAGGGTCTTTAGGCCAACACACATGGAGAATCTGGGCTGCTGCTGTGTCTCTCATGGGCCTGTCCCGTGGCCGCCTGCATCTGGCCAGCAGGGCAGCTGTGAAGCGGGGGTGCCCAGTGCCTCACGCACACCAGCTCTTCAGACGTGGTGAGCACAGAAGGAGCCCAGGCTGCAGATTCACAGCACCTGACGTGAATTCAGGCCAGCAGCCCACACCGCACACCCAGACACGCCTCGTGCACGTGCACACACCTGCCTGGCACACGCATACCTGCTGCAAGGAAGCCTCTGGAAGCCTGTTCCCTGCGGTCCAGCCCCACTTTCACGTCCCTGACCCTGTTTGGAGCCATCACAGGTATGTGGCTGGCTCCTGTGTTTTCTAGAAGCGCATTCATGGGTGCTGATGGACTGCAGAACATGGTCCCCTGTGGCCTTTCTAGGCATGTGTGTGTCTCGATGTCCATGGCCACCTCTCTGCCCACCTGGGCCACCTCTCCGTTCCCTACTAGTCCCTCTTTGACCTTCAGGTCGTCTTTTTTCAGTTCCACATATGAGAGCAAACAGATGACACTTGCCTTTCTATGTCTGGCTTACTGCTCCACCACTTTCCTGCCCCTGACGGGAATGTCGCTCCCTGTGTGGAGGGAGGCTCCACCAGCTCTCAAGCCTCATGCCCTTCACCCAGCGTCAGCATCTAGATGGTGCCCGGTTGACCTGGGGCTCAGTTGCAGTGGCAGAGCCACCCTCCACAGGGTGTCTCTTGTGTGCCACTTGGCCACTTCTGCAGTGTGCCCAGAGTGGGAAGGCTGGCCCTGTGAGCTGATTTCCATCCCACCCACAGCTCTACGTGTTCCTCACCAGCATTTGTAAATTTTGCTTTGCTTTGTTTTTGGATATTAGCCATTCTGATTGGGGTGATATGGAATCTCAATGTAGTTTTGATTTGCACTTTCATAATAGCTGAAGGCATTGCTCAATTTTCATGTTTATTTTCCACCAGAGCCTCTCCTGTTCAGATAATTTGCCACTTACTGACGGGGCTGCTTGTTTTTTTGTCATTTTGTGTCTCTCTCTCTCTCTCTCTCTCTCTCTCTCTCTCCCCCCCCCGCCCAGGAATTGAACCCAGGAGCCCTCTACCACTGAGCTGCATCCCTAGCCCTTTGTACTTTTATTTTGAGACAGGGTCTCGATAAGTTGCCCAGCCTGGCCTTTAACTTGCCACCCTCCTGTCTCAGCCTCTGGGTCACTGGGAGTACAGGTGTGGCCACTGTGCTTGGCCAGTTCTTTATTTACTCTGGATATCAATCCTCTGTCAGGTGAGTAGCTGACAAAGATCTATCCCTCACTTTGTTGTGTCTACATGTGGGTACCCATTCTGTGAAGAATGTCATTGATGCGTTGACAGGGTCTGCATTGAATTATAGATTGCTTTTAGTATTGTAGCCATTTAATAGGGTCAATTCTCCCCATCCATGAACATGGAAGTCATTTCCTGTCCTCCTCAGTCTCTTCAGCATTTCTTAGTTTTAATTGCAGAGGTTTTTCACCTCCTTGGCTAATTTCATTTCATTCTGGGTATCTTGTTTGAATGGAATTGTTTTCCTGACTTCTTCCTCAGTAAGCTCATTATTGATATCTAGAAAAGCTACTGATTTTTTTGTATGTTGATTTCGTATCTTGCTACTTTGGTGATTTGTAAGTTCTGATAGCTTTTTAAATTTTTTTTGGTGGCATTTTTACTGTCTTCTAAGTATAAAATTACCATCTGCAAATAGATAATCTGACTCACTGCTTTCTTATTTGTGTTCCTGGCATTTCTTTCTCTTGTCTGGTTGCTCTAGATAAGACTTCAAACACTACCTTGAATAAGAGTGGAGGGAGTGCATGCCCTTACCTTGCCCCTGCTTTCAGAGGACATGCCCTCGGTCTCCCCCATTCAGTGGGACATTGGCTTTGGATTTGACACACATCGCTTTTTATTGTATTGAAGTGTGATCTTCCTAGACCTACTTTATTTAGGGCTTTTATCATGATGGGATATTGAATTTTTTTAAAAAATTTTTCTTAGGTGTAGTTGGAACAATACCTTTATTTTATTTACTTATTTTCATGTGGTGCTGAGGATCAAACCCAGAACCTCGCATGTGCTAGGTGAGCGCTCTACCATTGAGCCACAACCCCAGCCCCTGGGATGTTGAATTTTATCAAAAGCTTTTTCTGCATCTACTAAGATGATCAGGTGGCTTTTATCCTAGGTTTTATTTATGTCTCTGTTATCTCATATGTTGAACAACAACTTGCATCCTTGGAATGAAACCAGATTGATCATGGGGTATGATCTTTTCATTGTGTTGTTGAATTCAATTTATAAATATTTTATTGAGGATTTTTGCATCAGTGTTCATCAAGGACATTGGACTACAGATTTCCTTTTTGGTGTGTCCCTATGAGGTGTTGGAGGATAACACTGGCTTTGTATGATGAGCTTGCAAGGGTTCCTTCCCTTCCTAGTTTATGAAACAGTTTGAAAAGCACGGGTGTTGTTTCTTTAAAAGTCTGATAAAACTCAGCAGTGACCCCTTCCATTTCTAAGTGTCTTTGTTGGGAGTATATTATTTAATCTTTGTGTGTTTATATAATTTAATCTTGCTTTTGACTTCTAGTTTCATTATAAGATGCCTTGGAATTATTTAGATTTTCAAAAATTGCTACAACTTGCTTTATGGTGTGATATATGATCTATATAGGAAAATGCTCCATAAGCTGATGAACAGAATGTATAGTTTGCCGCCATTGGGAGAAATAGTCTGTTAAGTACATTTGATCTGTAGTGGGATTTCACTCTGATGTTTCCTTGTTGATTTTTCGTCTGGATGGTCTCTCTGCTGGTAACCCCCTATTATTGTTTTGGGGGCCTATTCTCCCTTTATGTCCAGTAGCATTTGTTTTATAAAGTTGGGAGCTTTGACATTTGGTGCATATATACTTATAATTGTTGTAAATGTTTTTGATGAATTGTTGTATGTTTTTGATGAATTGTTTTCAATTATGTAATGACTTTCTTCTTCTTTTCTGACTGAGTTCAGCTAAAGTCTGTTTTTGCAGTGAGTGAGGACACTCTTACTTGCTTTGAGATTCCTTTTGCTTGGACCTGTATTCATCCTTTCGATCTGTGTGTGTCTTTACCAATGAAGGGCGTTCCCTGAAGGCATCATATTGTTGGTCTTGTTTTAATCCAGTCAGCTTACCGGGTCTTCTAATGGAGAAGTAAACCACTTACATCCATAGCTCTTGTTGAAAGGTAAAGAGTTGTTTCTATCATGTGCATCCTTTCATTGTTCTTCTGGTTGCTTTGAATATTCTATGTTTGCTTCTCCTTCTCTTCCTCATCTTAGAGGTCTGACTCTTTCCTGATTCTCACCTGCTCTTTTAGTGAGGTTTGTCTTTTCCTGCACTCTCCTGGCTGTGGGGTTGTTCTTCCTCTTCTGGGTGTAGGAGTCTCTTAAGTATCTTCTATAATGCTGATTCAGTGATCATGAATTATGCTTGCCTTCAAAGTCTGTATTTCTTCTCAATTTCAAAGATATACTTGCTGGGTAGAATAATATTAGCAGGCAGTTATTTTCTTTAATTACTTGAAATACATCATTCCATGTGCTGCTGGCCTTTAGACTTTCTTCTCAGAAATATGCTGTTATTCTGATGGGTTTCCCTTTATATGTGAATCTGTGCTTTTCCTGATGGCCTTTAATATTCCTTCTTTGTTCTATATTTTCGGCAGTTTAAAGAGGTTCTTTTCTAGTCATGTCTATTTGGGGTTCTAAATGCCTCTTCTTCCTGGATGTCCATGTCTTTCCCAAGACAGCTTTGGAACGTGTTCTGCGATTATTTTGATAAATAAGTTTTCTGGGCTTTGTAGTTCTTCTCCCTCATCTATTCCAATTTTCCATATGTGTGGTCTTTGGATGGTGTCCCAGATTCCTGTGTGTTCTTTATTTTTCCTTCATTACTGCCTGCAGGTGATAGTTCCTCAGTTTGTCTTCAAGTCTTGACATTCTTTTTTTCTGCTTGATCTAATCTATTGCTGAGACTTTCAACTAGGTGTGTTTTTTAATCTGACATATTGATCTCTTCATTCCCAATATTTCTGTTTGCTTTCTTTTCAAAATCTGTGTTATTAGTGAATTTCTTATTTCATATCCTACATTGTCTTCCCTAATTCATTCAATTATTTTCTTGGAATTCCTTCTGAATTCTCTATCTGGCATTTCATTCCCTCTGATATCTTGGGTGTTTGTTGCTATAAAATCATGAACTTTAGGAGGTGTCACATTGTCTTGTTTTTTGCCTATTTCTCCTGTTTCTGTGCTAACATTTGGGCATCTGCTGGATAAATATCTCTTCCACTTTTACGTGTGGGACTTCTTAGTGAGCTGTCTTCTCTTGGTGATACGTCTTTGGTGTATTGCTTTGTTGTCTTAATTCTGATTGGACTTATAGTGTAATCTTCTGTGATTTTTTTGACATAATCTGTACTGTATCAGAGCCTGTGACCTGCTTTCTTGGTAGATCTTGCAAAATGAGGTCCCTCCACCATGGCACAAGCCTATAATCCCAGTGACTCGGGAGGCTGAGGCAGAAGGATCTCAAGTCAGCCTCAGCAACTTAGCAAGAACTTCAGTAACTTATTAAGAACATTTCTCAAAATATAAAATAAAAAGGACTGGGAATGTAGCTCAGTGGTAAAGTGTCCCTGGATTTAATCCCCAGTACCAAAGAGAAAGAGAGAGAGAGAGAGAGAGAGAGAGAGAGAGATCCCTCCAATGAATCCTGCTATTATGTATAACTACAATGCACTGATAAAAATATTAACAATAAAATAACTATCTTATTTGACTAAAAAAATAAGAATAGGGTCCCTCTGGCAGTTCTGCAGATATGTTGCACACAGCAGAACAGGTGGGGTGCATCCCATGGTTGCTTCTTCGGTGGGAGTGGGAGCCCCCATCAGGGGTGGGAGCTGTGCACAGGCACTGGTGAGATGCTTGGTCACTTGGAAGCAGTTTTGATGTTGGCCATTCCAATCATGGAGAAGGCCCTGAAACAGACTGGGAGCTGACATCTCTCCTTTTCTTTGAGTAGACGTGTCCTTCAGGGTTCAAGCAAGACTAGGTTGTGGCCAGACTGGACTTAATTCCTCTCAACTGAACTCAGAGGAAGACTTGTGTGAAACCCTGTGCTTAATCCCCAGCACCAGGAAAAGAGAGAGAAAAGAGTCATCAAAAAAAAAAAAAATAAAGACTAAAAGTAGATAAGTAAAAAGGGGGAAATGAGAAAAGAGAGAAATAAAAGCTAGGATGATGGAGAAAAAGGGGTCACAGCTTCTCCCTAGATGCCGTGCTTGGAAGCCCTTCTCTCCAGCCTCCTCGGGGACCCAGCAGTGTGAGGGGGATGGCTACTGCTTGCTGTGCCTCCTCCCAGGTCTCCTTCAGGTCTCACCATCAGGCTGCTTTGTGCCTCTCTCACCAAACAAAACAGCTCAAGGGGATGTGGATCCCATGTCGGAGGTGACTCTGCACGGAGGCCTGTGCTAACTACAGAGCCCTTTCTGCTCACCATGCTTTGGAGAAACGCTGACCCCTCTGGGCAGTCACATGTTCACTCTGGAGGTTTAAAGACTGCCTGGAGAGCAGGGCCAAGTCTGGAGTGCCTCCAAGGGGGCAGCAGAAGTGAGCACCACGTTCCTGCTGGAAAGGGCAAGGAGCAGGCCAGGGGGTGGGGTGGTACCCACCCCAGTGCCGCCAGATCCCACCTCTGCACCAAGCAGACCTCGGCTGGTATCTTCATGTCTCAGGGGGACAGCTGCTGGTTCACGCAGCATGTGCCTCTGTCAGCCATGCCCCAAGCTGACCCTCTCTTATGACTGCTACCTGCCAGTCGGGTTCAGGGCTAACAGAGCCGGCCCTGAGACACGATGACGCCGGGCTTTCTGACCCCAGAGCAGGCTAGTCCCTAACTACAGGAACCTTCTGAAGATGGCTCACAGCCACAGGTGGTGTGCAGACCCCAGACCCCCATTCGTCCGGGCTGTGTGTCCCCAGGTGCAGCCTGCTGCCCAGCCTGCTGCCCACCCCACTGCTCTTGCCTGGTGTTCTCCCTCATCTCTGAGTCCAGCAGCGCTGGCCTTCTGTGCCATCCATTTCCAGGCTCACTGTGGCCTCTCACCTCTGGGCAGTTGCATCTGTCCCTGGTGTATGTCCTGTGGAGGAGCCGTCTCTCTCCATCCTTAGACAGTCCCCTGCTGCTCCGAGTTGCCTCCTCAATTCCTGCCCCCTGAGACCCACCTATGGATCCTGAGCCACCACAGGGTCCACAACCAGTTCTTTGTGACCCCACAGGAAGGATTTCAGGTGAGTCATACGTAGTGGCCAGTAGGAATCTGTTAGAGGAGAAAAGAAAAGGAGAGGGAGACTCCGTGGAGAAGGACGAGGGGCATCCTCAGAGGAGAGGGAAAGCGTGCCCTTCCTGCCCTCCAGGTTTTTATTAATTCTTTGTTGACAAACCTTTTCTTACTCTAGAGCAGCTTTTTTTTTTCACCAGCTTTTCTCACTTTTAGTATTTTAATTCTTAACTGAAACATGTCCACTATTCATGCTCTTGGGGTGTCATGTGCTGTTGCCGTCCATGTGTACATCATGCATGTTAATCAATCAAGCACGCTGACCTCCCCCGTTAACACTCCTGCATGGTGAAAACGCCCAGGCCTGCTCTGCTGGCTTTAGGAAATACATATGTGCCAACAGCCTGTCCTTGTCCTCCAGATACCTCCTGTGCAGTAAAGCACAAGAGATTCCTTCTTCCAGCCGATTGTAACTTGGCACCCACTGGCCAAGCCTCCCCTGTCCTTCCCTCCAGTTTCATTATGGGTCCAAGGGCAGTTTTGAGGGAGTCCCACCTAGGGCCACCTCTCAACTTCTGGCTGACAGCAGAGTGACATCAGACTTCCGAGTCACCACAGAGCATGGTCTACCCCAGGAAGGGGGTGTCTTATTGTCACAATGACTACTGAAGATCCAAGGTCACTCCAGGGACTTTGGCCCATACTCACCAGCTTTAATTGGAACTGGTTCTTACAGACTTTATGGTTGGGTACTTTCTTCCAAGTACACTGACCCCTTGAGCTCTGGAATCTGGTCTGTGTAAAGGTCTCAAAAGTCCCCCTCGGGTAACCCAGGTCCCATGGCAGGGAGGAGATGGAGCCTCTTTCCCCTGCAGACAGAAGTTGTTTGCTGAGGATGTAGCATGTCCTGTGATTTAAACCTGGCAGAGTGGCCTTGGCAAGTGGCTTTTTAGAATAAAACAGTCAGCACATCAGGCCCCACCTATAAAGGCCTCCCTCGGCCTCCTGCACCAGTGCCCCATCTGCCTGCACCTGTCAGTAATGCGTCTCTCCTCCAGCACATGGTGCTGATGCCAGAAGCCGTGGGGGTGGGGAGTCTTCCTGATGAGCTCTCCTCCGGCGCTCACCAACACAACCAGGGGCAGGGATCCAGAGCTGGCTTAGTGTGCTGGCTTAGTGTCCCCGCCTCCTATGGGAGGGCCCTCGCCATCAGTGGGAGGAGCATGGCCTTTCCCCTCTTTCCCAGAGCTGCCTCTCCAGAGAGGCTCCTGCCTCCAACCTCTTCAAAGTCAGACCAGCCTGGACTGCTGTCCCTCGCCCTCAGTGACCTCATGTCAGAACAAGCATTGCACGGCCATGGGCCTGCTGGTAGAGTGGACAGGACTCCATGGGCCCACCAGTTCCCTTAGAGGAGCCTCGGCTCTACACTTGGTGCCAGGTGAGGGCCCAGGAGCCTTTCTCCACATCCTGTCAGCCACAGGGACAGCCAGAGAAGGCCAATCCACCTTGATGGTTCTGATGGCCTTGCACACAGCCTGTGCTCCACACAGCTCTTCTCACACAGCTAAGGTCCCTCGCTGACTAGTGAGGTCGGTGCATGCAGGGTGATGTGAGGACACGCAGCCTGGATTGAGCAGAGGTCAAGGGAGGGCCTTTTGGAGCAGGGAGCTGCCTGTGAGTGGTGGGACAGGGAACACCTCTGTCTGCTCCCTCCCTTTGGTGGCTTGAATTTGCTACAAGCTTGTATGGTATTTGTAGGCAAAAAGCAAACTTAAGGAAAAGTCAAAGAAAGGAGGGAAATGAATCTGTTCCTGCCTAACTCCACCTGTTTAGGCCTCTAGCTCTTGGAAAAATGTGATATTCCTGTGGAAACTCCAGAGATGAAAGACATGCCCAAGAGGAGCAGGAAGGAGCAGGAAGGAATGGCCAGTGAGCCACAGTCTGCCAGGCATTTGGCCTGGTGTGAGCCACAGCCTGTGACAGCCTAGCACCCACGGGGCCTGAAGTGCTTGGCCCAAGGAAGCCCTGAACATGGCCTCCATGCTGCAGAGGGAGGAGGTCCAAGCCATCAGGGGAGAGTCAGGGAAACTTCCCTATCTTTGGGCACACCCACAGTTGGCTGCACAATGGTATGAACACTGTGTGGAGGAGATGGAAGAGGAGGGTCAGTGAGGGCTGGCCACATTGGACAGCAGCTGCCAGTGGAGAGTCCTTGTCAGCCTGCCAGGTCCCCACCCTGCTGAGACCAGGGTGCATGTCCCTGCCCCCACACCCGGGTTCTCTGAGCCAAGGCTCCAGTGAAGAGCACCAACTTCCCTCAGATCAGGCCTCGAGACCAGGGAAGGGACTGAGGGGCTCAGGAGCTAGGCAGTCACCAAGAGGAGGGTCTCCAGAGTGGGGCTCCAGGGGACCCATGGCTGGGGTGGTCTGGAGCCCGGATCCCAGCTCTGCTCTTCCACAAGGTATTGACTCTCAACCTTGGTGTGCTTGGCTAGGAAAGGGGTGCCAGTGGGGCTGTGCTGTGGGTCAGTGGCACCCAGAGAGGCCCACCAGTGCTGGTGTGCAGGGAGGTCACCGCTGTGCTGGTCTTCCCCAGGTTCAGAGTGAGGAACCAAAGCCAGATGTCACTGTGTGATAGGGGACCCAAAGTGGGAGGGGCCTGAGAGGGCCCCCAGGGGCTTTCATTAGCAGAGACCTGCACCCAGCCCACTTCCCACAGCCAGGCCAACACTACACCCTCGCCATCTTTTTGGTGTCAAAACGAGCTTCATGAAGGAATATTGTGCTGTGCTGATGTGACACAGGGAAAGTGGCCTCCAGGCCCATCGGGCACTGAGGTGGCTTTAGCACTGCACCCCAGATGCCCTAACAGACCTGCCGAGAGCACGGGTCTTCCTTGCCATCGGTGGGATGTGCAGCTGGTGAATCCAGTGGACTCCAGCACCGCCTGTCGGTGCTCCTGCAGCTGGCCTCGCGGCCTGAGTGTGCCTCTGTGTCAGTCTACACCTGACCGCTGCTGCGGAGCCAGGCCAGACGTGGGTTTCTGTTCTCCACGTGGCCTTTCCCCATGGAGCATCAGTCGCAAGGGTGAATTTGGGGGTTTCCCAGGCAGGCGCTGGGCCACCTCCCTTCAGCCCAGAGCTGAAGCTTGCAGGAACTCTCTGGAAGACCCTTGGCACCATGAACTTTCCCTCTGGAGAGTCCCTGGGCTTCTGAGGAGGCAACATCCCTGCCCTCTCCTGGGATAGAGAGCAGGGCCATTGCCACCCACAGCCACCAGCTAGCTCAGCTTGCATGGGAGAAAGATTGGGTGCCCTCCTCACCTCTGGCCACCAGCCCCAAGTCCTCAGAGCAAGTGCCATTGCCGCCACAACAGCTCCTCCACCTTTTTTGTAAATGAGGAAGCCAGCCAGGCTCTGGAAAGTAGGTCTGCTGACCCCAAGGGTGCAGGTGCCTGGAGGCACCAGGCAGGCAGCTCCTAGAACCAGCCTGGCTAAGGGGAGCTGCAGCACAGATGGGGGTTTCAGGTGGCATCTGTGTGCTGGCCGCTGACTTTGTTCCAGCAAGACCAAGCCAGATGGCCTGGCTGGGAAAGGGCAGTACAGGACCGACACTGGGCCAGGTGATGCCTGCACTGCTTCAGTTCCACCCCACCTTGGGGCATCTTCCTAAGCACCTGTATCAGGAGCACAGAGATTTGGTGGCTTGGCTTTCTGTGCATCAGAACCACCAGGAGGACTGGGTTAAAACACAACATGGGCCACCCAGGTACCTGTGATCTGCCAGGACCTCAGGAGCCCGTGGTTGGCTGCTGGCGTCGTCCTGCCCTGAAAGCCCTCGTACTCTACTGTTGGCAACGTTCAGTTCCAGTCATGAGAACAAGTTAAAGATGGGTGAGGCCTTTTTCTGGCTAGCACTAGAGGGCAGGAAAGTGAGTGGAGGCAGGAAAATGAGTTAGTTGGGGAGAGCAATGCTCCTCAACAGGAGTATGTGTGGCTTTTGCTTGGGAAGACAGGAAAACACACATGCTGACCCAGGAGGTCACCTTGAACAGGTGTGAGAAGCAGAGTGGCAGGCACCATGAATAAAATTCACAGGACGGGGCAGGACCGTAAGATCCCTCAATTGGGACCTTCCCTGGAGGGCAACCAAAGAGAACCCTGACCAGGGAGGAATGACCAATTCTGAGCTACAAGACAGAGTTGGATCTCCTGCTGTCCCATGGCCCCCTGCTGTCCTGGGGTCTCCTGCTGTCCTGAGGTCTCCTAATGTCCTGGGGTCTCCTGCTGTCCTGAGGTCTCCTAATGTCCTGGGGTCTCCTGCTGTCCTGGGGTCTCCTGCTGTCCTGGGGTCTCCTGCTGTCCTGAGGTCTCCTAATGTCCTGAGGTCTCCTGCTGTCCTGAGGTCTCCTGCTGTCCTGGGGTCTCCTAATGTCCTGAGGTCTCCTAATGTCCTGGGGTCTCCTGCTGTCCTGGGGTCTCCTGCTGTCCTGGGGTCTCCTGCTGTCCTGAGGTCTCCTGCTGTCCTGAGGTCTCCTGCTGTCCTGAGGTCTCCTGCTGTCCTGGGGTCTCCTAATGTCCTGGGGTCTCCTAATGTCCTGGGGTCTCCTGCTGTCCTGGGGTCTCCTGCTGTCCTGAGGTCTCCTGCTGTCCTGAGGTCTCCTGCTGTCCTGAGGTCTCCTGCTGTCCTGAGGTCTCCTAATGTCCTGAGGTCTCCTAATGTCCTGGGGTCTCCTGCTGTCCTGGGGTCTCCTGCTGTCCTGAGGTCTCCTGCTGTCCTGAGGTCTCCTAATGTCCTGAGGTCTCCTGCTGTCCTGAGGTCTCCTGCTGTCCTGAGGTCTCCTAATGTCCTGAGGTCTCCTAATGTCCTGGGGTCTCCTGCTGTCCTGGGGTCTCCTGCTGTCCTGAGGTCTCCTGCTGTCCTGAGGTCTCCTAATGTCCTGAGGTCTCCTGCTGTCCTGAGGTCTCCTGCTGTCCTGAGGTCTCCTAATGTCCTGAGGTCTCCTAATGTCCTGGGGTCTCCTGCTGTCCTGAGGTCTCCTGCTGTCCTGAGGTCTCCTAATGTCCTGAGGTCTCCTAATGTCCTGGGGTCTCCTGCTGTCCTGAGGTCTCCTGCTGTCCTGAGGTCTCCTAATGTCCTGAGGTCTCCTAATGTCCTGGGGTCTCCTGCTGTCCTGAGGTCTCCTGCTGTCCTGAGGTCTCCTGCTGTCCTGAGGTCTCCTAATGTCCTGAGGTCTCCTAATGTCCTGGGGTCTCCTGCTGTCCTGAGGTCTCCTGCTGTCCTGAGGTCTCCTGCTGTCCTGAGGTCTCCTAATGTCCTGAGGTCTCCTAATGTCCTGGGGTCTCCTGCTGTCCTGAGGTCTCCTGCTGTCCTGAGGTCTCCTGCTGTCCTGAGGTCTCCTAATGTCCTGAGGTCTCCTAATGTCTTGGGGTCTCCTATCCTGAGGTCCCTTAATGTCCCAAGGTCTCCTCCTATCCTGTGGTCTCCTGCTGTCCTGAGGTCTCCTGCTGTCCTGGGGTCTCCTTCTGTCCTGATAATCTGCTTCTGTCTTAAAAGTCTCTGGCCTCACTATATTGTCCATGAAAAAGGAATTAGGTAATGACACAGATAATTCTCAAGCCATCAGTGAGAAAACACAGGGATAAACTATGCACTTGTTTCCCAGGTAGCTTTTGAAACAGTTGCATTCCTGTCCTCTGGACACTGGAGCTTGAAACCCTCAGGTCTAGAACCCCTCACAGGCTGTCCCTGAAGACCAGTGATCTGTCACCAGAGGTTGACACAGGATCTGGCTCTTCCCAAACTCCCTCAGCTGCCTCCTGCATAAGCAGGGATTCCTTCTCCTGGCCCATCCCAGGTGTGGAGTCGAGTGACCAGCACCAGTCTTGGTGGCCAGCCTCTGGAGTCCCCCATGGCCCTCCTCACTGCCTCTGAGGCATCCTTGGATCTGCACACTGTCCAACTCACAGCCAGGTGGGCATCCGTCATCCACCGAGGGAGTGCAGGCAGACCTCAGGACCCTCAGACAAGGTCTGGATGGTAAAGAAAGAAGAGGGGTCTGACCCAGAAATGGCCACAGTTCTCAAACTGGCTCTCCCACTGGAGCTGTCCCGTGAGGACGTGGGGTGGGGCGTGTATTCTGCTCCAACAGCTGCAGACCCCACACAGGCCCTGGCCTGCAGAGCCATCAAGACTGACACAGAGCAGAGGCCCAGCAGGGACAGCTGCTTCAACTGTCTCAAGAGGTAGTGAGCCAGTACCCTGCAGGACAGTGGGTAGACCAGAGGATGCTCTCCAGCCCTGGCCCAGATGCACCTCCTGGATTCCTGCAGGAGCCCTGGGGACCCCACCACCACAGAGATGCATACCCCATCTTGGCTGGAATCTCCTGGTATCCAGGGACTCAGGGGACTCTGGCCTCTTGGGCCAGGAGTTCCATGTTGCCAGGACCCTGACCACATTGGGGGAGTTTGCCCCTTCCTGACAGGCAGCTCTCAGCCTTCTGGTCCTGGTGTTCTGGACACGCCTCAGAGTGGAGACTCTCTGGAGAGTCAGCCCTGTGTGGTTGGAGCAGCACTGGCCATTCAACCCTGGATGGCACGAGGCCCCAGTTCATCCAGGTGAGGAGGAATGAGTGTGGTCAGGGTGCCATGGACTGGGCTGAGACCCCTGGCATTCCATCCTATTTTCAGTATAGCTTCCACCTCTCGTTGCCTTGGATGCTTCTGAAACACAGCCAGGGAGAGGCACCAGCGCCTCATCCCAGAACCGTCCTGCTAGCGTAGTCCAAAGATGCAGATGGGTGCTGTGGCACTCAGTCCCGGTGGCAGTCCCTGCTGCCCTTCCATCCACTCATTCCCTGTGTGCACTGGTACCTCGCCCAGGAGCTTGTGGCCAGGCCTGCCATGCTCTCACATTCAAACACACCCTCTCTGCACCTGAGCCCAGGGATCTTCTCAAAGTCCTGAGACTTTTGGAGGCCAACTTTCAAAATCCCCACTGCTGAAGAACCAGGGTACCATGAGAAGCAGCCCAGAACGAGCGAGGGCCGACATAGGGCCCTCACCACACCGCTGTTCCAGGGCAGCCCCAGGGTGGCCAGAGGTTCAGCAGCACCAACAGAAGCATAAGAACTAGCTAAGCTGAGATTCAGATGGAGAAGAGGCTTCCTCAACACAGGTCTTCCCAGGCAGTGTGTGGGACAGGCTTGCCCTAAAAAGTACCGCTGCTGCTTACCTGAAATTCAAATTTAACACTTTAGCTGCACACCTGCATGTGATCTGGCCGAGCTTCCAGATGGCTCCTGGGAGCGGGGTCCCCTTCCCCCAGGACAGGGTGTGACTTGGCCCCTCCTCCACCACCAGCACCAGTTCACCCCATTCTGCTGACCTTCTCACTTCTCCTCTGCTAGCTGCGGGGAAGTCCTTGCTGTGCAAACTCTTCAGCTTTATATCACAGCCATGAAGGTCCAGGGCAGGCCTGGCTTTGTGACTGGTCACATTTAACAAGGATGTGGGAATTGTCCCCAGGTGTCAGGGCCCCTGGAGCAGAAGGTCCAGGGCAGCTTTGAGCCAGGCGTCTCCTGGAGGCTGGCAGTCCTCCACGAAGGCACATGTGACAAGGGCCTTGGGGTCCCTTCAGAAGAGCAGAGTTGCAACATCCCTCTGTGACTTCGACACTTCAACCACCAACTTCACTCAACTTGGTGGCTGCCCGTGGTTTCTTTTCTCTGCCTGTATCTTTTCTCGATGCATGGAGGTCGTGTGTGGCTGTGGATCTGGGCCAAAGCTGCAAACCTGGGGAAAACTCGTATTTTAAAAAGTGAGGTTCCTGCATGACAGCCACCTGGCACCCAGGCTCCACTCCAGGAAAGAGCCCTGGCAGAGAGGCCCTCAGAGTGCCTGGTGGGCAGCAGGGGGAGGAGGGGCCAAGTGAAAGGGTCTCCAGCCCCAAGCCTGGAGCTGCCACGGGAGGTTTCTATTGATTGGGTGTCAGCATGGCCACTGGGGGCTTGCTGGTCAAGGGGTAGGGTCTGTAGAACCCATGTCCCCAGGCCAGGTCTTGGCTAAGGACAGAGGCCAAGAGGAGCTTCAGGGATTGTGGGTGGGCTCCTGAGGCGGGGCATTTTAGAAGTGGAAGGTGACCTGCCCTGGAAGTGACTCACCTCTGGAAAAGCCTGAACTAAGAAAGAAGGGCTGCACGCATGTTGGTCCCCGAGAAAGCCTGCACAACCAGTCTCTGTGCCACACACTGGGAAACCAAAGGAAAACAAGATGCCTCCTGCCCTCAGGAAGTGGTGTCCAGGGGGCAGACACGGAGCAATGAGCTCCTGTGAGATGCTCAAGGCCCCCTGGAAAATGCTGCAGCAGATGAACATGGCTGGTGGGGAGCAGTGAGGACAAGTGTGGTCTCCACCCAGGTGGCACAGGTGCAGACCCAGAGGGTGGAGAGGCAGACAGAGCCCCATGGTGGAAACGTGAGACACCAAACCATGCAGACGAGGACCTCCCAGATAGGGGAGATGCAGACCTCTGGACAGTAGAAAAGCTCTCAGACATAAAAATAAAAATCCAGACTAGCGCATATTTACATATCACAGGGAATTTTAATGACAGCTTTTAAAATAAGGAACAAAGTTGTTTACTGACATAAGAGAATTTAGACTGGATTACTGAAACAGATCTGAGGCAGACAGACGCCACAGGGGGACATTACTTTTAAAATAAAGTAACCCCTGGCTTCATTTTTCTGGGTAGTTCAACCGTTGTAATTCCTGAATGCCCATGTGTCGTGGTGTAACATACAAGCAGTGTTTCTCAGGAGCACACCAGTGACCACCCTGGGACCAAGAGGGAACATCCCAGGTGCCCCAAGAGGCTCCCCACATTTTTACTGAAAAAAAAAAAAAAAGGATACAGAAAAATACAAAGAAACACACCAAAACTCACAAGGCGTTTGAAGTGACCCTTGGGTCTCATTGGACCCTGCAGAGCCACTAATGCCCGTGCATGGCATAAGGTGAGGGACAGGAAGGGTCACGCTCTCAGGTCCTGCTCTCAATCTGCATGGCAGTGCCCGCCCAAGCCCCATGCTGCCTAGCAGGAGATTCTCCTGCCTTGCTGCACCGTCACAGGCACCTGCACCACACACACACACATACACACAGGTACACGCACACGCACACAGGAAAATGCTGCTCAGGTACCCACCCCCTTGCGCAGGCACAGGCATAGGCACACGGGGACGTGCTGCTCAGGCACCCACCCCCTTACACAGGCACACGCACTCGGGGACATGCTGCTCAGGCACCCACCCCCTTACACAGGCACACGCACTCGGGGACATGCTACCTAGGCACCCACCCCCTTACACAGGCACAGGCATAGGCATAGGCACACGGGGACGTGCTGCTCAGGCACCCACCCTCTTACATAGGCACATGCACATGGGGACATGCTATTCAGGCACCCACAGCCCTTACGCAGGCACATTCACACACACACGGGGTCATATTGCTCAGGGACCCACCCCCTTACACAGGCCCTTCTTGCAACATGCACATAAAATATATGTTTGTACACATGCATGTGCACACCCACCCATAAATGCTTGCACATATGTGCACAGCATGTGCACAAGTTGCACATACACAATATGCAAGTGCATACCCACACATGCACATGGTGTGTGCACACGTGTGCAGGCCCCATACTCTTGCACATTTGTGTATGACATGCACTCATATTTTTCCAATGATGAGGTCAAATGTATCCACTGGGTTGGTTTTGGCTCTGAATGCCACTGGCAAAACCATTTCTGGGCACCCAGAGACCACTCTGCTCCTCAGCCATGCCTGAGCCTCCAATGGCTCTACCACAGGCAGCAGCTTGTGTAATGTGCAGGATGCAGATAAGCACTGGTCTTCTTGTAGTGTATTCCACGTGCTAATTAAATAAATAAATGAAATTAGAAAGTGATAATAGGCCTAAGCAATGTCAATAGGCGATTATGGGCCATTGCTACGGGCAACAATCTGGTGCCACACAGTGTTGGAGTGAAGACCTGGTCCTGTCACAGTCCAGAGAGATGGCAGCTCAGCATACCGGCTCCTGTGGACACTTGAGGAGGCTTTGTGTCCCATGGCAGCACAGTCTCCTCTCTCCTGCCGACTGCTGAAGCTGGCTCCAGAATCAGAGTTGGCATGTGGATGGGGCTCCCTGCTGCTCAGAGGGAGGGCGCTGTTGGGGGGACCAGGGGCAAGACAGGAAGAAGGAAGTAGAGGCCTGGTCCTGGAGATCATGAGCTCAGATACTGCCAGCAAGGGCCTTCTAGAGAAGGCAGGAAGCTGGGGCAGGAGGCACAGACTGGCCTTGCAATGTGTCCTGGAGGATACAGGGTGCGTCTTCCCTGCCACCTGGGCACACAGGCTGTCTCTGGCTGAAGGACAAAATCAGTTCACAGTGACCAATGCCCTGACCAGAGAGGGTGGCCAGAGGAGAGCAGATGTGAGCTTCTCTGCATTACTCTGCCTACCCACAGCCAGCCTTGGAGAAGGACTCAGCCTTCCTCCTTGATAAGGTCTGGCTCCTGGGGTGATTGCCCTGACCCAGATGTCAAGTTGAAGCTCAGCAGTGTGGACTCTGCATACTGCAGGGGGCCTGGGAAGACCCTAAGCAGGCCCTGGGGACCTGGGGAAGGATCTAAGGGCAGGGCGAGCACAGGAACCTGCCCAGGGGTGTTCACTGTCAGACCCCTGAGAGGCAAGCTCTGTGTCTCCCAGGCCCAGGCAGCAAGGGTGTTTTTTTGCCCTCAGAGCTGCCTACGTGCCCCACGGCGCACTGTGCCACAGCCCTGCACTTGGCAGACGGTGGCCAGCAGAAATCCACCTGACAGCGAGGGTGGAGGAGGCGCCTCACATCCTGGCAGACTTTCCACCTGCTGGCTCTCTGAGGTGGTGGGCTGGGGACCTGGGGAAGGATCTAAGGGCAGGGCGAGCACAGGAACCTGCCCAGGGGTGTTCACCGTCAGACCCCTGAGAGGCAAGCTCTGTGTCCTCATCCTCGCTGACCCTGGCCCACAGAATTAGGGACCCTGAAGTCCAGAGCTGTGGCTGCCTGCCCTCTCTGGGGAAGGCTGGTGATTCCCCTGACAAGGCCCCAGCCCCTGAGTACTGAGGGTTTAGGTGGAGCCCCCTGCTCACAAACAGCCCTCCAGGGTGCTGGAGATCAAGGGCCGGCTGGGCTGGGTCCCACCCCAGGAGCGTAGCTGGCAGGGGTGGGGTGAAGCTACCTCTCCCTCCCCACGGGAGGGTGGTCCAAGTATCCATGTCCAGCTGGCCTGGCTGGCTCTGCACGCCAGCCTCCCTGCTGCAGCCCTCAGGCCCTCCAGAGCACCCAGGCTGACATCACACCTCACCAGAGGGAGCCAGGACTTGAAAGACAAAGACAGCTGGGCAGGGAGGGCGGTGAGGCTGGCCCAGATGCACCAGTGCAAGAGAGGTCCAGGGCAGAGGGGCTCAAGGGGATTTCCTGAGACACCGGTTTCCTGAAATTTTCCACTGAATGATCGTCGCTTCAATAAGAACAAGCAAAAGGGCCACTGAGTGAGCTGCCATGCCCTTGACGGGGGCAAGAGGGCAGTGCCAAGTGCTGGTCTGCTGGCTGTGCACTCAGAGCTCCACGCATGGAGTGTGGTGGTGACTGGGGAGCGACTTCTCGTCCTCGGCTGCTGTCTTGGCCACCTCCACCTCAGCTCTTTGTGGTTCTGCTCAGTTTGGCCGATGTTCTTGCAGTGGTGATGGATGAGCAGGTCTCTGTCCCACCCTCAGCTGTGGGAACAATGGGCTGCACGTGCCTGAGCTGCCCAAGGCCTGGAGAAAACACCCTGGCAGAAGCGAGTGGCCTGCAGTCTGTGCGTCATCTGAACAACTGGTCTGTACCCAGGAACCAGTGAGATAGTTGTCAGTGGGAAACTCTATTTCTATTAGAGAATTTGCCCACATAAAACTGTCCACAGCAGGGCTGGGGATGTAGCTCAGCGGTAGGGTGCTTGCCTTGCAAGCATGAGGTACTAGGTTCAATCCTTGGCACCACATAAAAAAAAAATATATACAAAAATAAAGATATTGTGTCCATCTACAACTAAAAAGCATTAAAAACAAAACAAAAAACAACTGTCCACAGCATAGCGGGGCCACCACTTCCCAGGAGTCTTGATAAAGCCAGACTGACACTTCATCCCTTATCTTTGCTCAATGCCTCCTTAGTGGTCCAAGATATGGTGACGAAACTTACAGTAAATCTACTCCTTCAAGCAGACACAACAATATACACAAATATACATGTTAGAATTATCCAGAAAACACCAGGGACAAGAAACTGTCTAGGTTCCAGAGCCTGCAGTGGGCTTCACTTCAGGAAGGAGAAAGTGCAGCTGGTTTACAAAATAGGCACAATTTGATGTGCACACAAAAAACTCCATTCTGCTGCAGCCTTGCAAATGTACACTGAGGGCTCCAGGCCATTCCCAGTATTGGAATCTGACTCCATCCTGCTGCCTTCTTGCAATTGTGCACTGAGGACTTCAGGCTACTCCCAGGACTCCATCCTGCTGCCTTCTTGCAAATCTGCAACTGAGGACTGCAGGCCACTCCTGGAGCTCCATCATGCTGCAGCCTTGTTCTTCTATCTGTCCCTTTTGGTGCCCAGCACAGTGCTTTGCTCAGAGTAGTTGTTTAGTAACAGAGCATATGAAAAAAATGGATGAATTAGTAAGTCATTAACTAGAATAGCCATACTGGACCTGGGCCCCTTGACTGATTCTGTCAACAGAAGTGCCACCCAAGAGAGAGGGCTCAGCCTGTCACACCTGTCCCTCTGGGCATTAAAAAGAGGCTAGGCTCTTTTCATATCCCCCACCAAGCAGCTGTCAGGCGATAGGGGCTTTGGTCTCCATACCTGGTGAGGCAGATTCAAACAGGTGGTCTACACAGGGTAAAAATTCCCCTCTCTCATTACAGGTTCCCAGAGATATCCAGTTGCCCCTTCTTTCTTCTTGTGAACATTGTTTTGAATAGAAACCTTGAACCTGAAGGTGCTTCCTCTTCCCCTCCCTCCTGAGCTGCTGCTTAGCCTGTAGAAAGACCCCCAGATCTGACCCAGAAGGAGGGCTCCATTCACCCTGATCCCAGGAAGCCTCAGAGGAGGCCAAGAGAACAACACACTCCTGCTCTTCAGCTCTGCTTGTTGCCCTTGTGCCAAATACTGGGACCTTCTGCCTCGAGGCCCAGGAGTGGCTGCTGGCTGACCTCTGGTTGTGATGTGTGTGCCCGTGAGATCACTCTGGAGACTTGACCCTTATCTCTGCACCAAGTCCCCTGCAGCTTTATTCATTTAAATCAATTTAAACTATCTTCTGGAGAAGTTTTAACACAGACAAGACTGTTGGAGTTGGAAGAGAACATGAAGACCACCCGGTGTTCCTCCAGAGAGCCCAGAGGTCCCCTGTGCACCCTGAAAGCATCTGTGCCATGTGCTCCTGTGTGGTGACACAGGCCGGGAGGGACCTGGCAGTGTTTCAGGTGGATGGCCACCAGCATTGTGTGCAGCACCTGAGCTCAGCACTATCCCACAGAGGGAAGGCCAGAGCCCTGTGCACAGTAGGTGTGTTGGGGCTTTAGTGGATCCCCACAGGCAGAAGGTGTTGCCCCAGTCCTGCGGTTCCCCCAGGCTCTGCTGATTGTTCCCCAGTAGCGTGAAACCCACTCGTTGCCTGACTGTGCTAGCGGTCCTGTGCAACGTGAGCCATGCATGTCCAGTGGTTTCATGCCCGGCCTTGGACAGTACAATGTGAAGGAAGGCCTCCTCCTCAGGAAGGATCTCAGGCAAGCGGACCCAGGATGGGGAAGCCCGTGGCACCAGACCACCGTCCTTGGTACAGTCAGCAAGTTCATGATGGGTGAGAAGAAGGGACTGAAAAGGGCCTGATGGACCCAGAGGACCTTCAGTTCTAAAGCTCTGTTACCTCCTCAGGTTAAATTGGTTCAGTACCCCCACATTCCCCAAAACCTCCAGGCTCTTCAAGGTGCGGAGTTGAGGGAACTCAGGGCCTGGGCATGAGCAGGCACCAGCTGTGTGACCTTGGACAAATTACTTACCCTCTCTGATCCTCAGTGTCCTACTCCCCCAAAGAGAGCTAAAGATGCTGACCTCCTGAGAAATCATTAGTGCCCTGGAGGGCTTGTCCTTCCAGCTGTCAGTTTCCCTTCATTCCTGGGTGAGTTTGTCATCTCCCCAGGTGTAGCAAAATCCATTGAACTCCAGAAACACGAAGCTCCTGCTGCCTCATTCAGAAAACACAAGTGGTGATTTTGAAACACCCTGCAGGTGCTTTTGTGGCCTGGATGGGACTGTTAAAAGCTTTGGACCTCTGGGGTGGGGCATGAATACCAGGGCCTTGTGGGCCTGCAGGGAGGGCAGTGCCACTCTCTGACAGCTGTGGGGAGAACGGGTGTTTGACCAGGCGTTTCTTTGTGTTTTTGCCTGTGGCAGCTTGTGTTTGGGGTCTGTCTTCCCCGCTGCCTTTTCTGAGCTCTGAGCGAGCCACGTCAGGGATATCTGGGTATCTGGGGACTAGTGGGGTGCGGAATCCACTGGCAGCAACTGCCAGCCAGGCAGGGCACGGGACCACTGCTCCAAGCTCAGCCCAGCTCTCCCCTGCGTGTCCTGACCCAGGGGCCCAGCTGACCCCTCTGTGACTGCTGGCCTGAGGCCCAAGACGGCAGGTATCAGAGAGGCTTCCTCTACCTCATGCCCCCAGAAAGGCCTAGGGAGGCTGGCGGCAGCACAGGTGGGCCTTTTGGGAGACTCCAGCTGGCCATCAGGACAGCAGCCTCAGACACACCTCTTGCTGCCCCTCTTCCAGGTGGGGCTGTGTTGCTGGCCCCCAACTCTAGCTAAGGCTTGAAAAAAGCCCCGCTCTGCCCACAGAAAGGGAAATGCCAGGACAAGCAAGGCTAGCCTGGGCCTCAGGCTGAGCGTGTCCTTGGTGGTGTGTCTGAATGCAGTGACTGCATCCCCCAAAACTCATGGGCAGAGAAGGCAGGAACCAAGGCCACAGTGACCCCTGGCCTCCCTCTGGCCTCCTGCTCGGCACCCGCGTGCACCTGCCTTCTTGTTAGCTCCCTGAAAAACCGAGGGCAGCACTGCGCCCAGAGTTGGTGGCCCCACTGCGCTCCTCAAACCTGGGGCCTCCTCTGCACGGGTCCCTTGGCTCCAATCCAGAGCCAGGACACAGCACCTGGGCCAGAGCATCCTCAGCCTCACAGCTGCCCAGAGGAAACCGAGGGCCAGCTCAACTGATGACCTTGATGCTGAGTGGAATTCAGGACCGCTGGGGGCACAGGAGGCTCTGGGTGAGTAGGGCCATCCCACCCTGACCCCAGAGGGCTGCACTCAGAGACCTGGAGAAGCACTGCCCAGTCAGGAGGCACCAAGGAGCCAGCCCACACCTTCCCCGCGCCCGCAAGACCCACTCAGCCTCAGACGCCAACAGCGCACGCGTGTGGACGCATTCACGGTGCCGGCTGGGTGAGGTTAGGTGCCTGGTGACCGTGGGCAGTCACACTGGTCTGCATTCTACTCCAGTTACCATGCCATTCTTCAGTGTCTCCATGAAATGGACATCTATCACATTAGGACCACGGTCACCCCCAGTGGCCAGGCAGTGAGGGAGGAGCCACTGGACAGGCACTGTGAGACCAGAGGCCGCTGGGAGGCTCAGAGGGACTGAGCTCTGCTGTCTATGCTCACTCTGTACCTGGACATGCTGCTGCTTACTCGCAGCCTGCAGCACACCAGGCCATCTACCTGCGGAGCCCAGCAAGTCCCCAGGATCAGTCCCTCTGCCAGCAGTCCTAGGGTAGGGCTCCTCAGGCCAGGTGGGCACTGTCCCTAGGTCTCTGGACGCCTGGTGTCCGGGTCCTGAAGAGCAGCACAGCACTCTGCTCACAGTCCCCACCCCCGCCACTCGTCCCCTGTAGCCTCCTGCTGGCCCCAGGCCCCTGCTGACTGGCACCTCTGGTCTGATCCACAGCTCCTGCTGACACCCTGGCCACATAGCAGTGCTGGAGTGTTTCCAGCGAGGGACAGGAGGCTGCTGCCGTGCTGCAGGGGGCCCTGGAAGCCTGGGGCAACTTCTCTTACCACAAAGGCTTTGGAGAAGGAAAACAACAGGAAACACTAATAGACACACTCTGAGTGTTGGTCATGTGCCACACTTAGACCTGCAGATTGCCTGGGACCCCACCTACAGTGGTTCCCCTCACCTGCCCACCACACCTGCCCACTTCACCTGCCCACCTCACCTGCCCACTTTACCTATCCACCTCACCTGCCCACTTTACCTATCCACCTCATCTGCCCACACTTGCCCACCACACCTGTTCACCTCACCTGCTCACCACACTTGCCCACTTCACCTGCCCAGCTCTCCTGCCTACTTTCTGGCCAGCCTGGCAAGTCACAGCTAGGGTTGTACCTGCTCCTTGGTTTGGGTGTCCAGTTTTTCTGGTGTCATCTACAGCTTGGTCCCTGCTCCTGATGCCAATTTAATGAGGACACAGTTTGAGAAAAAGGAAGAAGGTTTATTGTTTTGCTAGCAAAGGAGAAGCCCAGGAGACTCCTGTCCTGGAAGGAAGGCTGTGCTCTGCCAAGTCCTAGGTGTGCCCTGAATTCACTTGTTAACTTGGGAAAGTTTCACTTCCTAAGTCCTCTGGTGACATCTCCTTCCTGTGGCGAGTGTGTGCTCAAGGACAGATAAACTCTGCCTGGGGTGAGAAAAGGTGATCCTGTCCCTGCCCCAGGTGAGGGAGGGTGAGAGAGAAGAGGAAAAGAAACCCCCGCTGAGCAGCATCAGCATCAAGAGGCCACCCGGGCCTCTGCCACAAGGAGTCTCCACCAGAGCCGGCCTCTGCTAGGCAGGATGGCTGCCTCATCACAGTGCTCTTAGACTGGCCAGAGCCACTTATCCCCTGCTTTACGGTCCCCCGTCTGCCATCCTCAGTGCTGGGCCTCTTTCCTTCCCTCTCTCAGAGGCCAGGCCACCTGCAGCTGCTGCTCGCTGCTTTGCTTCCACCAGAGGTGGTGATTCCAGGGCAGGTGCTCGGCTCCAAGAGGAGGAGGAGTGAGGCCGGTGCTCATAGGAAATTTTGCACATAGGAAACTGCAAAACAGGAAGAGGATGAAAAAAGCAAGTCCCAAATCTCAGGGCTGTTTGTCACAAAGTGACCCCCAGACCTTGGGGAGTAGCCAGGGGCTGGCAGCCAGCTCTCAGGCGGCTGACAGGGCATCAAGCCAGACATGGGCAAAGCATTGAGGCCAATAGCAAGGCCCTGGTCAGCTGCACAGCGCTGTCCCAGTCCTCCCTGGCAGCTGCTGCTTCCTAAGCTCAGAAAAGAAACCCTTACCATGGAGACCAAGCTCCCACTGGGTGGGAAGGAGGAGCCAGCTCAGCAGTCCCTCAAGCTACCCCGAGAACTCTTTTTATCTCTTCTACCCCACTCCTATGGCACATATGGAAAGTTTATTTTGCAAAACCGCATCTAGTATAGCAACACCTTCTTCAAGAATCAAAGTCATTTATAACAGCCAGCCAAAGTTTTAGTCACAAAAAGACTACTGAATTAATTATAACAAGTAATTATTAAGCAATACTGGTAGCTGTGGAGCTAGCGTATAGAGGTAGTGAGGCCGTTGCCCTCTGGGGAATATGAGCACAGAGTGAATGTGTAGGGGTCGGGTCGGGAAAGGAGCAGGAGGCATAGGGAGGTGCCCCACAGACAGGTGCCAGGAGCTACTGTCTGAAGATGAGCAGTTTCCAGGCAGCTGGCTCATGGACGTGGTTTTCCCAGAGGCAGGGCTAGCACTCCAGGCTTGGTAGGAATGCCTGGCCCACCAAGAGCCTCCAGTCTATCTGACAAAGGCCCATTCCAGGATGCCCAGCTCTGGGGCAACACCACACAGGTGGCCTGTGGGGTGCTTCCACCAAGCACACTGGATTCGAGGCAGCTTGGTTCTGCAAGAAACGTGACCGTCAGAAGACAAAGCAAGGGGACATCTAGCCCCAGTCCCTCTGGGCTCATCTCCAGGACCCCGGGTTGTGGAGACAGTGGAGTTGACTGCTGGCCTGTGCAGCCGTGCTCTGACTCAGGGTGACATTTCTCCAGTCCTCTCCTTTTAAGGCCACTGGGGATCTGAGACACAGGCAGGGAGCTGGCCAGGCAGCTGGAGCTGGGGAGTCATCACTAAGAATAGCTTGACTCTGAAGTTTCTAAAAGGAAACCTGGACCACCTGAATCTCCAGAGACTCCTGAGTCACAGTTACCCTGCTGCTGCTGCTTATGTCAGGCAGAGCTGTCTGCATGGCTGAAGCACAAAGGGTCCCATGTGAGCCTTCAGTTGCAGGTTAAATGTGGGCCACAGCTGTCGCTGGGATGCACCACCAGAAATAGTCTCAGCGCAGCAATAATGAAGATGATGGCCACAGGGGCAAGGACACAGACAGGGTGCATCATTGCTGCTGTCCCTTGGAAGAAGACATGTCAATCAGGCTGCCAGCCAGTTAGGAGCATAGAAAATAGTGCTGATACAGGGGCTTCATGAGCTGTAAGGGCAACCACAAGGACGAGAGAAACAGTCCTTAACTAATGGACCAGAAAATCTGGGAGATTTGTTGCTAGAGAAAGCCAGTGATATTTATACTAATGCAGAGTGGGGTAACACAAAGAGTAGAAAACATAGCCTTGAGGAGAAGCTGAGATGGGGAGAGGAGCTTCCCAGCCACTGTGACCCATCGGCAGGTGTGGGGATTCTTGTCCTAAGCTGTCTGCGTGAAGGTAGGTGCCACCTTGCAGGCAGGAAGGGCCCTAGAGAGGACAGCCAGCCCTGCTGCATCTGATTGGATGATCTAAAGTGCAGCTTCGGCTCTTCGTAAAAAATGGAGTCTGTGTCAGATTGGCAAACTCAAGACTCAGTGATAACACATCACAAAAAGATTTCTGTCTCCATACACTGTTATCTAACTAGTAGAAGCAGTTCTAATTTGCTCACTTAACCAGTGAGACTTATATGAACATAAAGTACTGCTGATGAGAAACTGAAGCCTCAAAATCTACTGACCTATGGGAAGACGGAGAAGAGACCACAGGACTACCATTGGTGACATCCAGTGTGGGGACTCACAAGTCATCTTGCTTCCTTAGCAAGTGGACTTCAAGTGAACTTGGCAAGCAATGAGAGAGAGGGAGAGACTGCTCCAGCTGTCAACACACTGTTCATGGATAGTTGAGACAAGATTTTAACATGGACTGGATATTTGATGTTTAGGAGTTAAGAGTTACTCCTGTGATTAATTAGGATTATGATACTGTGATTTCATTAAAATACGATCAGTGTCTTTTAGAGGCACTAAAATACTTGCAGATGGAATTACAGAATTTGGAGATTTGCTTCAAAATAGTCTGTGGGGAGGTAGTAGGTTGGGGAACACTGCAAGGTGGCTGTGGGTAGTTACTGTTAGGGCAAGGGGCACACAGGGGCCCTTGTGCTGGCCTCTCAGCTTCGTTTGTGTGCATGCAGCCGTGCTTCATGGTGAAACACCAGAGTGAAGGAATGGAGTGATAGAGGAATTCAAGATGACAGTGGCTTGTGCTCCGCCAGGCACATCGGGCACCTTACATGAAGGGGAGATGGTGCCCTCTTGTCCCCTTGCTTAGGAGAACACGTGGCGGACCCTTGCCCATACAGACAAGTGGGTGGACTGGAACCTCAAGCTACTGAAGAAGCCACTCACACTCCAGATCTACTTTCCACCAGATTGATGAGGGACACGGGACAAGGCACACTTAAGAAAGGAGGTCTGTCCCAAACCCACACCAACATGTGACACGAGTTGGTGACAACCCCTTCAGGCTGTGAAGCCAGCACCCCTCTGTGGGGGGCTGCATGGCCTCACCGTCTCCAGTGGAGTGAAGAAGGCATCAGCTGTTTTCCATTTGCGTTTTTTTTTGGCCAGCTCTGTTTTCTGCCAGAGTTCCACGCCCCAGGTATCATCTGCTTTATTAGAGCTGTGCAATGTGCGCTATAGGTTAAAACTCCTCTTCAGCTTCACAAAATCTGAGAAGTCAATTCTCTATGGTTTTCTCCAGGCAACCGATCAAGTCTGTCTGAGAAGCCTAGGGCTAACCTTGTGAGTCACGTAGCTGTGGTGTCTTCTGCACCAAGAAACCACTCTCATCATCCCCAAACCATGCCTGTGCCCACCCTGTGCAGCTCAGAGGCAAGTCCACAGCCTCCTGGCAGCAGCCAGGAGGTCAGTACCAGTCAGATGATCAGATGAAGTGCTGATGGTGACACGGGGCTAAAAGGAAAGAGCTGATCCTTTAAATGACTTCATATCAACTCCAACCAAGCTACCAGTTACATTTTTTCGTTGATTGCTAGACTGCAGGCACAATCAAAAGAAAATTTCATGAAATTTGGCTCATACTTTTGGAATCATACAAAAGTTTGAGTTATTAAATGTAGAATTCTAAATCTATGGTTTTGTCCTAAAATCTAAAAACTGATAAAACTCCATCACATGAGGCCTATAAAATAAGGAAAACCACCCATATCAGGCCACACCACGGTAGATTCGCTTTCAAAACCTGCATCCCTGTGAAGGGCTGGCCTTCTGTGGATCTCCTCGTTCTACCCTGCCCTCGTGCCACATTACTGTGGGTGTTTCAGCTGCCTTCTGGGAGTGCTAGCTCACAGACCTCTCCACCATTTCCACTGTTGGTCCTTGGGGAATGTTAGCAGACACTGCTCTGTGACAGGCATCTGTTTTATAGATGTACTCATATCACCCAGCAGCAAGGACTCTGTGAAGCAGTGTCCCAAGCCTGTGCACCAAGGAGCCAGAGACAGGCCTGTGAGGCAGCGCAGGCGCAGTGATTCCCTCCTGCTTGGAGGCACCCACAGCAGTACTGGCATGGTCATGGGCAGACAGTGCAGGCCCCACTGCTGCCCACCTGCAGGAGGATGCCCCAGGCCCTCGCCATCCCAGGGGCCCTCTGCTCCCCACCCCTGGTGGTTGTCACGTCTAACCTACATCATTGAACATTCACCCTGCTGCTCACCTGACTTCCCATGCAGTGAGACACAAGCTTGGAGTGAAGTGGGAGGGGTCTGCTTCCTCTGCTGCTATCTCCCGCTGCCCTACACAGAGCTGGCCGAGACCTCGACCACACTCTGGCTGTGGGGGGCCACTCGGGTCTTGCAGCCATGGAGATGGCCCACAGAGGAAACATACCTGCTCTGTGCATCTCACAACTCTCCCCAGGCCCAGGGGTATTCTGGTGTGCTTGACTGCTGTCTACCTCCAGAAATCAGGATTTAATCTCTTACTGGTGTGTCCCCAGAATTTGGGAAGTGTCTAAATACACCCTGCTCCTATTTCCAACTGAACATCAGAAATGAGCACATTCTGGTTTCCTGGAAAAGCACATCTCAGTACCTAAGGTTCTCATAGCACAGCAAGGCCAGCCAGCTTCATGTCCTGTCCTTTCAGAGCCTCCAGGAATGGCTCAGTGAGCCCATGATTCTGACTCCAGTCGCCTCCTGCTCTGATCCTTCCTCTGTTCTGCACTGGCCCCTCGGGGCGCTGACCTGGAGGAGCTGCTGCAGGCAGCTTTTAAGAACTCTTCTCTGAGTAACTAAGAACAGAGTAGGGACGAAGAGCAGGAGAAGAAGATTAACATTAAACAGGGATGAGAGGTGGGAGGGAAAGGGAGAGAGAAGGGAAATTGCATGGAAATGGAAGGAGACCCTCAGGGTTATACAAAAGTAGATACAAGAGGAAGTGAGGGGAAAGGGGAAAATAATACAAGGGGGAGAAATGAATGTCAGTAGAGGGGGTAGAGAGAGAAGAGGGGAGGGGGGATAGTAGAGGATAGGAAAGGCAGCAGAACACAACAGACACTAGTATGGCAATATGTAAATCAATGGATGTGTAACTGATGTGATTCTGCAATCTGTATATGGGGTAAAAATGGGAGTTCATAACCCACTTGAATCAAAGTGTGAAATATGATTTGTCAAGAACTATGTAATGTTTTGAACAACCCACAATAAAAAATTAAAAAAAAAAAATATCCAAAAAAAAAAAAAGAACTCTTCTCTGAAGGGTTCACCAGGGTGGCACAGCTTCCCTGAGGCTTCAAAACCGGAGTGAGATGTTGGCAGGTCTCATTCCCCAAGCCTGCAAAGGGCCAGAGATCTGCAAAGCAGCACTTCCAGGCCACGCTGGGAACAGGCTGGTGCAGCCCACAGCATGACTTCCGTGGAAGCTGGACAGTATTCAGGTTTTGTAGATGCGTGTTCTTCACATTTTTTAAAATTAGAGCATTTAACTGGATTCATTTTAACAACACCATACAGGCAAGGAATGTACTTTCCATCCTCATCTCCCTACCTCTGCTCTTGATGTCTTTAGAGAGGAAAAATGGTCTAACCATATGACAAAGTAGTAGCCACTTCCCTTTCCAGGTGCCTCAGAGATGCTCCACAGTCAAATCTAAGAAGCTAACAAAAGCTGCTAAAATAAGAGAGTCAGGGCAGAAAAAGAAAAGTCTTCAGCTATAGCTATTAAGATAATGATAATATTAAAATAAAAACTAAATTAAATGAGGACTCCTGAATAAATATACTACAAGGGTTGGCGTTTCAGAGTCTTAGGTTCAATTGTTTGATCAGCCAACAACTCAATTCTGGTCCAGAAGATGGTGTCACACACACGTGGTTGACCATGCATCCAAACTCTGGTTCAGGAGATGGTGTCACACACACAGTCACATTTGGCCTCTACTTAGGACATGGTATCACATATGTGATCAACCCCATATTCAGCCTCTGGTTTAGTAGTTATGATTACTATACTTCCCTTTTACTCCATATATGGCAGATTCACCTTGTACTTGACTTCTCTGAGCAAAAAATAGCAATAGCAAAAGCAAAAGCACTGGTGATGTCCATGTCACTGTTTAAATATGCAGTGGCAGATCAGGGCAGCATTGCCCAACCCCAGGAAGCCAAAGGCATAAGTTCTACATGAGGAAAAAAAAGACCTTTCTTGTACTTTCCTGAAGTTGCATGCCACATAGGACACCAGCCTGTCCCCTGGAACATATATCCTGGCTGGTCAGACTCTGCTTCTTGAGGGTGTGAGTGTTTTCTAGTATACCACGCAGACAAACTGCTCAACCGAGAAATCTCAGGGCACTTTTATAGACATGGGCCCTCCTATCATCTTAGCATAGGGTTTCATCTGACAGGATTTTATCAAAGTTCTAGATATTAAAAGAACATGGTAGCACAAAACAAAACCAAGAGAGAAAATGAGAATGAAACAAATACCGAGTCTTTATCTCTGTTCTGCCACTAGTCAGTTGGCTGGAAATAACATTTAAAAAATATTTTAAATTATAGATGGACACAATATTTTTATTTTTTTAATGTGGTGCTAGGAATTGAATCCAGTGCCTCACACATGGTGCAAGTGCTCTACCACTGAGCCACAACCCCAGCCCTGAAAAAGAATTTTAATGTATCTTATGATCAGTCATTCCCGCTTATGAAAGTGTACGGTTCAAAAATAAAATCCTGCTGGTTTTTGTCTCTCCAAACCATTACTAATCTCCTCCCCCTTCTCCTTCTTCTTCCTCTTTCCTTGGCACCTCTCAGGAACCCAGGATTCCTCTAATGCAGGCTATGCTAGATTCATCTTCGGCCCTCTGCACTCTGATGAGGGTGTCCACAAAAATGTCCCATCTTAAGTTATGAACGAGAGTTTTGGTTTGGCCCAGAGACACCTCCTAGAAACTCAGCTATTGAGCTCTAGAGAAGTGTGGGTAGCAGACTGCAGTCCTGAGGTGAGTGGTTAGATGAGTCCACACTGCCATCTGGAGGCCGCTGGGAGAGTGACATGGAGCCCTGGCGTTCCTTGAAGAGCGAGGGTCTCCCTTCCCATGCTTTCTGGGACCTCACCAAGTCTCCACAAACCTCAGGGAAGAGTTCTGCACTTGTCTAGTCAGGCCAAGATGCAGCCCACTCCTCAGATCACCCATGGTTCCTAAGCCTTCTTTATGGACATCAATCCACATTCCATATTTTAAAAAATTTTCCTAGCACAGAAGAAACGTTTTTCAGGATGATTCACAATCAGGAGACAGAACAATGTGGCTGCTGAACTCATGCCCAAGTGGTCAGAGGTAATGTGATGCCCCCGCTGGGCGTAAGGGTCCCAGGCCTGGAGTGCTCATGGCCAAATGGTCAGGCCTTTCCTTTCACCTGAGGCAATGATGAAATCTGCCACCTCGAAAGGCACACACATCCACTAGGAAAGGAACTCGAATGCAGAGATGTGGCAATAACCCACAGAAGTCCTATGAGACCACATTCCCATACCCGTGCCTGATAAGGCCAGAGTGCCCCGACTTGTGCTGGACTGTGGCCTTCGGCCCCACACACTCCGGACTATACATGGACATGGCTGCCACCCTCCCCAAGAGTGAAGCTCCTTCCTGTTGAGTCCACACCTGCTGCTAGAAACCCAGGGAGTGGGGAAGGAGTTTGAGCTACACCAGGTCTCAGTCTTTTTTTTCACAACTAGAAGCAGACAGCAGCACCTGATGGCAACATATTGTCCAGGTTCAAAGAATCCCTGAAGCAATTCATGAAATCTTGAAGAGTTGAGGAGGTGTCAGTAGAGACAATAAAACTTTACCTAGATTCCAAATGGGATGAGTTCAAGTAGACATAAAACTAGACAGTATTAAAACTAATGATGTCACACCTACTTGGTAAAGCAGCCCAGCTACTCAAGGAAGCTTGGTAGGGAGGCAGGGTTTACTTGTGGAAGAACTACAAGATATGAGTATGAGGTGGCATGAAAACCATGGGTGGGTGCTGAGCAACTACATGGGCTGCACATGCAAAGTGTTTAGGCACCAGCCATCTTTTAGGTTCAGGTGGACAGCATTTGGTTGTGAGGTGTCCCCCGCAAAAGCTCATGTGTGAGACAATGTTAAGAAGTGTCAGAGAAAGCCTTAACCAAATCAGTGAATTCATCACCCAATGGGATTGACTTGAGTGGTTAACTGCAGGCGGGGGGTGGGGGTGGTGGTTGGAGGTAAGGCATTGGAGGCCTGGCTTTGGTGTATGCATTTTATATCTGGTGAATGCTTCCTGATCATCTTGTGAGCTGCTTCCCTCTGCCATGCTCTTGCGCCATGATGTTCTGCCTCACCTTGAGCCCCAAGGAACGGAGCCTACCTTCTATGGACCAAGACCTCCGAAACCATGAGCTCTCAAATAAGCTTTTCTCTTCTATAATTGTTCTGATTGGGTCTCTTAGTCCTAAAACAGCTGACTAAACCACAGGATGATGGGCTGTCGCAGCTCCTTATGTTCTTTATCTTTTGGCTTACCTGGTGGTGTGATCATACCTGGGCTCCCAGTTCCCTCAGCTTCTAGGCCCTTTGTGTCTAGCCCACAGCACAGGAGTCTGGTATCTATTCACTAGAGGGAGGTCAGAACAGGTGAGACTGACTCAGGAAACTCAGTAGCGGCAGGCTCTAGTCCCATCTGTCCTTGTGTCCCCACCTCCATCCCATGGCCCATGCTGTGGATTTCAGCTCTAATACCAAACACAGAAAACACAGGCCTCACAGATTAACCCAGGCCCTCTTAATTTGGTAAGATCAAATTCTACAAGAGACCCATCTTATGTCTCCCAGGTTGCTTCTCTGGTGGAATCTGTCTGCTGAAGATGTGGACTTTCTCCAGCTGCGTCCACAGTGAGCACTTGTGTATCAGGTGGTTTTTCACTGCTGGGATCATAATACCTGATGAGAGGAATGAAGAGGAGAAAAAGCTCATCTTGGCTCACAGAGATTTTCTAGTTTTAGAGTTCTAGTCCCTGGTTGGCAGACTCCATAGCTTTGGACCCAAGGTGAGGTAGAACATCATAGCAGAAGGGTATGGTGGAAGAAAGCTGCCTAGCTTACCGCAGCCTGGAAGCAGAAGGAAGGGAAGGAGCTTCAGGGAAGATGCGTTCTTCCAAGGTCCCTTGTGGGCAGTTTAAAGGTTCCTGCAGGGGCTGGGGATATAGCCTAGAGGTACAGTGCTTGCCTTGTACTCATGAGGCCCTAAAAAAACTGCCTTAAAGGTCCCTTCAGGTGAGCAAAATAAATACCAAGAGCTCTATTCCTAAGATAAGCTGGCCAAGATAGATTTATCCAAATTCCTTGAAAGAATGCATTTTCCCTGCACATCCCCAGTGACCCACCTCCTCCAGCCATGTCCAACCTGCCTAGTTACCACCCAGTTAGTTCATTCAAATTAGGATGGACTACTGGGTTAAAACTATCATTATCCAATCATTTTGCCTCTGAATATGCCTCCATTAATAGGAACTTTTGGGGGCGCTTTCATCCAAATCGTTTTCATTTTAAAAATGTAGATTTTCATGCCCTAACCCCATGGCAGGGATAGCCCAGGACCTGGTTCTGAGCAAGCACCCTTGTAACTGGTGTGAATTTAGGGAAGGAAGACTGAGAGTCAAAGCGCATTAACATATATATACTCCTGGGTCATGAAGGTCTCACCTGGGTAACAGGTACAGGAAAGCAGGAAGAAAACCTACCAGGGTAATTACTGAGACCCTTGGTAAAAAGACCATTTTCTGGGGCTGAGGATGTTGCTCAAGTGGTAGCGCGCTCAGCTGGGATGCGCGGGGCACTGGGTTCCATTCTCAACACCACATAAAAATAAAGATATTGTGTCCACCTAAAACTAATATATATATATTTAAAAAGACCATTTTCCTGCTGACTTGTCATATTCTGCTCAGCTGTGCTGTGGGCCCCTGCACAGATCAGGCCTGCAGTTGTAAGAAATGTCCAGGCTCAAGAGCAGCACATCTGAGCATCACAGGCTCAGCTCATCTTAAGATCTAGAGAGTACATTTCTATCCTGCTTGATAATCAGACATACATCTATGTATCCAAAGTCAGCCTGGAAGCAAGGAGTAATGACTACAAATTCCCACAATGAGCAGAGAGTAAGGGTAACACCTCCCATAGTGAGCAGTGGGCAGGGAGCAAGGCTAAGACCTCCCATGGTGGACAGCATCCCTCAGCAGTTCTCACATTGCCTCTGGTTGGCAGACCAGCCTCTGCATGACCACAGCATTGGCTATAGGTGAACTGCCCTTCTCATCTTCACTCAAGGCTACAAGGCCTCCCTTTTCAAGTAGGGAATGAGGCTGAGTCACCAAAAGGTCACCCAAATCATCTGGGCTTGGGAACCTCTACCAGCACCCATGAACTGCAGCATGGCAGCCATCTAGAGGCTACAAGACAGCTAGGTGAGTGTGACCTGGGAAGGTGGAAAAAAGACATCAACAAGCACAATTATACGCCACTGATCCCACTCAATTCATAGAACTCCCCTGGCAATATGGGTAGGTGAGGATCTTACAGAAATTTCTAGACATACAGATTAATGGAATTTAAGTTAGTGAAAAACCGAATCATGAACAATGGGAAATACTTTGGACAAAGAATAAAATAGATCTAGTTTATATAAAGATGACAATTATGTATTTTGCATGTAAGTCCACTGTTTTTAACTGTGATCTTGAATGCTGATATCAGGTGCCAACCTGAAAGTTTAACGGGAATCTGCAGGGCTGGCAAAGCACTGCTCTGTGTAGGCTGGGTATGGAAGATCCACCATGGATGCAGGCGCACCATCCTATGGGGCCCTGAGGGAACAAGAAGGTGGCAAGGGGAAATATGCCTCTCCGGGGCTGGAACGTCAGACTCCCAAGCTCTCAGGCTTTCAGATGGACTGGGTGAGCTTGGCGCCCCAGCCTTCTCCAGCATGCAAAATGCCTATTGTGGGACTTTCCCAGGCTCTGTAACCAAGTGCCAGTTACCCTAGTAAGTCTCCATGTACATCCATCCCACTGCTCTGTCTCTCTGGAGAGCTACAATATGATGGAAGAGAAATGCAAACAAAACCTTCCTGCTGTATGCCAGTACTTGTGCAGACCAGTCCAGACCTGTTTGTAGGTTGAATGTTTATAATATGCATCTACCAAGAGTTTTTGGTAATCTGAATCAAATTCTATTTAGCAAAAGGTAAAATAAATGAAACTGGTTCCTAATATCAACCAACATTGTAAAAACCCCATCACACCATAGGCTGTCACAGCACCTATGTTAACTGCACAGTAAAACTGTTCAACAACTGGGTGGGTGCAGTGTTGCAGCCTGTAATCCCAGCAATCTGGGAGACCGAGGCAGGAGGATTACAGGTTTAAGGCCAACCTCTACAACTAAGGAAGGCCCTGTCTCAAAGAATATCAAGGGCTGGGGGATGTATGGGTTCAATCCTCAGTACCAAAACAATAATAAAAAACCAAACCACCAAATAAAAACAAAGTTAAAATGCACTTTACAGTTCTTAGACAAAAAAGTCTTTAGCTCTATCAAAACCTAGGGTCCTCTCTCTCTTTGTGATACTGGGATTCTAGGTTTGGGCCTGTGGCATGCTAGGCAAGCATTCCACCACTTACCTCTACCCGAGCCTTCTCTCTATTGTAACATTACCAAAGCACTTGTGAGACTACTCCAAAATTGCCTTCTACTATTTGGGATTACTATTTAAAGTTTTTATAATTATTAGCCAAATAGTTATTTAATAAGATCTGGGGTTAAAAAAAAAAAAAAATTATCCCAGATTTCTGGCTAAAGCCTGCGTAAAAGGCTTCTCACTTTTACAATTTTTAAGAAATTCTGGTTCAAGACTTTTTTTTTTTTTTTTTTTTACAGCACAGCTTTCTCAGATTGCCTGCTTAATAGTCCCAGGCATGAAAATTTTAAGCTATATCACTTTATATACATTGAAGTTTTAATAAAACCCTGATAAACAACATCCCTTCTGGGCAGTTTAAATATCCCTACAAGGGCTGGGGATGTAGCCTAGAGGTAGAGTGCTTGCCTTGCATGCATGAGGACTTGGGGTCAATCCCCAGCACTGCAAAAAAAAAAAAAAGTGTCTTAAAAGTTCCTTCAGGTGAGTGGGTAAACTAAATAAACACCAAGAGCCCAGTTCCTTAGATAAGCTAGCCAATAAGATAGATTTCTCCAAATTCCTTGCTGATAAATATGAGGGAAAATTCAGCAACACCTCTGGATGACAGGCAATTGTGGGGAGAATGAAGAAAATGAAAGAAGAAATTCTACTTTCTAAATCTGTCTCCTTAGATAAAGCACATTTTAACAGAACAGGTACTTTAGGGTTCTTTCACAATAAAAAGACCTTGCCCAACAGCCCCCAGGGACAGCCCATCATCAGTCCTTCCGCAGGGGAACAGTCTCCTCCCGGATTCCCTCTTTGGTCACAATGCAGATCCTGAGGGCATCCCCGGTGTATACGTCCCTCTCAGCTGCAGAAATGAAGACATCTTTCACCAGCCTCATGGCTCTGTCCAAAGACAATGGCACATGCTCCACATTCTGCATGTTCTTGAAACCAACCTGGAAGGACAGGAGGCTGGCATGAGTGTCCTGTGATGGTAAAGGCCAAAGGAAGGTTCCAGCCTCCCCCCAGTACTCTCTCAGGTCTGTAGATTCATAATAAAAATATCACCCTAGAATGCCCTTCAGACCAAGAACTGCCAGTCTTGGATGAATCACACACACCAGAAACCTGGGATGAACTCACTGGCAAAGCTTCCATTCTTGAGAAACTAAATCAAGCAAGGTAGAGACAGGTAAGCAGAGGAAGAGACAGTGTCATAACTAAGAAGAAAATGGGCCAGGACCAATTTCTACAGCCACCAACTAGGTCCACTGGAAGAAGGCAGCAGCAGAGTACCCAAGAAGTCAAGTGCTAAAGGACACACTGCAGGCTGAGAGCACCAGGCATTCCTAACTGTGGGGGAGGTACACATGAAGAGTGTGTGGTTTTAGGGAAAAGCAGTGTCCAGTGGTGGGAAATGAGGCAGATAAGCAAGAACCAAAGGTATGGCCAAACAAATCATACTTGACAAGTGAACTAGGGAACACTGGAGGCAGAAGGGGGATTGGAAAGTAAATTCAGAAATGTAGGTTTGAATCTTGGCAGCTATGATGGTGGAGACAAATGAAAAACATCCCTGGAAGTTAGAACCAGAAAAGTGAAGGGGTAAAAAAGCATTTTCATGACCTCAGGAGGGCACAGACCAACTGCTGCAGAGGTCAGACCCCAGAGAGCTGGCAGAACAGACACGGCATGGTTTGCGCAGGGCAACCAACCAGATGAACTCAGCAGCTCCTTAGGAAAAGGAAGAGCACTAAGAGGGAGGTGCTGCATCTGGCCACAGCCAGACACAGGCTCCTTACCTGGTTGTCGAGCAGGGGCTGCAGCATAGCACTTGCTGAGCCTCCAGCCTTGAAGGAGTCTCTCTGGTAGGAGCCTACTGGGTCAAAGCTGTACACAGCTCCTTTTCCTTAAAGAAGAAAACAGTCTCCATAAGGACGGCACCCAATCACCACCCAGACCACGGTAAAAATGAAAATAAATCCAGTCAAAACATGATGTGAAATGCACCACCAACTCGGCTAACTTCAGCCAATGACCAGAACACATTCACTGCTGTGCCGGTGACACCAGTAGAAAGCATGGTCAGAGCAAGAGACCCAACCCTAGGCTCAGACACTGCAGGCAACCTACTTACTAGACACTTGACATGATCTGCAAGGTCACGCTGCTGGTATCAACCTGTGGCCCCAACATGCAGTGGGATGCAGATGCATCGGCTAATAGGTTACAGGGTCTGCTCTAATTTCTGACCAAATCCCTAATATTTCTAAATAGTATAGTTTTTATAATATTTCTAACTAGTATAGTTTTGGCATAGACCTGACAGTTGAAAATTTTTCCAGTGGTAAATGCATGAGTGATCATAAGGAATACTTGCTGTGTTTGAAGCATAAAACCAATCCTTCATAAAGGAGGAATTTCAGAAAAACATAAATGACACATGTAAAATATTAGGTTTGCCCAAACTATAACAACTTGAATTACTAGAATGATAAAAAAAAGCTTCTTTGGCTGGGGTTGTAGCTTAGCATGTACAAGGCACTGGGTTCAATCCTCAGCATCACATAAAAATAAATAAATAAAATAAAAGCATTATGTTCCTGTACAACTAAAAAAACAAAAAAAAAAATTTTTTTAAATATTTTTAAAAAAATAAACGAACAGCTTCTTTGCTGGGCACAGTGGCATGTGCCTGCAATCCCAGCAGCTCAGCAGGCAAGGCAGATCACTAGTTCAAAGCCAACCTTAGTAATTTAGCAAGGCCCTAAGCAACTTAGTGAGATACTATCTCAAAAAATAAAAATAAAAAGGGAGTGGGGTGGGGTAGAGAGAAGGCCTGGGGATGTGGCTCATTGGTTAAGTGCCTCTGGGTTTAATTCCTGGTTGCTCCCCCAACAGAATAGCGAGAAGCTAAGAAAAACAGAATCTGAATCCACTTTCTCGCAACATGACAGAGACTTGTGGGACAATGAGGATGTGCCTGGCAGACTCCACTGAAGCAGATGTAAATGATGCCCTCTCTGGCCTAAGAACCTCCTGGTGTGAAAGCACACACACGACGACTCAGTCATGACTCCTTGTAAACAAGAAAGACACCTCTATATCACCCAAGAGTACAAAACTTGTCAGTAGAAAGAGCAAACCCTGGAGCCAGCCCCGCCCCTCAGTATCCCAATATGGCCTGCTCAGGCCATGTTTCAGTGATCAAAAACATTAATATCTACTATCACCCCAGAGAGGTTATGAGGTTAATACACTCAAAATACTTAGGTAGTTTGCAGTGCACACATGTTCAGTGTGCACCTTGTTACTACTACTCAGCAGCCCTGGAAGAAGACTTACATGTATGTAACAGGACTATGGAAGACGGGACAATACAGAATGAATTGAGCTGGGTAACATGTACAAGACAATCCTGTTCTTTAAGACTTAAGAAAACTTATGCATATCTGGAGTCATCAGCTTAAAACTATACAATACATCCAATGTATGGTTACAGGAAAATACAGGTTGGACATCCTTCATCCAAAATGCTTAGGGCAAAACGAAAAAGAAGAATCCCCTGATCTGGTAATTCAACAATGAGAAATTTTATAGGTATACAAAAGCTTTCGGAAGAATAAATAGCAAGCTGTATTTGATTATCTTTTGAGTGTGGGATTGAAGCTAAACAACAAAAATGCTTCTCTATTGTTTGAGTTTTTAAATAAAGAACACGTCACTCTGCAATTTTTGAAAAAGCTTTTTTTTAAAAAAAATTATGGATGTGAGACATCATGGATCATTCAGAAGGCATGCCTAAAACAGCATGTAACTGACTGGAACAACACATGACACTAGAACTGGAGTACTCCAGCATCACCTGGGAGATGTGGGGTAGGGAAAATCTTCTTACCTTGTGTGCACAACTGCCACTGTTATCTTTGTGTACTTTTTCTGTTGCAGAAATATGAAGACTGAATTTCATGCTGGACAAGGCAACATGAAGTCCCCCAAGAGAATCTAGGGAAGTGTCTTTGAGGAAGCAAAGGTCCACTAACCTCAGCCTACCAAGAAGGAATGGAAAAGAGGCATAAAGGCAAAAGACAACCATAACTCGTACAAGCTGAGTGGCCACAAGCAAAATGAGACACAAAAGCTTTCCCTGAGGGTGGAACTAAGTTCAGAAAACTAGAAAGAACAGATCTGAGGAAAGCAAAGAAAAGGGTGAGATCTGCCACAAACAGACTTCAAGAGGCCCCTAGAGAAAGCAAGAGAGACTGGCAACATCTGTGCAGGGGCATAAAGCTTGACTGTGAAGCACTTTCCCTCAACAAAATTCAAAAAGCTCTATGATTTTCAAATAAATAAATAAATTAAAATAAAGCCAGATAAGTAAGTCCTTGAGAGATACAGATAAGTTTTGGCTTTCCTAACCAGGCAGGAAATGCTTAAGACTGACAGATTAACTAAGAACGTACATAAAATCAAGCTCTCACGTTCCCTGCTGGTAGAAGTGAACTGTACATCCTTTCTAGAGGACTGGGCAGTAATGAAAACAAAATGAAAAAGAAGAATCCCTGATCTGGTAATTCAACAATGAGGAATTTTTTCTGGAGGAGAAAAGCACAATTAGAGAAATACACAGAGGTATATTTTTTACAAGGATGTTTTTCATGTTGTTTACAGGAAGGAAAGCTGAACAACCTGAATGCCTGTGGAGGACAGTGAGGCACACCAAAGTACAGCCTCATAGCACGGAATCAGATGCTAAGAGTCCTTAGGCATATTTGGAGTCATCAGCTTAAAAATATACAATATATCCAATGCATGGTTACAGGAAAATACAGGTTGGACATCCCTCATCCAAAATGCTTAGGACCAGAAGAATTTCAGATTTTTAAATTTTGGAATATTTATATATACAATAAGGTATCTTGGGATTGGGACCCAAATCTTAATGTGAAAATCACTTACGTTTCATACACATAGCCAAAAGGTAATTTCATAAAGTATTTTAGATAATTTCATTCACGGAACAGTTTTGCGGTGTGGATTTTCCCACCTATGGTGTTAGTCAAGTTTTGAATTACAGAGCATTTGAGGCTTCAGAGTAGAGATTCTCAACCTATACTACTGTCTTACTCATGCGCAACTACAAGAGTGTATAAGCATGTATTTATTGTTCTCACTACAGAAAAACTAAGGTTCCTTTCTGGGGAAAATGTTTAGAAAGCATGGCAGGAACAAAGAGACTAAAGGCACAGACTCAGGTAAAGCAGATGCAGAAGGGCAGCTGCTCACCTCATCGACAGGAAGCACTGCCTCCAGGTCGCCTCTCAGAAGGCAGGAAGGCTCTGGACTCAGGGCACCAGGCTCAGAGCAGAAAGGGTTCAGGAAGGAATGAAAATAGAAGCAACAAATAGAAAGCTGACAGAAAAGAGCAGACCTCTAGCTTTCTTCCCCTCTGAGGCCTTGAAGGTAGGCACCCAGCATTAAGAAACCTTCATCCAAAGGGGTGCAGGTCACCTAAGTACCCAGCTGAAGCCAGCTGGTGAGCGACACCAAGACCTTCTGGTATACCACTCTGGAAGACAAATGGTCACCCAGAAATAAAAAAAAATCTGAAGGAAGGCTCTGCTACAGAGACAGGCAAGGAAAACAAAACCACACAAAAAACAATCTAATGAAATGCAAACAATACAAGAAAATTTCAAATCAAGTACAAAATAAATAATAGAAGGATTGAAAAAAAAAAGCCATTAAACAGGGAAAAGCGCTTAGAAATTGAAGACACCAGAAACAAAAGTAATAGAGTGAAAAACTAAAGTTGTATGCTGGCCATACAGCTCAGTGGTAGTGTACTTGCTTAGCATGTGTGAGACCCTGGGTTCCTTCCCAGCACTGCAAAAAAAACCCAATAAATAAATTTGAGAAAAACTAAAAATTAGAATAAAAACAGAGAGATGGACAATATATAGGGCAAAAATAAGAAAATATGGGATAAAAATCCTCATGCTTGTAGAGAAAATAAGGAACAATAGCAGACAGAGAGAAGGGATAGGAGAGACAGGAGGTAGAGAAAGAGCACGTGAAGGAGACAAGGATCATCACCCTAAAATATCAGATTCTGAAAGCAAAATCTCAAAAAAAGGCCACTCTGATTTTTTTTTCTAGAAATATCTGGGAGATGCATGCCACCCAAATAAGGAAATAAACCAAGAGGAAAGCCCGGGATCCAGCCTCTAATTGGTGGCATGCATCTGTCCCGGGAGACTGTGTTTTTGGAAGCAAATGATATCAAAATTGTAACTGGTAGAAAATAGCAGCACCATGTGGGGGTAAAGCAGCTGTGGACCAAAGACAGATGGAAATGTCAGGTGAAATACTTTCTCAGACATTGTGTCTTCTTCTGATAGAAAACCAAAGAGGTATTTCAGAAAGGTTCTCAGAACACTGAGAAAGTATAGACAATAAGTACACCAAATGACTTTAAAGACATCACTTTACAAAAACTTTTTGAGTCAACTACTAAATATGTCAATAATTCCTTGTGATCACTTAGGATCACATGTAGGTCAAGATCCCATAGGCCATATTTTTCTTTAAGAGATAAAAATGCAAAATTACTAACTTTACGGTATGCAAGACCCCCAGGAAAGAGCAAAATAACTGACTGCTAATGTGCACCACATGCAGTACTTGCTATGCGCCTTCTGAGGTCATTGATCCCTCTTAGCTTGAGATCTTTCTTGTGACCAGAACATGAATTGCTGGGTTAGAGGGAGTTTACGGCTCCTTTCCACTCCAAGCAAAAAGGGATATATCTGGGAACCACGCTCCCTCCCTTGCCAGAAATCAAGGCTCTACCTTCTTCATCAAGTCCACCGATGATGTTGTAGACATAGTATGGGAAGAAGCGCCTTGAGTACAGGATGGTAGACAGCATCGCAGCAATGGCCCCCGTTGTCATGGCCTTATTATTGGAATGCTTGTACATCTGCAGGATTTGGTAAAAACAGAAGGCATATGAAGGTGGAGCCTGCAAGTCTCTTTCACATCAAACACAACAATACCTACGTAAAGTGGTACTCTATTAGATCCCTAAAATCTCAAGGGAACAAACGCTAAGCTTGCCTTCCACTCTCTGGCCCTGTAAGAGGGCACATGAGGTAACCTAGGAAAGCCTTCCAAATCCACACCTCCCTTCACTGTGAACCTAGACCAGGGGCCATCAAAACCTAGCACAGGCCAAATTTCAGCCCACTGCCCGTCTCTGCGAATATAGCTATGGTGGAACACAGCCACACTCACTCATCACATAAAATCTCCAGCTCTCTTTTCAGGACAACAGCAGAGTGGTGCAGCTGTGACAGAGGCCAAATAGCCCATGAGGCTGAAAACACTCGTCATCTGGCCTGCCTCAGATCAGTCTGCTGACCCACATCAGAGCCAGATGTGGCCCTCATCTCTGCAAACACCTGTGAGAACAGGAGACAAAGGGCAGATCCTTAGTTTGCAAGATTCGGGTACAGAGAGTGGTCTCGCTCCTCGAAGCATCCCCAGTGGAGAACACAAGTAAAAAAACAGGCTCCTAAGATAACAATATAGTGTTTTCATAATCCTAGATTTGTCAGACTCTTGGGAATCCAGAATAACTCAACAGAAATTCCGCAAAACTCACAAATATAAAATGGGTTTAGGTTGACTTAATTTTTGTCAATCATATAGCATCACTAAAGAGAAACCCAACACTATAAACCCAAACCATGACTTTCAAAATATAGAAAAATGAAAAGCTATGTAAAATACCATTAACAATCACTGTAGATACCTGCTAACATATCTGAAACCTTGAACATAAGGTCCTAAAAAGCGCAAACAACTCATGAACAGTGAAATCATTTCTATCCAGCCCAAGTCAGTGCCAGTGAAGCCAATATACACCTGCCTAGTGATGGTGTCACAACTGGTGTGCAATCAGCCTCAACTAATGGTCACAACAAGCAAAGCCACGTGACCACCTTGTTGGCACTTTCCTGTCATACCACCCCCTACCCCTGGTGGCCACCACTGAAGCCTGTCAGGTGATGGGCTACAGCTCCCACCCTCACTCCTGGTCTATTCCTTCCTCTTCCTGCTCATGTGTCTGTACACTAAGGTCAACAGTACAAAGGGAGAAATCCTTTCAGCTGACAGTGCTTCAAACCAAGTGCCTGCTAACACATTCTGGGGCATCTCCTGCCCCAGATTAATTTGTTTTGTTTTAGAGGGAAAAGTTTCCTACGAGCCCCTCTAAGGCTACCTGGAGAAAGAACTTCTCACGGTACAGAGATATCAGCATGTGAAGGAGCTGCTGGTTCACAATGAGACCTCAACAAACCTGGTCAGCAGGATCACTTCACTTCTAGGATACAATGTTTTGCCTGTTAAATTCATGCCTCTCCAGCTGTTCTAAGCAACAGTCATATTGCAGGCCTAAGAATCTAATGGATTGTTTCTAATGTTCAATGGTGTAGACAAGTACAAAAACACCTACCTTCAGTCTTGCTTCAATAATCTTTGTCAGGGTAAGGCAGTCTCCATGAAAACCGCTACATCCAATGACTGTTTTGTCTGTTCTGTAAAAAGCACATTTCAGCAAGGATGGTTAAAATCTGATGGTGTTATATCATTCTCTATCTCCATATCTTGTGTATTTTATTAAGACAAAGGAGAAAAGGGTGCTCACTTCAGCAGCACACTCATCACAACAGATGCTACCCAGGTGACAAAACTCACACTGGATGGTGTCTATAAAGCCAAGTTTAAAGCTTTCTTTTCAACATTTACTACTCTCAAACTCTGAAAGGTACATCTTAGAAGGGGAAAGCACTGGCAGAAAAGAAAGCAGCATCCAAGGGCAGAAGGGATTGGGACAATGCTTCTTAGTTAAGACGTGGGCCATGCTCAAACCAGGAAACAAGGCGCTGTCATCTTCCTCGCCTGCTCCCCACAGCACCACAAGGGCCTGTACAGAGGGCCCAGAAGGACCCACACCTTATCTGTCTCATTCCCACTCCAATTCACGCTTAGTAAGCTGTGACTCAACTTGGGATTAACAAAGATTCACAGCATTTCCCAAATGGTCAAATACATACCGCAGCTAATCACCAAGAGGCACTTCTGCGATATATACAGACAGTTCTATTTTGGTATATATGGCTTCATTTCATACATTTTAGGAAGAGAATTATTCAGCCCATTAAAACTTTAAGTTATTCAAGGAAAAAAAAACCTAGGAAAATTTAAGAACACTTAGTAGATATGGTGCTATGGTTTAGATGTTTGTCCCTTCCAAAACGTGCTGAGGTTTAACTGCCACTATGATGGCATGTTTCGGGTAGAGCCCTCATGAATAGACTAATGCTGTGCACCCCTTTCTCTCTGTCCTTCTGCCATGTTATGACACAGTACAGAGACCCTGGCCAGATGCTGTTCTCCCAAGGCTGGAATTCCCAGCACTATGAGCCAAAACATTTCTATTCGCATAAGTAGACTTACACAAATGAATAGAGGCATAGAAAGAAATGTTAACCAAATGTTCAAGGTAAGATCCTGGGGATGGCATATTGGTGTTCATTATGAAATTCCTTTGTTGAATAAAAGTTCTTGAATTTTTAATAGTGAGATGCTAGGATAAAAACACATAGGTTACCAAAAGCAGTGTGGGTACCCAGATACAGCAAGTATCAAAAACTCTGCAATGAATTTAGAAAATGCTTAGAAAATTGTTCTTTAGAGAAAATACAAGATAAGCTCCCAAGGCAGCGTAAAAACTCACTAAACAAACTGCTTAACCGGTGGAATCTTTTGCAGCATTATGTCATCACAAAGACATTATGAAATATGTCCTTAGAAACATTTACTTACAACTTGTAACATTTGGGGCTGTCCCGAGTGTGAATAGAAAAGCCTTCACTGAGCCGAGTGTCAGAAGCAACAATCGAAAAGTCTTCACCAGCAATTGCCAATACAGTACTGAGGAAACAAAGAGAAAATTAATGCTTCAGGGTGGTAACCCTACCTTTCTTAATGGAAGGATGCTCCACAGGACAAATTTGGATGTGAACAAGAACAGGATTCCAATGGAAGAGGAAAGACTGGCTGTAAATGTCTTGAAAAAAACCCTAATCATCCCAAATTCAAGCAAAGGCTCCCTGACAGGAATAAATGAGAAAGCTACTGAATTATCATCATCATCAAATCAGAAACCTTACTAATGCAAGGTTGTAGATTAAAAACCCTGACATTAGGACCAGGTATAGATAGCGTCACAACAATACAACCTCAGTTCAGCAGAAGGGAGCAGTGCATCTTCATGTGCCAAGAGTATCTAATGTCTTGCACACAGCAGACACTTGGGTACTTGCTGACGAGTGGACAGAGAGCAAATTTCCCCTAAGATGCTTACAGCGCAAACTCCAAAAGCAGACCTGGGTCCTAATTCTGGCTCTCCAACTTAGCAGATACAAGGCTGCTGGGTATGTTATTTAGCTTCTCAAGGCCCCAATTTCCGTTCTTACAGCAGAGCTATAAGTCAGAGTCTTGTTGGGTATTGGCAAGGGTTAAGTGAGCTGACAGTTGTAAAGCCCTTATAACACTGACTATGCAGCACTGCTCCTCTACTCGATGTGAGCTATGACTGCAGTGGCATATGCTTGAATGAGAGTAAGATGACTAAGCACCTGGGTTCTGGAATTACTGGAGGCAGAGACCTTCACTTGTCACCTAACACTTCTGTGACCTTAGACAAATTCTCCAGGTTCAAGTTAATGACAATAGCAGTGTCTGTGTTACAGGGTATCTTTGAGAATTAAATGACAACAATCCACACTGAACACCTAGGGTTGAGGATGTAGTTCAGTGGTACAGTGCTTGTGAGCATGTGCAAGACCAAGTACTGACAAAAAATAAAAATAAAAAGTCACAGCACCTAGCATAGTGCCTTCCAGAATACAGTACTCAGAAAACTTGAGGTCCTATTTTACTGAGTAAGGTTTTCACCAAAGTTTCAAAGTAGAAAAGGATGCATTCCAGGGATTAGCAAGCAAAGGGAAACAGCTAATAGTTACATAGTACATGAAAACAACCATTCAGGTGGCCATTTTAGTGCAAGAGAGTGGAGAGACATATTCCTGCATGATGGACAGGGATCCTGCTGTGGAAGGGCCCAAATGTCAAGCTAAAGATTTATGGATTTATAAAAAAAAAATTTTTTTTTGAATTTTAGCAAGGTACTGTGAAGATTATCTGAGCAAGAATGAAAAAAGTTCAATTTGCACAAAAGGGTTTGATGACTACTCTGACAACACCACAATGTAAAACGGGACAGAAACATGCTCCAGAACAAGTAATGCAATAGGAGGGAAGCAGGGTAAAGAGGAGAAAAGGGGATGCACCCCAAACAACACACACACACAAAATGGACTGAAATGCAGAGCTGGGAAAACCCATTATGACATCCATGATATTACAGAAGCAGAATAATGACATAACTATGCCGCACATCTAAAGGAGGTGATGTGGTTAAAAAGAATACTTAGCTTGTTTTGCTTACTCTCCTCAGATGGTGAGAATAGAAAAATCAAGGCATAAATGTTTTACAGGAAAACAACAACAACAAACAAACGGAATTGAGGAACTTATGAGAAGTAGAACTGGAGAAAAAGTCTTGGGAATTATACTCCCAGGTATGGGACATGTGACTGCTAAGGACAGACTTGGAGGCTAAAAATTAATAGAAATAAACCTCATTTTGTAGAAGCAGAGGCTGCCTGAAAGCCAGCCGCAATACATGCTAAAGATTGAGAATGGGTGACAATGTAATAATCAAAAGATTATAAATCTTAGAAGAGTAATAGCTTTAACTGGATTACAAGTTAAACTGGATGACAAGGGGTAAAAAAGTGAATGAGAACTGAAATTCTATTATCAAGGATTTATGCAGGGAGCAGTGGCACATGCCTGTAATCCCAGCGGCTCAGGAGGTTGAGGCAGAAGGATCCCCAAGTTCAAGTCCAGCCTCAGCAATTTAGCAAGGCTAAGCAACTTGGCAAAAGCCTGTCTCTAAATGGGAGGGGGGCAAAAGGCTGGTGTGTAGAGTACAAAAAAAAAAAAAGAATTATAAAATGGGTCTGACAATCCACTTTATAATATGAATCATCACATGACATGTTAATGAGTGCAATGGAAAAGCAAACAAACCCAGTGATGACAGAATTCTGAATTCAAGTCCTGACTCAATTCACACAAGGTCTTTAACTTCCAAGAGCCTCACCAGGCTAAATATCATCTAATATTTACTGATCCTGAGAACTGAATATGATCATTGCTGGTACGTCACAAAATGTCTTTGATTCTCCCCAGAAATAGTAAGTAGCTAAGGAACAAAAATAAATTTAAGTTCAAGAAATGAAAAGGTAGCCAGGCACCTATAATCCCAGTGGCTCAGGAGGCTGAGGCATGAGGACCCCAAGTTCAAAACCAGCTTCAGCAACCAGGGAGGCGCTAAGCAAACTCAGGGAGACCCTCTCTAAATAAAATACAAAATAGGGTGGGGATGTGGCTCTATGGTCGAGCACCCCCACCCCCGAGTTCAATCCCTGGCAGTGCCCCCCACCAAAAGAAAAAAAAAAAAGAAACGAAGAGGTACCCAAAGACCACATTGCTCTTCAGTAGCATGACCAAAACTAAAACTGATTCTTCACGGTCTTAAAACACTCTCACATTCAATATTTCAAGTTAATTAAGGACCTGATTGGTATTTTGTTTTTTTCTAAAGAACCATCTGCACGCCTGTCATCCCAGCGACTACGGAGACTAGGGCAGGAGGATCCAAAGTTCGAGGCCAGCCTGGGCAACTTAGCAGATCATACCAAAAAATAAACAGGGCTGGGGGTGTGGCTCAGCGGCAGAGCTCCTGGGTCCAGTGCCCAGCGGCAAAACCAAACCAAGAACCGTCGTCAGTGAGAAACGGCTGATACACTCAAGGCGGCCTCAATTTACAGCGATCGGCCGTCAAGAGACCCACGCCCACCAGGGAAAGGACTGCTCAGGACCCAGCCGGCATTCCGACAGCACCAGGCCCCGAGCGCCGCACGAGAGCACACGCAGCTTTCCCCGATCCCGGGCCCAAGAGTCAGAGCTCCGCCGCGCGCCCTCAGGCCCACCGCTCCCGCCGCCGCCGGGCGTTACCCTCCGTTGAAGGCGTAGGGCGAGAAGCGCAGCCGCCAGGACCCGCGGCGCCCAGCGCCTCCATCTCCGGCTGCCCGCCGCAACCCCAGCGCGAGACTGCGGACGACATCGCGCGGCACGGCTAGTGCTGTCTCACGACGAGATGGCGGCCCGGCCGGAAGTCGCGCCGCTTCCGGCTTCCGCGGGCGCCTCTACCCGGCGCATCTCTTTGCTTCTGGAGGTCCGCGCTGCCTGTCTTGCAAGGGCTGATGAGACTAAAATTTTTTTCCTTCAGAAAAAGAAAACATTCGAGTTCACTCTTGGCGGGCCAAATTGAGAGTCTGGCCACACCAAAAATTTGGCCAAACTATGGAGCAGCGGCAACTTGAAGGCCCCCTTGGCGGTAGAGGACCCGGCCCCAGATGCACACGTAGTCAGGCCGCAGCTTTCTGAATGGCTTCAGACCGCACCAGCTGAAGGCCATGAAAAGCGGAGTGACTGATTAACCGAGGAGCTACCATAAAATGAGATATGTCACCCCAAATAAACGAGGCGACTTCAGCTAGTTGGGAAACACAGGAAAGACACACCTGCGCCCCATAACCCTAACAATACGGGCAACACCACTGGCGTGCAGAGTAGGTGGGGCCGTTTGGCCGGCGTGTGGGAGGGTGTTGCGTGCCAGTAGTATTCTCTGCACACGTTCTTATGCACTTACGTATACAAATTATATTTTCAGTCCTACATGCAACCCCACAAGCAAGTAATGAACTACTGTAGGATGGACTACCTAATAAGCACATGCAATTCTGGAACCAGAAAGATTTCTTTTTGGGACCAGGCGGGTCCGGGGATTGAACTCGGGGGCACTCGACCACTGAGCCACATCCCCAACCCTATTCTGTATTTTATTTAGAGACAGGGTCTCAGTTGCTTAGTGCTTCGCTTTTGCTGAGGCTGGCTTTGAACCCGCGATTCTGTCTCAGCCTCCCAAGACGCTGTGATAACAGGCGTGCACCACGGCGCCCTACCCAAAGATTTTTTTAAAAAGTACTTGTTTAAAACCTTTTCTCATGTTTTACCATATAATAAAACAAAGGATTTTCCTTAATGGTCATGGCCCGAGAAGATCACCATTGTGCTTATTCCAGTCCTCCACAGGTTAACAAAGTGCCAGGTTCTGTCCTGGGTACTTATTTTAAGTACAATTTCTCACTCTTAAAGAACACACAACCTTACTGATAATTAGAAATACAAAGGAAGCAGATAAGCAAACAACATAATATATGAATATGCCTAGTATCAGGAAGCAGCAATAGATCATATCTTGTGACAACCACAAAGAGTGAGGAGCGCACGAGGTGGTAGTAGTAGAATTAAAATATAAATGAATGTGTGAGTACACGCCATCTGCTTCTGTTTTTCCTCATTCTGCAAGCTCGCATTTGCGAACTTGGTAAGGAATACGTGAGTGCCCTATGCCACGCACTGCTCATGATTCACGCAAACTCACAACTCTAACGGGCAAGTTCTATGATTATGATTATCCAACTTTGCAGAAGACACCGAGTTGGAGTTGTTAGCTTCGAAAGGGTTCACCACTAGTTGGTTAAAAAAAGAAAAGAAAGAAAGAAATCCAACATTTAAAAACCAGTATTCTTCCCGCCTCCGGCAAGGACCAATTAGAAAAGGCTCTGGCAAGACGATCCCGCCTCGCCCCGCCCTGTCCCGGAACTACCAAAGAGCTCCGCCCGGCGTTTCCCTTTCGTCAAACGCCCGGAGAAACGACGGAAGTGACCGACTCCCACGCCTCCCGTTGACGCCGCGCGCGCAACCCGCTGAAGCCGAAGAGGGGACTGGCGGAAGTGACATTATCAACGCGCGCCGGGAGTTCAGTGGGGTCGGCCAGGGTCGCCGTGGCGGGCGCCGGGGCCACCTGCGGCTGAACTTCGTTTCCGGAGGTGCGTCGTTGTCTCTGCAGTGACTCAGGTAACAGCCCGCTCAGCTTTCCCTCCTTCCCGAGGGCTTGGGCGAAGGCAAC
>NW_025999983.1:24647-49209 GCF_001458135.2 Marmota marmota marmota | reverse complement strand
GCTGCAGCCCAGTACCGGCTCTGCTGCTATCCGTGGGCCGAGCGCGGGGTGCAGGGAGCATCGAGGACGCAGGTCTGCCTGCCCTCGGCTGCCGCCGGCTGGAGGGCAGATTCACCTGCCGGAGCCCGCCCGCTTTGCTGCCACAGGGTGGGTTTGTCACGAAGTCATGCTCCAGACCTAAACATCTGGTCAGAAGCCCGCGACTTGAGCGCGGAGGAGCTTGAGAAAGAAACCCCCCACTTTCTTCACAAGGTCTCCATCAAGCCAGCATGGGTTCTGAAAACATGGGGTAGGCTTGTTTGGGAAGAGATTTATGTTTGAGTTATCCAGACATAGCTAGAAGGCTGGGCAGAATTAATTTGATCACTTCCCAGAAATACCTAATGTAATACTCCGGTTTCCATGAGAAGATGACATTCCTTTCCAAGGATAAGTGCAGTACTCAACGTGCGATTGTATGGTACAGGTGAGGAAAAATGGTCTGTGCCATTGTTGAGAGGTGAGCTCTGAATAGTTTGCTCAGGTCCCTAACCTTCAGTAACCAAACCGTTCCTTCTGGAGACTTTTAGTGCGCAAAAAGTGGTCTGGAGACAGCAGAGGTTCCAGATAAGTGCATCATATGTAGGGCTTTAAATTCTGCTTTCATTACCTCTCTACTCAACCATAGCACTGACTCCTTGAAGTGAATTTTCAGTCTTCAGTTTTCTCTTCTCAGATTTATCCACATTTGCAAAGTAGATCTAATTCATGCTGCACTTTGAAATCCTTTAACTGTTCTTACGGCTTGTGTATGTAATAACATCTAAACTCTGGTACCGTGACCTCCTATGGCTGCTGTCTCATCTCCTGCGGTGACATTCCATACAGCCTAATGCTAACCTTGTCACTCGCACCCTGCATGCTTTTCTATCTTTGTCTCTGTGCTTCATTTCTTTTGACTGAAAAGTTCTACTTGCCTTGCTTGACATTGCTTTATGAAAACAATGACCTCTCTTCAGAGTACTTGATTTTAGCCTATGTTGTCTTCTCTTCCACAGAGGATGTGCATTCATTCACAATTACGCACCATATGCGAGGCACAGAGATAGGTGTAGAGATTTCAAAGACATAATGTGCTGGTTTCTGCTCTCAAGAATCTTAGCTTACTTGGGGCATACTCTCTGCTGGGCTTACCAAGTTTTTATAGTACTTATTTGAATGCTCTTCATGTTGAACTATTTGATGCCAGGGCCTATGTCCCCTCCATCTTCATATCTTTTATGCAGCACTTTTATTGTGATAAAGTAACAAGTTCAGAAAACATAATTTTCTTATACCTCTGATGTATTCATTTTCAGAAGTAGAGCTCTTGCTTGCTTTCTTTGGTTTGATTTTTCAATGATGAGTTTGTAGGATAAGTAGTCTTTGGGGGTCCAATTTTTCATTGCTTTAGCAAATATCTTAGTGCCTACTCTGTACCAGCACATACTTTAAGTGAATGTGGGTTGTATTAGGGTTCTCTAGAGGAAAAGAATCAACAGGAAGTATAATTATAAAAAAGGGACTTATTAGGTTGGTTCACACAATCAGAAGCTGAGTAGTCCACAATGCCGGAGAGCTGGAAGAACCAGTAGCCGCACAGTCCAAGAGACTGAAGCCCCAGAACAAGAGGAATGAACAGTTTACCTCAAGAATGAAGGCTTATGGGTAATCACTAGCAGAACACAGCAGCAATCAAAAATCCATTCAAGAATCAAACTTGCATATCTTGGTGATTCCTTGTTCTTCAAACTTTTATTCCATCTAAGCCATCATCCTATTGGTTGGTGGTGCCCACGCTTAGGGAGGATGTCCATTTCAGTTGGCTGTCTCACATGCCAGTCATTCCTAGACATACCCTCACTGACATACCCATAGTCCTCTCAATACTTGGCATCTCTTAAGCCAATCAATTTGACAATTCAAATTGACCATTACATGGGTCTTTGGACATACAGCTTTGAGACCTATAAGTTCTGTGCAAGAATATCTTATTAGATGATAATAAATGTTTGGACTGAATTATTGTAGTAGTAGTTAACATTTGATCTGGGCTTACTGTATAACTAGGTATATTTTGATCTGTTAACTCAGTCAATTCTGTGTTGATTCAATCAGTTCTCACAGCAACACTGGATAATTTGTGGACCCATCTAAACAGGCCTTAAGACTGGGAATGTAGCTCAATTGAGAGTGCTTCCCTGTCATGAGTGAGGCCTGGTTAAGATTATGACATTGATATCAATACAGTATTTTTACTTATTGATGTATCACACAATTTCTACAATCTTTGATTAAAGTTGGAGCTCAAAAAAAGACCCTAAAAAATATTGGGTTTAATTCAGTATTTATTGGATCTTATGCCCAAGACATTGTGGAGGATATAAAATTGGGTAAAATATTTAAAAACCTGAACTTGAACTTGGCTTCTGTATACACTATATACTACACTTGCTATATATATATATAATGCTTAATAAATGTTCTGCTCTGATAGGACAGTTTGCTTAGCAATTTTTTTTGAGGTGTTTTTCCTCATTAGTTTTTAATGTTGGTTATGACGCCTTAATTTTGAGTACTGTCAGACTATTTAAATTAATCATGTAATAGAACAAAAGGCTGTAGGCTTGTGTTGGTTTTCTTATTTGTGTTTGGGTAACCACAGAACTGTGGTTATAAGACAAGACAGGTTACCTGTGCTCTTAACATTAAGCTTGAAACTTTTCCAAGGAGCATCGCTGTTTTTCCGTGTGTGAGAGTAACCCAGAGCATTGAGAAGTTGCCAAGAAGAGTGTGCTGGGAATGCTCCAGAAACAGATCCGGTGCTGAAGAAAGTGCGCATCATGGATCAGAACAGCAGCCTGCCACCGTATGCCCAGGGCTTGGCCTCCCCCCAGGTAATGCAGCAGGTAGGGGGTGGGGCGCATGTGCCCACAAGGGACAGCACAGTCCCAGGGCCATTTAACCACTGTTGCTGAAAATGAACTTGTGTTTTTGTTGGCAACTTCCTTTGGATTGTGAAAAGTTCTGTTAGGCTTTGAATGGGCAGAGGAGTGTTTTACTTGGGAGTCTGTTTGGAAGCCGAATTACACGTTTGTGTATAAACACTTTGTCTTTTGATGAACACTGAGGATATTACAAATGATTATAGGGTCACCCTCACCAAATTATTTCCTAGTTTTTTGTTGATCCTAAACTCTGCCTCTTTGCCCCCTTGTGCCTGCTCCTCAGCCCTGGTTGCTGCTCAGTCTACACTTCAGTGCTGAAGATCAGTTCTGCACTGATTGTTCTGCACTGATTTCATTGGGGTTTTAATGTGTTTTCCTGATGACTAATAATCTTGAGCATCATGTCAAAAATTCATTGGACAGTTACATATCTTTATTTATAAAATGTCCATCATATTTGTTGCCCAGTCCAGGGGCAACAAAGCCCAGATGCTCTAAAATCTCACATAAGTGAAGTCATACAGTATGTCTCTTTGGTTGGTCTCTTTTCTTTGCCCGGTGTATGGTTTGTGTATTGGAGAATGATCCCTTTTTATTGCCAAGCAGCACCCTTGTCTCTTTGCTAGTTGCTGCCGTCTGGTTGTTTCCAGCTTGGGGTGTTAAGGTGCCATAAACGTTCGTGTACACTTTTTATCTATCTTGAGTAGATACTCAGAGTCGCATTGTGTGGCCATGTATGCGGGTGTCCACTTTTACTCAGAGGTTGCCAGATGTGTGCTGAAGCACTGTCCTGCAGACCCCCAGCTGTGGGAAGAATTGTGTTTTTAATGTATTTTCCTGAAGACTAATAATCTTGAGCATCATGTCAAGTATTCATTGGCCAGTTATATACCTTTATTTATAGAATGTCTGTTGCCCAGCCTACCACTGAGCTACATCTCCAATCCTTTTAGTTTTTTTTATGAGACACTTCTAACTAAGTTGCTGAAGCAGGCTTTGAACTTGGGATCTTCCTGCCTCAGCCTCCCAAGAGGCTGGGATTATAGGCTGCACCATTGCTCCACCTTGTTGACTATTTTTTTTTTTTATGAGTTTTTTGTTATCTTTTATTGAGCTGTAAGAACTCCATGTATTCTGTGTGTCTTCCATTCTTTTTGAAGTACAGTTTACCAATTTTTCTTTGTTATCACTTTTGTGTCCCAAGAAAACTTTGTTTACTGAAGTCATAAGATTTTCGACTTACAGATTTAGGCTTACAAGTATGTCTGTTTGTTTCATGTTAACTTTTACATATGACTAAAAGTAAGGCAGACCTTCTAAGCCTTAGTTAGTCTCAGTGTTTTAAAGGTCTATAGCCTGGGTTTTTTTCAAGTCAGCATTTTTATAGAAATAAGTGATAGTTGCAGTAGAATTACACTTGTACTGTTAAGGCCACAGTATAGATCTTGCCCTCTTCTGGTATTCTCTTCTTGCCATTATGTTGCTAAAACAATTTATCTTATGCTTTTTGGCAAATAAGTGGTGGAAATGAGAAAGAATTCTCATTTTGGGTCTCACGTGTATTTGATAATCTAATAAAACCTGTGGACCCTCTCCACAGAAAAACACAGGGTTGCACATGATGTTGAGGTTTGGAAAGCTGTTCCCAGCTTTGTAGGCTCTATGGATCTTGGTGAGGGGAAAGCGCTGGGCTGGGTCTCAGTGTTTTAAAGGTCTGTAGCCTGGGTTTTTTTCAAGTCAACATTTTTATAGAAATAAGTGATAGTTGTGGCTCATCTGCCTTTGAGGCTTAGACCTGGGTAAGTCGCTCACCTTCTCTGTTCTCATCTGCTTTCCTCTCCCTTTCTCAAAGGGTTGTTGAAAGACAGATAAATTAGTAAATGTAACAATATCTGGAAAAGTTTGGCAGCATTGTGGAAAAGCAGACTGATAGTATTTGATAGATTGTACTGATTCACATTTTGGGGAGGGCAAATGATCAACCTTTGAGTAGTGTTCTAGTAATCCTCTCTGTGGTTGCTTAGTAAATACTTCAGTGTCTCTGGTGTGTGTGTGCCTGTCATGTGGATGCCTCTAAAATGACTATAATTGATCATGCATAGGGGAACAGATGCTCCCCAGGTGCTGGAGTGGCATTTTAAATAAGGGTACAGCTGTCTAATAATTGAGACCATTATTATTCCCTGGTCATGCTACAAAGGTTAAGCCACTCTCTCAGGTTCTCTTGTGGTAAGTGGTTTCCAAGTCCTGAGCTCTGGTCTGCTATGTCCAGGATTAAGGAAGAAAGCACATTTCTGAGAATAGCAAGTACCGTCCCTGTGATACTTGGCAATTCACTCTTCTAGAGCATCTTGCTTCATGGTCTCCTGCAGCTCCACCAGGAAGGCTCACAGATGCTCAGCAATAGCAGCCTGACTCTCCCCACCTTTGTTCTCTGCAGGGTGCCATGACGCCTGGGATCCCCATTTTTAGTCCCATGATGCCTTATGGCACGGGCCTGACGCCCCAGCCTATTCAGAACACCAACAGCCTGTCTATTTTGGAAGAACAGCAGAGACAGCAGCAGCAGCAGCAACAGCAACAACAACAGCAGCAGCAGCAGCAGCAGCAGCAACAACAGGTGGTGGCCGCAGCAGCACAGCAGTCAGCACCCCAGCAGGCGGCACAGGGGGCCTCCGGCCAGACCCCACAGCTGTTCCACTCACAGACTCTTACCACCGCACCCTTGCCGGGCACCACACCCCTGTATCCCTCCCCGATGACCCCCATGACTCCCATCACTCCTGCCACACCAGCCTCGGAGAGTTCTGGGATTGTGCCGCAGCTGCAGTGAGTAATCTGTGTTGTGTTGCCCTAAGGTGGAGGAGCCTTTGACTGTGCTATGTCTGTGTCTCCAGTAGTTGCACAGTGGTGCTGTGCTCCCCAAAGAGAGCCGAAGTGGCCTGAGTCAGCACCCTCCACCCCCCATGGAGGGCTTTCCTAGCATCCTCAGAAACTGCCCTTGTCCTGCACGTGGGCCTCACACTGGAGCTGGGTGTGGTCGCTGTTGTAGACGTCACCTCCAGCTGATGCACTGTGGGTTAGGCACAGTTCAGCAAGGTCCTGGTGGTCCCAATTTTCCATTTTATTATGAGGAATGCATACAAATCTGTGGTCTTCCCATAAGGTGAGAATGACTATTATTGTCCTAAGTGAGTTTTTCTAACTTGTAGTGGGTCCTATATGTAATAGGATAGGGAGGCAGGAAAAATTTCCTTTTCCTGAAAACCAGGCAGATATTTCCAGGTAGTTGTCCATGAGAAGCATGTGATTTTACCCTTAGGAAGCTAATGAGCTATAAGCTGCAGACGCTCTTGTATGGCTGCCCCCTCCCTGTGCTGTTCAGAGCTGATGGTCTTTCTGTGCTTAGTCATTTTGTTTCTTGCATGACTGTCATTTGTAAGCCATTGCTGATCATTTTTGGAACTAAGTAGTGTGTGATCATAGATCCTGCCTGTTACCCAAAGTCCTAAATCTGGGTTCTCTATCTTTTTGACCCCACAGAGTTTTAAAAACAAAATCATGTTTATTTTTGTGGCTTTGGAGTGATAAGCCCTGCTAGCTCACTTTTCTCCTTGTTGCTCCCATAGTCCTGAATGCTGTTGACTTCCATGGGCATTCAGGATTGCTCTGTGGCTGAAGTCATAAATGACACCTGTTGGGGGTGGGCAGTGGTTTCTGACATTCCCTGGACATTCAGTCAGCTAAGTTACTTAGTTTTCACTGTCTATTCAGAGCCCTATTCATCTAAATGTTGTAGGTTTGTGAAGAGTTGAGATAAATATTTAATGAAAACATATAAGAATGCATTTACTAAAGATATGACTGAATTTGTGATAGATGCACCAAAGTTTATTTGACACAGTTTGTAGATGGATTCATGTTGAAGGCAGGTCTGTACGCAGAGTGACAGGAAGGAAGATCTGATGTAGAAATGAAAACACAGCCTAACTGGCTTTAGGAGTGTGTATCAGAAAAGATTACTGTCCTCCTCTTAGTAAATTATGAGCCATCCTGTTTCAAGAGAACTGCTTTCTGACGGTGATGCTTTTTCACTTCAGCAGTGAAGGTAGGATCTCTCCTTCCTGAACTCTGGAATCAGAATTCTTAGGTGGTAAAGATCTAGGTCCTTGGCGTTGGTCGTTTCAAGTCTATATGCTTTCAAATCCAGGAAAATATGGAACAAAAATTCTGAGTTTGCCATGTTTCCCTTTTTATTTAAGTTTCTAATGAAGTTGATTTTCAAACCTGTCTTTATTCTTTTGTGAGTTATTCATGAAACAATTCAAGAATGCTGAAAAATGAAAAGGGTTCCTCAGTCCCAGAAGGTTATCTTGATTTACTGAGGCTAATCAGAAGAGAAATCAGGCCCCTTTGCTTTGCTAAAGAAACTGAATTCTTGTCCTTCCAAAAGATAACTTACTTGTAAAGGACTGAGGAAGTCCTTGCCTGCCTGTTTTCATTACAGATAGTGATTTAGGATGGGCTGGTGCTGGCTCTCTGGGAGCAAGCCAAGGAAGGGGTAAGTGGAGGGCAGGGGTGGAAACAGGCTCAGGTTCTGCTTCCACACTTGGAGCACAGGGTGCTCCCTGGAAACCTCCATTCTGTATCTGAATGTGTGGTGTTGGCAGTTGCTGCCTGCAGGTGTGCTGTGAGTTCTGAGGCCAGTGTGTGAGGTGCTCAGCATGCCATGGGATCCTTGATAGACACTCAACAGGGTCAGCAGTTCCTTAAAGCCTAGTGAAAGAACAAGGCTCCTAGATCAGCATTTAATACTTCATTGTGTAAAAGTTAAATAATCTAAATCATCATGTTTTCTTTTCAAATTTCTTCCAGAAATATAGTCTCCACAGTAAATCTTGGTTGTAAACTTGACCTGAAGACCATTGCACTTCGTGCCCGAAATGCTGAATATAACCCCAAGGTCAGAGCATTTTCACATATTTCAAACTGTTTGGTAAAACTGAATTTCCTTATAGTTGTCTCTGGGTCAGAAAGTTTGTGTTGTGCTTAAGGTTCTTGATAGCAGCAAAATGAGGCTCTAGGGGAAAAGGTATCATTTTAATCTTTGAGGTTCAGTGAATAGAAGAACTTCATTCTATTCACATTTTACTTTGTAGCTACTAAATGTGAGTCCCTTGGGATTTAGCATTGTGCAAGGTGAAGCAAGTTTATATACACTTGTCGGACCACTTGAAGCTGGAGAGCAGAATCTGAACCCATTTATTACATTATGAACCATTAAGAATGGCAGGGGTGTGTTTCCTTCATTAATCCTGTGGGAGGGGTGTGAATGAAGCAAGGTAAGCCAAGAGTTGGTAGTTGTGAAGTTGATAAGGATAAGACAGCTTATTGTGATATGGTCTTCTACCTTCTATCACTTTTACATTTTTTTGTAGTAAAGAGATTATAGGAGAGATTACTGTGCCAGTGGAAGTATTTTCTAACATAGTAAACCTTTGCATTAAGAAATGAGTGGTCGTTGGAAGGAAGTGCCCAGGTGGAGGAGCTCGTCCTGCAGAAGCAGGGCCCTGCAGTGGAGCATGTACACCAGAGAGGCATCAGGTGCCTGGGAGACCAGTGTTGAATCGAATGCCTCTAACAAAAGAAAACAAATTTTATGTAAGGAAAAGAAGAGAGAGGAGAAGGAGAAACTGGGACTGTTTTAAAATGTGGTCTCTGTTTTTCATCCTTAGATAGATGCTGGCCAGTCAAGCTGTTCTGTCCTGTGCAGCTGGGCAGATCAGCAGAGGACACATTGAGTTACTCTTGGAATCTCAAGAAGCCCTGGGAGTTTGCCTGAGTTATGCGTGTCTGCTGGAGTCACTGCCCACCTGAGTTTGCCCAGTTCGCGAACACCTTGCGGGTGTGCCTCAGCTCTCACCTTTGGGTCAAACTCCCAGTGCAGGTTGAACTTGGGTATTGTGCTTTCTCCTGTGATTTCCTTGGTCAAATGTCTTGAAGCAGTAGCTGTGTAGCAGCATCTAAGCAGCTGGTTGTTAGGAGGTAGCAAAGGGCAGGGCAGTCGTAACTATCAGTAAACATGTGGAACTGACTTTTCATCTAATTGGCTGAAAGCTAACCAGGAGAATAACCACCACAAATCAGCTTGGTTACTTTCAGCTAACCAGCTTTTTTTTTTTTTTTTTTAATTGGTTAGTTGAAGTATTTATCCAAATAATACAAGGTGAACAAACTTCTATGCAGATTCTCGTGTTGGGCAGTGAAAAGTTGGGAAAGTTCTCTTACCTGGACCTCTGTTAGCCAGTCAGTTTTGATAATTTGTTCGACTTCTAAAGTTCAAATTCTTTCACTGTGTTTTGTTTATTTTTTTGCGGTGGTGGTGGCGGCTTATGTGGTTTTCTACACATGTATAAGTGAAATTCAAAGGTAATTTTGGATGAGATTGGCCATTTTGAGATATTTAGATAAAATATAAAATATATTTTATCTAAATATAAAATATATTTAGATAAAATATAAAGCAAAGATGATGACTGACTTTCTGCTTCTCCCCTGCAACCTGGAAGAGTAGCAGACAGATTATCTTTTTGATGCCTTGGCAGCAAAACTGAGAGCGAGAGTTCGAATGCAGGCTTGTGTTCTCCGGAGACTGCTCAGAAGTCTGGTTTCCTCCAGCAAGTCCTTGGTTTTTAGTACTTTAATTGGGGTAACATTTTATTTTTATGATGACATACTGCAAAGGCTCATCTATAATTAATGCAGCTATTTATTTGTGAACATCTAATAAGATGACTACCTTAGAAGACCTTCATATGCAGAAGTTATACTGTATCAACATAGTTGCATCTTGATAATTGTAGGTCTATGAATGAGAAGAGTTTAGTTTGTTTTGATGGTCAACCCCTTTTCAGGCAACAGAAGGGAAATAAAGGAGCTGGGTTTAGTACTACTAGGAGTAGTACTTCCTAGTGCAGATGTTCCTTAGCTTGTGAGGGCATTTCATCTCCTCCTGGGCCCACCACCTGCCCTCAGATGACTGCCCTACCAGTTTCCCTCACCATGGCATGGCTTGGGGACACTGCCGGCTGCTGTCACCCAGCAGCTTGATAGTATTGTACTGTGTATGAACTGTGGTGTATGCTGAATGTGTGTTGCTTTCACAACACTGTAACACTGACGATCCTGAGCCAGACCTTGGTGAGTTGGACATGATCTGTGCACAGGAGGCAGATGAGGGTTGTTGCCAGCTGTGGCAGATATGCACTGTGGGTGAACAGCCTGTTGGACTTGGGTGCGTCCCAAATCCCCAAGGCATCACGAGACCTGGACCTTTAGTACAGTGAGAAACCAGGCATAGGTGGAGGTTAGAGTTGCTGTGCTAATCAGTCAAGAAAGAAAACAGTTTTCAGATTTGGGGGTGTTTTAGTTAACTAAAGTAAGTTGGGCTACTTAAAATATGGAATACATTAAATATGCCTAATTATTTTAACCTCTTTGGGTCTTCTAAGTGTCCGTTTAGGAAAATACAGAGTTGTTTAGGTGTAAAAGGGATCTAACAATTTTATTTTGAATTGAGCAAAGAATTTTTTAAAAAAATAAGGTATATAATAGGTAAATATATATGTACATATTATGTTGAATTAAAACAAATATTAATAAACTAAGAGTTTCCTTAATAAGAAAACAAAAATATCTCCTTGACTATTGTACCTCATATGGTCTCAATCATTTCTGCTAGTTATAACATAAAAAATGAGATAAAAACTGTTCAGTGACAGGAATTTGTGTCTTTGTCTTAAATTGTCCAGTAGCCGAAGATGTTTGTTCTTGGTCTTAAGCTCTCAGGGAGCTAAGCTGAGGCACCGTCCACCATTATCCTGTCTGTGAGTCTGCATCACACCCAGGAGTCTTGGCTCATCGCAGTCTGAGTTCAGTGCATCATTTTTCAATCTCTAAGGAAGTGCTGGTAGTTATTTGACCAATTAAAAATATAGAGGAAACTTAGGAGATTCTGAGTAATTGGGCTTATCTTGGGAGTCATGCGATCTAGAACATACTGCTAGCATTTTTGTGGGTAAGGAGGGGGGAAGATGCAATAGTTTCAAATCAAAAATGTCAAAGCAATCTAATTTGTCAGTGAGTTATCTTGGGGGTTGGGAGCATAGCTCAATGGTAGAGTGTTGTCATGCCTGAGGCATTGGGTTCAGTCTGGGGAGGGAGTCATCTTGATTAGAAATATTAAGGATCTTTTCTTATTTAATTATTAATTAAATTAAATATCATATTTCAGCTGATACGATGGTGCGATGGTCACACCTATAATTCCAGCTACTTGGGAAGTGTAGGCAGGAGAATCGCCAAATTTAAGACCAGCGTGAGGAATGTAGTGAGACCTTGTCTCAAAATAAAAAATACAAAGGACTAGGGATAGAAGGCCCCTGGATTCCATCCCCAATCCCTAGTACCAAAAGAGAAAATATCATATATTAAAAATTTAAGCTATTTGAAAATAAAGTTTTGCCTTGTTTTTTGTAACTGAGGCCATTAACTCAATCCACCATTGAAAGAGTTTCCCTGTGAATTAAAATGTTAGCAAGAAAATGTTTTAAAAGAGCCAACATGTTTAAAACATAAATAAAAGAAAAGTAAAAAACTTTTTTTCCCTCACTTTGCATTTATAATTGTTTAATATTTTAGTATTTTAAAGGCCAGCTCTAAATAGGATCATACTTCATTACATATTGATATACTTATAATCTGGCTTATTAATCCTCTGAGGAAGTAGAAAAGGCTTACTAGTTTATTTGACTAAAAGTTTGTATATAAACTGAAAATTTATATTTACAGATGCTAGTCATGATAAACAGCAAATATAAGATAGAAACAGTTTCTGGTATTTATTGAGAATATAAAGAACTGGGTTGAGAGTGTAGCCTGGTGGCACAGTGCCTGCTTTGCATGCACGAGGCCCTGGGTTTCATCCCCAGCACTGCAAAACAACAGACAATAAAACAAAAGCAGAAGACACAGAGCCAATTTGTGTAACTGTTAGCTTTGGTGGTGGGATGCATGTGTGAAAGAACATGGCAGACCTTGGTGTGTCCTGGTCTCATGGTGGCTGTTCTGTTGCCTTGACCTATACAGAAATTCAGAACAGATAATCGTATGTGCTGGATCTTTCCTATTTGTTGTGATATTCTTTGTCACTTTCTAGTTCCAGCAAAACCCAACAGTTTGCATGATCCCACTAATGCTTCTCTCTGACCCTTTTAGCGATTTGCAGCCGTAATCATGAGGATACGGGAGCCGCGGACCACAGCACTCATCTTCAGCTCTGGGAAAATGGTGTGCACAGGAGCCAAGAGGTAGCTGAGGGTTTCCTCTCCTGTCGCACAGTCTCGTGGCTTCTTGTTATTGAGCTCACACTTCAGCAGGCTACTTTCCAGTGCCACCACATTATGGTCAACCTGGCATGTGGTTCTGCTCACTTCAGATAGCATTGGTTTCCTTTTGTTAACATCATTATGAGTTTAGACACATGTTGCAGCACTTATTCATCCATGCAGCTCAGTTGCATTTGGGGTAAGATAATGCAACATCAAAACTGCTGATGAAAAAAATCCCTATGTAAAAAGTTTCTGCCTATCAAATTCATGAAGAACTATGGGTTAAGAGAGACAGATGGTAGAAATCTGTGGGCCAGAATGCAGGAATGCAGCAGTTCTGGCAGTCTGGCTGGTGGAAAGACTGCTTGGTAGGCCTGCAGTTTGTGAGCACACAGCAGTACTCGATGATGTTGTCAATGAGGGTTGATCTTTCCCTCCTATTAGGAAGAGAGTGAAAGGTTTAGTTAGTTTGCTAATTTGGACTTTTTGTGTTACTCATCTAAATAATTATTGCAGCTGGCTTCAATACAAATAACTCGCTTTCCCCCTTTGTCTAGTGAAGAACAGTCTAGACTAGCAGCAAGAAAGTATGCCAGAGTTGTGCAGAAGTTGGGTTTCCCTGCGAAGTTCTTAGATTTCAAGATCCAGAACATGGTGGGGAGCTGTGACGTGAAGTTCCCCATAAGGCTGGAAGGCCTCGTGCTCACTCACCAGCAGTTCAGCAGGTAAGTCTAAAGTGTGCTGGGTAGCCTTCGGCCAGAGTTCATTCATAAGCCACTTAAACCTGGCTCAGGGGAAGTCCATGCCGAGGTAGTGTGTGAACACAGGTGTAGTACTGGACTGCTGCTGCTGCATCTGCCTCTTAACCTCCCACGTTACTGAGATGACTCAGTCGCTTTAATGGAACGAACTGTATTCCACTTGTGTGTCCTTATCATTTTGTTGCTCAGTCAATACATTTTAAACACATGGATTGGAGCTACAGTCCCTTGTGTTGCTTTTCCTGCAATTTGATGCTCTTCTTTTCATCAGCATTACATCAGACCTACGAGCAGAGTCACCTCTAGTTGTCCCTGCTGCTTGCTGCTGCAGACTCATGGGGCAGCCCATCATGCAGCCTCATCTCCCTGCTATCATCTTCTCTTCTCCATTGACCACCACACCACTCGTGCTCCGCCCCTTGTGCCCCAGGGGCACATGCCACTTTTATCCCTGGTACAGTTTCACTTTTCACCTGGGAAACTCCCCACTATGCCACTCAACACACAGACACAGGGTGACATCCTACTTTCATTCTCTGAAGCAGCAAATGTGAGAGACCAAGTTCATTGGGTAGCCAGCGTTGCTACGGGTAAGTTCCTTCTCAAGCTGCCTGGCCAGTACTGACAGCTTAAGGAGGCGAGATACCATCAAAGGCAGTTGTCACTCTCAGCTCCTAGAAGTACGTAGAGACTGTAGTAAGTGGAGATAGCTTGCCCAGGATGAATGTGGACACAGATCAGGGAGCAGAATATAGACACAGCTCCTGTCTTACACAGAAAATCCAATTCAGTAGAAAGGGACAGGCACAGGAGGATGGCCAGCTGGGCTTCCATGTTGGACACGGTGGCCTTGCCCTGAGAAGGCTCTATGGCCTGGTTTGTGCACCTATTCAATGTTTCCCTTATTCAGTCCTCATTCCATCTGGAAATAGGAAGCTCACGACTTCTAACTTGTTTCTGCCATTTTCCTTCTAGTTATGAGCCAGAGCTATTTCCTGGATTAATCTACAGAATGATCAAACCCAGAATTGTGCTCCTTATCTTTGTTTCTGGGAAGGTTGTGTTAACAGGTAAGGTGCAGTGGGGAGCAGTGTCTGCAAATGTGAGTTTCGAGGGTGGCTTTTCTGGTGGTCCTTAGCAGTTGCCTTTTCCCTATTCCTCTTTCTCCCACCCTAACGCTGCCAAGAAGCGTGTGGACCCTTTGGAGGGGAAGCGCAGCAGCCTCCAGCAGGGAAGGGACAGGATGCCTATCTTTTGTTATTGGGGTTAGCCCTGTGACTTGTGACACTGAGGCTTGTAAACAATACCATTTTGAGGCAGCAAAGGAAGACTGAGAAGAACCTGGCTGGAGGCAGCCATCGAGGTGACAGTGGTTCTCCCTGCCTGCCTTGTGCCTGGCGTCATCTCTAGCTGCATTGCCTAACAGTGCATATTGTTTTAGAAATAAACTTAGGACCGCGGCAAGGGACCCTGCCAGTAGTGTTTTGATGTCTGCATCTGTTAATTAACTGGGTTTGGAGAGGATGGTACTTGGAGTTTTAAGGAAGTGATTTTTCTGTCTCACACTGCCGAGAGATGCCATTTCTCACACTCTGCTCCAATATGTCCTTTGTAGGTGCTAAAGTCAGAGCAGAAATTTATGAAGCGTTTGAGAACATCTACCCCATTCTGAAGGGATTCAGGAAGACTACGTAGTGGCTGCCACCACCATACTTGCCCCACCCACTTGCTTTTCAGCGAATCAGCTTGGTACTGTTCCTGGGCTCTTTCAGGTGCAGCCTGCTACACCAGGCCGATCTTCTGTGGCCCTCTGCAGGATGTGGGAGGGGCTGCTGCTGCTCTGGGACTCCGGCAGCACTGCTGAGAGTTGCACGCCTGTGCTGCTATGTGGGTGACGCTGCCCATTTATTTATATTTAGATTTCACACACTGCTGTTGGCAAGTTGGTTGGTGTAAGGGGCAGAAGTGTTAAAGCCACCTGTACAATTGGACTTCTTATTTGTTTAATTCCCCTGCCCCCATAAACCACAGTTTTTATATTTCTACCAGAAAAGTAAAAAATCTTTTTTAAAAGTGTTGTTTTTCTAATTTGTAACTTTAGGGGTTATTTTTTGTGCCAGACACATTCCGCCTTTCCAGTATTGCAGGACAGAACAGATGTATTAATGAAAACAAATGGCTGTACATATTTTTCTTTCTTCAGAGTACTCTGTATAATAAATGCAGTTTATAAGAGTGTTAATTGTTGTTATGAATGATACCTTCCAAGAGTCATGTGGTCTCACTGTTTAAAACACCTACTTTAGACACAGTTCCTGAGATAGCTTTGGCATCTGCCTCTGTCTGCACTTGGCAGTGCATTCCTGTGCACAGGGCCCGAAACCCACAGTTCTTCAGGCCTGTTCCTCCTCTAGAGGTGGGGCTGCCTCCTGCAGGACCCACCTCAGCTCACAAAGCTGCTGAGGGGCAGAAGGCCTCACCCTCCAGGCGTGGGGCTGGTGCTTGGTGCGTCGTTTCTATTGAGGGCTTTTTATTTTTCATTTTGAGACAGGGTCTTGCTAGGTTGCTAGGGCTTGACCTTGAACTTGTGATATTCCTGCTGCAGCCTCCTGAGCCAGTGGGGTGACACCACGTCCAGCTAGTGAAGGCTTTTATTTGTTCTTTCCAGATGGACATAAGTTCTTGGGTTTCATTCCATATTATTTTTTTCCCTTTTGTAAACCAGAGTATGTATAGTAAAAAATACATCACACACAGCTCAAGGAATGTAATCAAAGAGACGTCTGTCCTTCCTTGCCCCTCTGCCTGTTTCTCCGGGGTAACCACCAGATTACTGGCTATATTCCAAGCCTTGCCCTCTGCAAGTCTGTCCTTTGAGGGTGCTATGATACCACTCTTGGAGAAATATATTAAGGTATGTGTTTGGTTTTGTGCCTTTACAGTCTATCGAACACATCTCCAACCTGCATTAGTTGCACCATGGTCATTCCTGTTGTGTCCAGAGCTCACTGCTATACACAGGGCTTCAGGGAGTGCCCCTGTTTTGGACAAAACTCTCAGATGAGAACTGCCATGTTGAAGGTCATTTATACATTCTTAGTATTGATAGGTCATACCAGGTTACAGCCCAAAGGCAGCAGTGTATAGAATACCCTTTGCTTGTATTTCTGTCACATGGCACATTTGGAAAGATTATCTGTCCAAGAAAGCAATGCCTCTCCCTATAAGTAGATCCTCTCTGTTCTTTCTTGAGCAAAAGTTCCATGATTTTTTCATACATGGCTTCAACATTTCACAATTCCTCAATTCCTAAATACATTATGGTTTCTGTTGAGTTCTTAGTGAAATTTTTTCATGAAAAGTTTAAAAAGTAGTAGTCATATTACTAAACTTAGTAGTGTTGTTGATTCTGTAGTTGGTTGCACCACATGTTCTAGACATGCAGTGGTCTTTAAATAATAATTTTATTTTTTCAGTGCTTATCTCAGAGGCCGGGGACTCTTGACAAGATTTAAAATCTTGTATGAATGCTCAGCTTAAGGTGCAAAGTGGCCCAGAGGCACTCCTCACACTTGTCTAACCAGAGTCCACAGAAACTCCTAGACACTAACACTGGCTAGATGTACATTTAAAGTAGCTGGTTTTACATTCTACCTCTTCTAGTGTACTGGTTTTGAGGCTTGTAGCGCTTGTCTGGGTTTTGCCAGCTGTAGACTCATGCTCTAGTTTAGCATATATTTACTACAGATACAGCTGTGTAATTCCTAGGGCTATAATTCATTAGTGGGTTGCAAAATGATGGAATTTTAATCTTTCATTTATTAGCTAGAATTTGGTGGGGGGGGGTGGGTACTGAGGATTAAATTTGGGCACTCAAATCACTGAGCCACATCCCCAGCCCTATCTTGTACTTCATTAGAGAGTTGCTTAGCACCTTGATGTTGCAGACTGGCTTTGAACTTTGTTCCTCCTGCCTCAGCCTGATGAGTTTATGCTGTTATGTCCAGTATCTTTCAATTGCTCATTTACTTCACCCACAGCCTGTGTGACTCCCCAAAACATCTCTGAAACTGTCAAAGGATTGTTACACCAGCACTAAGATATCTGAGATAAAAAGGCAGAGTGGAGCACGTTACTCTCTAGAGTGAGTAGGCAGTGTGTGCGCCAGGCAGGGCACTTGAACATGAGCAGTATGTTAGATGGCAGTGATTGACACCTGTAGGAGCATGGCAATGTGGTGATGTGCTTATTTTATGGTGTTTTCAAATGTCTCGACGTTGTGAGTGGCAATGAAGTTGCTTAACATATTCAAAATTTTTATGTGGTATTATTAATTTTTAATGTCCCTAAATAGCAGCTCTTACCATTTAGACCCTAACACATTCTAAGTAATTATTTCTTTTGGGACACAAAGACCCAAACCATTGCCTTTCCCACCAAGTGCTGTGACCAACTTTTGCCACTAGCTGATGACAATAACCTCTAGCAGCATGTGGTGGCTGTTGCCTACTGAGCACCCAGCTTGAAAGCCACCACCACCCTGTCCCTCTGAAGCCACTCTGGGCTAAAAGGAATGTGAGCATGAAACCAGCCTTGGCTACTTGTCTACAGATGGACCAGAAAGAACGTGGTCCACTTGAAGCCAACCTTTGCTTGCCTTCAGGCTGCTCCCTGGCAGGCACTCACTCTGTCCAGTTCCTTGATGAAGGCAGACTATGGCGTCTGTCTTCTCTGTAGGCAGGGCCCCTGGCTGACAAAGGTCAGTCCTGGATGGTGCCACTTTCCTTTCAGGCTCTGTTGCTGCTTTAGTTCCTGGGTATCTCAATGTGTTCTGTCCTCAAACAATAAGTCCATTAGAATTTTACCTAACTCTCTCTTTGCCTTTGCAAATTACAGGTGGAAAAGTGCTCTGAGTGAGATGGTTTGACTTAAAAAGGCACAAAACCCATTTTATTATACAAGAATAGTACACAGTAAAAAGACTATTTCACTTAGTCCCACTGTTCATAGATAAACCAGTTCATAGTTGGTGTGCAGCTTTATATTTATATTCAAATTTATATTTTTGTACATATACATGTATAAATATTTTTACAAAAACACCATGATATAATGGTCTCTTGGTATTAATTTAGACCTCCCGCTCATTTGGTATCCGTGTTAAGTGTGTATCATTAATAACCTTTCACTTGGATGTACCCAAATTCACGTAATTCCATTACTGGACACTGTTTTAGAAATATTTAACACTAAACAAGGCCCCAAGCCACATCTTTGTTCCTCCATCTCTGGTACAGCTACTTTCTTAGGGATAAAATCAGAGATGGAATTGCAAGGCCGTAAGATGTTGGTAACCTTTTTTAGGGCTTGAAGATGTCTTTAAGGTGTATCTGTTACATCCTGCTTCCATACAAATTCCTCTGTGTAGCCAGTGCCCAAGCTACAGTTCTCGGCGCAGGTGAAGACAGCCAGGATACCCCAGTCAACACTCTTGCCCAGTCTGTCTGCCTTGAGGTGGTTCAGGAGCTGTGGCATGACCTGAGGAGAGTGACATGGGGGTGAGTAAGATGCCTCGTGGCACAGAACACCATCTGCTCCCATCACCACAGGGCACTTTCTGTATTACTACTGTCCCATGGGCACCTGCTATTTTGGTAAAGTTTCTAAATGTTCAAAAACAAAGCAGGGTGATTATACACTAAAATAGTCCTGATTTAAGGCCATACCTGGAATTCAAATATTCTCTTGGCACCACAGGGACAGTTGGGAATATCCTCCTCTTGAGGGATGTTTTCACCAGAAATCCAGATGGGCTCAGTACCCCTGCCGTATCTGAGAATCTAAAATCAGCAAGGACCACATTCAAACAGGAACACCTCACCCAATGGTTTCCAGTGGTAGAAATTTCTGATTCATCATCTAGGGGGCTGCACAGGCTCCACAGTGTGTGATGTGGCTCTGACCTGAAAGGCAGTTCACGGTGTGCACGGTAATGCTGCCTCAACTGGCTCAAAGCCACTACTTCAGCTACTTTCCTACATGGTGCCTTCTCTTCCTAGCCCATCAGAATCCTCATCTCGGAAGTACATTGTGAAGGGACTAAAGCTTGTGACTCCCCTTCCTATACAAAATGCTGCCTGAGTTGGTACTTACCTTCAAACACATGTAAGGAACTTGAAGCATTTCCAAAAGGACAAATACCTAGTGAAACACGGTGCCTATAATAAATTCATTGAAATCAGCTTCCGAAAACAATCAAGTGGCTATCTTGTTAAAAGCAGAAATCAGTGCTAAAAACCACCTTCTTGGCGTTTGGAACATAGGTCAAGGTCAAATCCTTCCTATAAATTGATTCTGTGACTGGTTTTTAGGAATATAGCTGAGTTATCTTAGGTATGTATTTGTGGTGAAGGAAGTTATAGAGGAAAGTGTGTTTATCTGTTGGAGAATTGGCTGTGTGTGTGTGTGTGTGTGTGTGTGTGCGCGCGCGCGCACAGCCAGTGGTGCCTAAATGTCATGTATCTTAGGCAATACTGCATCTCTCATGGCTGCTGCTTTCTTTAGAAAATGAATCCTGTGTGATAAACAGTATACCTTTAGGAGTTCAGGAATGTGAAGTGGAGAATAACTGCAAAAGCACCTTTCTATGTGCCCCATCTGTGCAAATACCACAGTAGCAAGATGTCTGTGGACTTTGAAGGAAGAGACTAGCTTAGGAGTCACTTCTCAGGGACCACACTCACCAAACAAAACAGAAAAATAAAGTGAAGAGGTATAAATTCTCTTTTACCTGCTCTGGTTCAAGGGCTATCTGAGCTTTGAACTTCTGGAAAATGTTATCTTCCCTGGATTCATGCTTTGCCATGGAATCCAGTTCTTCCTCAAGAGCTTCATCTGGAAAAACAACACAGTGACTTTACAGAAACAGGAAAAATCCCACATGGCAACAATTCACACATGTGAAGGGAACCCAGTTCTAACCAACAGCTTTCCCTGTTAACTCACACATTAAAATTGGTGCTTATTTCTAGGTGCTTCATGTAGTAGTACATCATTACTATGCCCGCTCCCAAATTATAGACCCAAGCCAAGCACCCTGCCCAACACACAGGACACCTAACCAACGTGCACCCTCCTTATGGCTACTCTCACTCAAGTCTCCTTGCACACACACTCAGTCACCCAACACCCATTTTCTGTTGCACATTCATTCTTGGGATTCCAACCACCCTGAGACTGGTGGCTGCCAAGGCAACCTTTTGTCTGTAATGTATCAAAACACTCTGATCAATATTGACTTACATAGGCTGAAATAACACTTCACCACTAATAAAATCACAAGAGCACTAATTAGTGGTACTCACTGGCACAGCCAAGATGGAAGGAGGAACCAGAGCAGCCTACATCCAGTGTAGGAGAAAGCTTCAGTGTGACCTTATATGACATTTTGATGTTCCCTCTGGCTTCCTGCCAACCTCTTCCACTAAAGAACTCCAAACCTAGGTTCAGGATGACATCCCCCCATGGGACACTTTTTTCTTTTCTTTTTTTGCATTTTGTTATGGAAAATGTTGAACATGTGTAAAATTAGAAATACTATAGTGAATCAGCGCCAACTAAAATTTCAAGGCCCCAACTCAGTTACCCTGAAGTGAACTCCAGACATCTCACTGTGAATATTTCAGCTACACACCCCCTTGAAAGACACAAATTTTCCTTTATTTACAAATTTCAACTTGGATGATTATTTTTTAAAGTATCATTCTTGAGCCATGCAAAGTGTTTTAATACTGGTTAGTATTCTTATGGATGTTCAGATTATCCTGTGCCACTTGGAGCCTTTTCACATTAGTTCTTGAGTTCTGACACGGCCCTATTAGTCTTTGTTTCCTTGATCTCTGGAAGACTGTTCCAACACTATTTGAACCTAGCATCTTGTGCTTTTTTCCCCTATTCTGGAACCAACCACTTGTCCAAAGAAACTAGTGTTTGTTTTAAAGAGAAATAGTATTTATGCATCAAGAATGTCTATTGCTGGGCAGGGGTCATAGCTCAGTGGTAGAGTGTTTGCCTAGCATGTATAGGCACTGGGTTTGATTCTCAGCACCACATAAAAATAAATAAAGGTTCACCAACAACCAAAAACATATTAAAAAAAAAAAAAAAAGACTTCCCACTGCTACTGAGTTGATTGTTTTATTTCTAAGCCTTTGTAGCAGATTAGATAAATCAGAAATTCACAGCCATGCTTTCAGTATAAAGTCAGACCTACAGGGTGTTCATTTAATCTTACATTTTCCATCTTTCTTCCATGCCCAGCAGACCAACATGGTGACTCATCTGCTTTATTCCCTAATACACAACCATCTCAAAGTAACAGTAACACCAAAGCTGTCTTTTCTCTATTGAGGTAGATCCTATCAGGGAGGTACTGCTGAATCACTGTTTCCCAGGAATGTAACACAGTGATAAAGCACTTGAGTAGCACACATGAGGCTCTCGGCTCAACAGTACCGAAACAACAACAACAACAAAAACCCCACTATGTTTCTAAGTAATTTAGAATAGATTTAGAGTGGTTATGAGACTACTTCATTTATTTTTGACTAGTGACTACTTTTAAAATTTAGTTTCACTTCATGGTTATATAAATCCTTACATGCGATCCTTACATAGTGGCAGCTACATGAAACAAGATGCCAAGCCCAGCCTTTGCCTTCCACTCCTCCAATTTTTCTGAAGGAAAGCATTTTCATGACTCAACGTTTAACATATCTAAAACCACAAGCAATAATGAACACACATACAAATAGATGCACCCCCACCCCCGCATTTTTCTATACCATCATCACAGCACCTGAACTTGCTTTGGTCGTCACAGGGAACCTGACCTCCCTAAGCAGTATCTGGGCTCCTCCACAAGACAACCCAACATTGGAGGTTGCTGCTTCCCACTGTATTCAACAGCAGAAACAAAGCACAAAGCAGGACTCTCAATAAGTGTTCTGGACTGTATGAGCTGACTGAACTGTAAACCAGAAAGCTGACATTCTTAGTTTCTGTAATCCTGTTGAAGTGGATAAGAGTTCAGGTTTTAGAGTTGGCAATAACTAGGCTCCAGCTTGAATGATAACACCTATCAGTTATTTTGACCAGAGCATGTTATACTTAGAACCTCAACTTCCTCACTAGCAATGTGGGACAGCTTCAGGATGTCATTGAGAATGTGTACAGATGGCCCCTCAGCTGAGTAAGTGCTGGGTACTCATCAGCACAGACACTACCCAGAGAATGAACTCCAGAGAAGCTGATACGAGCATGCATATAAAGCTGGCAAGATGAAAGAGAAACCAAACACCACCAGGTACTCTTACTATTTCCATCTGGGGGACAGATCTGGAACCCAAGATAACCCTCCAAATTTCCAGCACCCAGCATCTTGCTTTTTTTTTTTTTTTTTTTGTAGTATCGGGGATTAAACCCAGGGGTGCTCTACCACTGAGCTACATCCCCAGCCCTTTTTATTTTTTGAGACAGGGTCTCATTAAGTTGCTGAGCCTATCCTTGAACTTGCAGTCTTCCTGCCTCAGCCTTCCAAGCAGTTAGGATTCCAGGGTTTTGTTGTGGTACCTGACTCACTTCCCAGGTTTTTTAGGAAGCAGAATGTACCTGACACACGCCAGGGAGGTACAGGAAGGGTATTTTCACTCGACAGCTTATGGTCTCCAAATAGAGTCCATTCCTCTCAGGACCACTTTTCTTGATGTACTAAGCCCTTTCTACCATATTTTATCATGAGTGCCAATGCCGACTCCTTACCCATGCTTCCTGTGATCTCAAAGTCTTCTTCCTTTTCCACAACTTCAGGCACAATCTCCTCCTCTGTTTCTATGACAATTTCGAATTCAGGAAAAAGGAAGTTGTGGTCTGGAACTGTATGGTCCAAATGATCTAAGACAAATAATATCAACAACATCATAAGTAACTATTTGGTTTTGAAGACAATCTAAAAATTTTCCATTTCTAAAGTATCGCCTCATGTCCTTGAGTGATTTGATTGTTAAGCCAGGACAGGATGTGCTCACAAACCTGGGTGGGCAGGTCAGTCGGCTGACAGCCTCATCATGCGTCAAAAGTCATGACAACATAAGAACATGAGGCTACTGCTGGCCTAACTCAGCATACTGTTTTATGGTAAGTTGCTTTTTTAAATAGGAGTGTGCTGTAAGACAATAAGAAGTAAACTCATAAACAAGTTACTTGTTATCAAGCAGTCTGTACTGTACATGATCACTGCAATGCTGTTACACAACAGGAAGCACAGTAGGCATATTTACACCAGCATCACCCCAAACACAGGAGTCTTGTGTTGACCACTAAGCAAAGTTTTAAGCTCCTGTAGACTTAAGGGATCACTGTTGCAGGTTGCCTGTTGTTAACTGAAATAATGTGTGACTATATTATGTTTTGCATAGTAACAGTTTTCCCTACTAAATTTTGGTATATGTAGTGCTGGTATTTTAGATTAGGATCACAGATTGTGATTAGAGCAAGGCTGGTCACACAACATTGATGAAGACTTTACTGTCACTATTATGAAAACATTCCTATTACCAGCAATGAAGTTTTTGAACTGTACTCTGTTTTCCAATTTAACCTGGAAATAAAATATTTGTGTTGGATGAAACTAAGAAACAGCTGAGATTAAAAAAGAAAAAAAAGGACTTACCTTGGGTACAAGCCTGCTTGTGCCCCAACCTCCAGTCTAGCGTCTGATGCTCCTTACTGCAATAGTGTGCTTGGTGGCATCTGGAACACGTTTTAGGGCCTAAACAGCCACAAACCCTGCAGAGATGAGCGCCCGACCTAAGTTGGAGACACACAGATTCTGTTTCTGGGGAAGGGTTCTCAGATGGTGGCTCATAGGAGTAAAACTCATTTTTCCTGGGTAGCTGATTCCTAAAAACTAAGAATAAAGAGAAAAGGTATAAAAACGTCCAGCGACACAAAACAGCAATCCAAACATATGAGTCTCTATGCCATATGCCTTGTAAAATGATTTACTTATTTATAGAAAGGCATTCATTTATAGCTGGAGAATTTAAGTTTTTGCTCTTAGGGAGCTTATTTCCTAGACAGAAATCAAAAATGAAAACGAACGAGCATTTAAAACTCGAGACGGCATTTCGTCGGGTACAGACAGCGGAGCTGAGTGAAGCCAGCACGGACCGCGATCGCCACTCGCGCGTGGGCCCCGCCGCACCTCGTAGGCCGGCGCAACAAGGCGGCTCCCGGCAGCAGAAGAGGAAGAGGCAGCGGTGGAAGGCGTCGGCGCGGCCCGGCAGCGGCGCGTACACCTGCAGCAGGAAGGCGAGCGGCCGGCCGCAGCGCGCGCAGCCCAGCGCCGCAGGCCCGGGCAGCGCGGCCTCGCCCAGCCACGCCGGGC
>NW_025999983.1:16232-24622 GCF_001458135.2 Marmota marmota marmota | reverse complement strand
CGCCACGCCGGCGCCGGCTCCGCGAAGCCCAGCTCCACCCGCCGAGCCGTGGCTGCCGCCATTGGGGCGAGCGCGGGCCGCTGGGCCGGAAGCGGAACTCGCCCAGACCGGAAGCCGGAAGTCTGGCACCGCTCGCAAGGCGGAAGTGAGGCAGGACCGGAAGCGAAGGTGGGCCTCCCTTCGGAAGGCGCTAGTCGTGTTGGGGTACCGAAGTGTACCTGAGTATGGGGCGTGCTTTTTCATGAGTTCAGCTGTGATGCAGCAGGACTTTTTGGTCACCCAGTGGGCCCTACAGCCATGCCCGGTGGTGGGACGAGGCCTTCAAGGAGTAGTATTAATAAGCCCGGGCGCTCAGCTGTGGAGGAAAGTAGGTTAGGTAACCACGTGGGAAACTCATCCTCTCGCAGAAGGATCTAGCCAGTTCCCTGAGAAGCCCTGGAATACCGTATATAATAAATATTTTCAGCGGAGGAAGGCATGGACAATCCAAATTAAGTGATTTTGTTTAAAATTTATGTTGCTGTTAATTCTTATATGATGCACTTCAGCAGCACAATGTTTTTAAAGCATCAGGTTCATAGTCTTTCAGAACTGGGATCTAAGAAACACAGGCAACTCGATTTTAATCAGAGTTGTCAGATCAAGCTGGGCGGGCAGCGACCAAAGGAGGGCAGATTTAAAAGGGCCGCTGAACAGGCTTTATTGAGTTATCACTCCCCGGGGGAACTCGATCAGACCCACAGAGAGGACAGGAGAAGGGTCTGAGGAGAAACTGCTTGGAAGCTCGACTGGACTGGACTTTTATGGGGCTTGCAGCAGGAAGGGAAGGGCTCAGGACAGGAAAAGGTGTTCCTAGGGTCTCTTGCCCCCTTGGAGTTGGTCAGGGGAGTTGGCTGAACTCCAGGATTGGTGAGGGGGTCCTGCTGATTGACAGGCATTAGTCAGGAGATCTGGCTGATTGATAGGCATTTCCTCCTGCATCTGATTGATGTTCTTTTCCCAATGTGGGCTGCTTTGTTCTAAGTCGCCACCACCGACCTAACAGGAGTCAGTGGTCTTTTCTTGTGTCCTGGTCTAACAGCCCCCTCCCTTTCCCTCCCAACCCCTATTCAAACTCTGATTCTTGCCATCAAGTCAGAAAGGTTTCAGATGTGTCACTCAGAGTAATGGAAATGAGTTTATTGAAGGGATAGAAAAGGGGACACTCTCAAGGGAAAAAGTGGGTCCTTTCAGAGAGGAGAGGAACAGCTGCCTCTCCTGCAGTCCACAGTTTTTATTGAAGATCCCAGGGAAATTCCTAGAGAGTCCCACCCAGATCCACTTTTGATTGATAACAGGGTGACCTCGTACTTGTCTCCACTGCCATGACAACTGTAGGTCACCTTGGCCCATGCTGAATTATTCTAATTGGATTCTTAACCATACACTCTCACAAATTAAAAGGGTCTCTCCATTCAAATGGTCTCTCCATTCAAAGTAACTTGGAGTCCTCTTAATGTTTCCTGTCCTGGATTTCCTTGTAGATAACAGATTGTTTGCTGGAAAATGTGACATAGCCTGCCACTTAGGCCAGTCAGGGATGCAGGCAAATTGCTTTTTCGCAAAGAAAGCATGTGGGGGTCGGAATAGTGGGCTCATTTTATAGAATTATTCTCTTAATCTCGTATACCTGATACCACCAGTCACCGAGTTCTGCTTCCTCAAATGTTTAAATTTGAACAGAAGAGAAGCATGCAGAGGCAAGGGTAGAAAGCAAATTTTATTTAAAAAACAGTGACACAGACTTCTTCCAGGAGAGAGAAACAGGCCATAGCTGTTGTCCTGGTATCCCAAGAAATGGGAGCATCTTACCCCTTTTATACATCTTAGGTTTTCTTTGTTCTCCTGTCTTCTTCCCCCTTATCTCTCTCCTTCTTGCTTAGGAGATACCTGTGTGATGGCCAAAAGGTGAGAAGCGGGAGGAAGGGCCAAATAGAGTGATCCAGGCAGGTAACAGCCCAGGGGGCATTAATTAGCAGCTCCCTGTCTGCTCTGGGGGTGTTCATTAACAATCTGTGGTAGGGACAGTATAAGCAGGTAATCTTGATAATCCAAGGGCTCTGGAGGCATTACATTCCAACCCCCCAGGGGTGGTCTCCATTTTCGTGATCTGACCCAATTACCTATCTACACCGACTGCCTGTCTTTTTAATTTTTAATCTCCCTTCTAATAATAGGACTAATAGAATATAACTTTTAAAAAACTTTAAAAATATCCTTTGTAATTTCATCATCTCAGTATAAAGAGCCCTCCCCCCCCCAAAAAAAAAATGTTTAGGACCTTAAGGTTTAAGATTTTAGGACCTTAAGACAAAGTAACTCCATTTTGAAAATCAGCACTCACCATCTTAAGAAGCCCTCCCCGGCATGACCTCATTAATCAGCCTCATAGAGTTTCTAACTACTGAAACCACAACAAAGACACCAAGTTACAATCAGAGGACCAGATGGGTTATTTTATAGCTACTTCATCTTACATGACTATATAAGAAGTTTTTTCAGCAGGCTACTGCACCTTGTAGAAAGGCAGCCTGGCAGATATTCTCTGTCAATAAAGCTTTGGTTTACTCTCATGGATATAGGGTCAGACAAATGTGAGCAGTGGGAACATGAGGTTCAGGGTATAATTCCATAAACTGGGCCCAATGTGCTAACCCCCATGTGCTTTCTTTTCCAAGAAGCAAATCATCTGCAGCCCCCACCTGGCCTAAGTGGACAGGATACGTCACATTCCTCAACAAACTACCTGTTATCTGCAGCAGAAATGCAGGCCCTGAATAACATTGATAAGAGAAACTCAAGTTACCATGAAGGGGGAGAATTTTGTGACCATTTTCACAAACCAGATCCTGAAACTCAGGGATATAAGGATAATTCCTCCAGACCAGAAAATCTGTAAGTATTTATGGTTCAGAACCAGTCAGCATGGGTCAAATTAGAACTGGTCACTAGCTGGGTGTGGTGGCACAATCCTGTAATCCCAGCTGCTCCAGAGGCTGAGGAAGGAGGATCATGAGTTCAAACCCAGCCTCAGCAACAGCAAGGCACTAACTCAGTGAGATCCTGTCTCTAAATAAAGTACAAAATTGGGGGGCTGTGGTAGTGGCTCAGAGGTAGAGTCGCCTAGCATGCATGAGGCACTGGGTTCAGTCCTCAGCACCACATAAACAAAGATATTGTGTCCACACAAAACTAAAAAATAAATATTAAAAAAAGTACAAAATTGGACTGGGGATGTGGCTAAGTGGTCCAGTGCCCCTGAGTTCAATATCCAGTATCCCCCTGTCCCCCCCAAAATTAGAACTGCTCAGCATAAACCAAAGTAACCTAGAGTTGTCATGGCAGTGGAGACTTGAAAGTCTGATGTCATACTGCTGTCAGTTGAAAGTCAAGAGGGGGACCTGGGTGGACCTTTCTTGAAAATTCTCTGGGATCCCCAATAAAGTTGGAATGCAGAAGAGACACATAGCTGAACCTTGCAACCAGCAAATGAATAATAATGCAGAGACAAAGTTGTTTGAAGCTGGGGGAATCAGAGGACTTCAACCAAAATGAAGTGAAGTCCTAGGCTTTCTGTCTCCTTTTGTAACCAAAAGTGTAAGGGTAAAAGAAATTGAAGTTAGTGTAAAAGTTAAAGTGTAAAAGACCGGGCATTGTAAAGTTTCTAAGCTGCAAGGCCTGAGTTAAAATGTAAAGGATTAGGTATTGTTAGGTTTCTATGCTACATGCAAAACCTGAAATTCCTGTAGCTGTTAAGACAATGCTTGGAACCGCCCAGTAAATATTCCCCCTGACCTCTTGGTTGTCTAATAACTCAGGGCTCTGTATGATCTTGCACGTAGGCATTGCAGGGCCTGGACCAATCAGTTCGAATGTGTACCCCGTTTAGAACTGACCTATCACCCCCGCCCGACCTGTTCCCGCCAATAAATGAACTAATCATGTTTAGGAATTGTTGTTGATTTTCCCACAGTGTATGATGATTTGTTAAAGGAGACTGTGATGTATGTAAAATCCCCGCCCTCCCCCAAAAAAGTGTACTTAAGCAGTGCTCAGCCCCTGCTCGGGGCTCTGGGCTGTTCTCCCTTCTTGAGTGGGCACGGAGCCCTAGCATGCTAGATCAATAAATCCCCTTCTGCCAATTGCATGAGTGGTCACTTGGTGGTCTATTTCTCCCACGCTTCGCCGGACCCTTACAAAAGCTCTATTCTTGTCCCTGATGCCAATACAATAATGAGGACTCTGTTTTGAGAAAAGGGAAATGTTGTATTACTTTGCTAGCAAAGAAGAAACACAGGGCTCCTACCCCAGAGGCTGTGATTCTGCCCATCAGGGAAAACAGAGGGCTTTTAAAGGAGCTATTCAAAGGCTACTATCCAGGTGTGCCCTGACAGAGGTCTCAGGGCATGCTGATAGTGTATTAGGATTCATTTGTTAATTTGGGGAGATATTCACTTCCTAGATCCTCTGGCAGACAACTCCTTCCTGTGGAACACTGATAATTCCAGGTAATCTTGTTTCCTACCCCCAGGTTAGGGAGAGGGAGAGGGAGAAAGGAAAAAAAAATATGTCCCTTTTAAAAATAAGCCTCAGAGCTCTATTCAAAAGGTGAAGTGGCCACTGTTAACAATTTTGTTAGGGGGAATGAACAAAGGTGTGGTGTTCTTAGGAATGCATAACTAGATATAAGATGAACGAGGGTGCATGTTCTCAGAAACAGAACCAGGCATAGGATTAAAAGTAAACATGAATTATGAGCTGCTTGAGTTTATTACATCAGCAAGCTGTTCTCCATGCCAGCAAGCTGGAACTCTAGGTAATAATAAAAAGGAATGAAGACAATATTTTTGCAAATAGCTGAGGGAGTAGCCTGTGCTTCTTTGTCTCTCTGATGCTCTTGTCAGAGCATCCATCTTCAGAACACTTCCTTTCAGGCTAGCGGTTTTCTGCTTTTCTCACTCAGATGTCCTGAAGCATCTTCTAAGTGGGCCAAGGACCTCCACAATAAGTTTTGTGTCTACTGGAACTGTTGTAGGGACAAATGAGACAAGGCATCAAAGACAGCAGGAAACAGTTTTATTTGGCTGCAGCCAGGTTCAGAGGGTACAGCTTTTGCTGTAATCAATCCCCTGAACCCCAAGTTCAGGAAGTTTCAGAGTTTTATACCCAGCATGTAAGGGGAGGGGCTCAGAAGTTCACAGTCTGCAGAAGTTCACATAAAAGCAGCTTTTTCTTTCACTATTCTGGGTAAGTTAACTCTTCAAGGACAACACCTGAGAAGGGGAGAGCTTCTTCTCCCCTTTCTTTCCTCCCCCTGCCAGCTGTTACCATGGAGCCCAATTGTAACTTACCTTAAAAATGTAGACATCTCTGTGAAGCCCAGCTCAAGGCCAGAGGCCTTGTTTGCACATTTCTTCAAAGTACTATACTGGATGCATTTGTGATAACTAGTAAGAGGGTGTCCAGCACCTGGAGTGCTGGTATCTTCTTGGCCAGTGGCCAAGTAAACAGGGTGACATGAAAATAGGAAGTTTATCTACATTGGACTCTTTTGCAGAGACTCTTTTGCTGACAGTCCTAAAATCAGCCATGGTGAAGAGGGCTTTTCTGTGGAGAAAGGGGTGCCACTTCAATTCCCCTCTTTAATGATGCTCCCCATAATTTAATCCTTTAAATTTAAGAGCATCATTACCATTATCTTGGCTTAAAGCCTTATATAATGCCAAAACCTTAGTTGTTGTCATCCTTTCAACAGCAGCTTCTACAGTGGACCCAATAGTTTTAATGCACAGTAGAGCCAAACATAGGAGCAATGAACAGGTTAACAGCAGAATACCCATTACACCAATCAAGCTTTTAAATCTACCAAGAGTTGAAAACCATTTTCCAAAAGCATGTTTGGTACCCAAACTTTAATGCCCTTCTAGGTATGAACTAACACATGTGCTAGTTCTCTTGTTTTGTTGGCTGTATTCTTAACTGCTTGTTTATTGTCATCCATTTGGATGTAACAATCTGAGCTGTTGAACTCTCCACATACTTCTTTTTTCTCAACCTAGGTAATCTAGGTAATCTAATGCCAAGCGGTTTTGATAGTTAGCTACTCGCATCTGGTCTGTTGTATGGCTAGGAGGTCAAAGGCTGTGGCAGTCTGATTAATAATAATTTCTAGTATAGCTTGTAAGTGAATAATTCTATTTAACAAGTAAATAGGAGTTCTATAACTCCAACTGTCATTTTGTGCCCAGGTAGCGGGACCATAGGTGGCAATAATCATCTGGGGTGGCCAGTTACCTTCCCCCAAGATTGGTGACCTCCTAAATCAAGTTTCTTTCCAATGAACCTCTTAAGGTTATCAAAGGAAACCAAACTAAATAATAGACTAACATTTCGGTTAGCATAGGTTAAATAGCATAAGTTAACAAAGCCAAACTAATAACACCAAACAAATCCTAGAAAACTTATATAAGCAAGATAAAAAAATATAAGTGAAATTTTGTTACCCAGAGTCCAGTCAGTAGGAGTTAAATGTTATCAAACCAGCAGCAAAAAACAAACAGAGAACTGTGTATATATCTAGAAGCAAGGGGTGGCAATGCATTACAGTATAAGAACTATCTCAGAGGTTGAAAGAGTTCATTAGTCCTGGTGGGAAGTTTATCTTTCACCATGCATTGATCAGCCAGTCCCTCCTGTGTGGCTGAAACAGGGCCGAAGTCTCCTCAAGCTTCGGCCATGCGTAGACCAGTCAGCTTCCGGTATGACTGGAGCAGGGCTGTTGTCCTTCTGATCCTCAACCTTCTCTGGTGCTCCTTTTTCTTCAGGATGGACAGCTTCAAGGGTGTAGCAGCATCTGGAGAGCACTCCCAGTCTGCAGCTGCAGGCGTGAGTCTGGTGTAGTGAACCCGGGGACCTATCTCTGCAAATTTTACTGCAGTTGGGGTGGATAAAATAACATTGAAAGGGCCCTTCCAAAGAAGTTCAGGGGTTGAATAATTCATTCTTTGACCCAGACTCAATCTCCAGGCTTGAAGGAGTGTGCACCTGGGTCAAACTTACTGGCAATCTTTCTCTAACCCATTGGTTGAGAACTTGTAAAGTTTTCCCTAAGACCTGAAGCTGTCATCTCAGGGTTAATTCTCCTATCTCTTTTAAGTCTCCCTGTAGTCCCCTAATAAGAGGGGGCCTCCCATATATTATCTCAAAAGAAAAGAATCCGTTCCTCCTAGTGGGAGTGGATCTAATCCTCAACAATGTAATAGGGAGAAATTCATCCCAATGTGAGTGTGTCTCCTGACACAGCTTACCCAATTGAGCCTTAAAGTCCTGTTCATCCTTTTAACTTTGCCAGAACTCTGCAGCCTATAGGCAGTATGTAACTTTCATCTGATGATTACACTCTTGGTCAGTAATCATATTATCTTTGCCCAAAAGCTGGCCCATTGTCTGAGCCAATAATTATTGGGACACCAAATCTGGGAATAATTTCCCAGAGAAGCATCCTAGTATCTCTTTAGCCTTTTAGTGCAGGTAGGAAAGGCTTCCACCCATCAGAGTAGGAACACACAAAAAACAAAAGTTACTTATAGCCCCGTGAGCGTGGTAGTTCACTGAAGTTTACTTCCAAGTCTTCAAAAGGTGCTCCTCCTATAGTTTAGATTCCTGGTGGGAGCTTTGGCCCCTGACAAGAATTGTTGTGAGCACAAACCTCATATTGTTTGCAGATCATCCAGGTGTTGCTTGTGAGCTGGGGGTCATAGAAATGTTGACTCAGAACTGTCTCAAGTGCTGTATGTCCAACATATTTTTCTGCGAAAGTGTTTGATAAAGGCTGGGAATCTCCGGGAAATCTATTCCAGCCATCAGAAAATCTCCACCATCCACCTGGGAGAAGAAGTCAGTGATGTCTAGTCTAGGTTTAAAAAGAGTGTGTTGGGAATTTCTGGAATGCACTGAATCTTCAGATCAGGTTTGAGGTAGTTTCATGTTGATTATATTGAGACCTGAACAAAGACTATCTCTGTATTTATTTATATTTCATTTGATTTCTTTATAAACATTTCAAGATTTTCTGAAATATGATTGTACTTTAATACTTACATGTAAGTACTTCAAATTTGGGGTCTCTATTTTAAATATTAATGCTTTAAAATTTTTCTTATTCCAGTTTATAAATTTCACTGTTTCCCCTACATGATGGCTGAAATATAGGAAATCAATGAAATTTTGTCTATGGGCCATGTACTTTGCTGCTTGCTATCTCCATCCATTCTGATCAAGACATAGGAGGTAGGCTCTGTTTCTTTTCGATTTCCAAAATCATGACCTGGAATAGTCAGAACTATGAATTT
>NW_025999983.1:0-5271 GCF_001458135.2 Marmota marmota marmota | reverse complement strand
GAGCTGTGAGGGGTGTGGTCAAGAAGGGGCGGGGCCTCACCGCCATCTTTAATGCTGCCTCCCTGAGAGTGAGGAGAGCTGGCTTCCCACTCAGGACCAACCCGGGAGAGCCCCAGCTCACTGGAATCACTCCACAGAGAGGGGCAGAGCTCCCTTCTCAGAGCAGATTTAGAGAGACACCCAGATTGGGTACCCTCGTGGGTCATGCCTCCAGGGACTCCTGGAGCTCACTTCTCCTCAGAGCAGCCTCAGCGGACTCTTGGCTTAGAGACTTCGTGAGTCAAGGCTCTAGGAATGCCTGGGGTTCCTTTGTCCTCAGAACAGCCTGAGGCTGATGCCTATCTTGGGGACCCTCATGTGGCATGTTTCTAGGGGTTCCAGGGTTTCCTGAGGGAGATGCCAGGGTTGGGGACCCTCACAGGTCATGTCTCTAGGTAGGCCCAGGGTTCCCTTCTCAGAGCAGTCTGGAGGAGATGCCAGTGTAGGGACTCTCTTGGGTCACGTCTCTAGGGACGCCCGGGGTTCTCTTCTCTTCAGAGTGGTCTGAGGAAGACTCCTGGTCTGGGGAGCCTCATGGGTCGTCTTTCTAGGGACATCCGGGGTTCCCTTCTCCTAAGAGCAGCCTGAGGGAGATGCCTGGTGTGGGGCAGCCCAATTTTGTATTATAGAGACAGGGTTTCACTGAGTTGCTTCGTGTCTTGCTTTTGCTGAGACTGGTTTTGAACTCAAGATCCTTTTGCCTCAGCCTTCTGAGCCGCTTAAGTTTAAATATATTACTTCTAACAAAACCAGAATTTATTAAAAACACATCCCCTGTATTTTTAATAATGAACCACATTTTTTCTTTAATCTTTGCTTAGTTTAGTTTAAAATTTTTTTTAGTTGTAGAAGGGCACAATACATTTATTTTATTTATTTTTATGTGGTGCTGAGGATCAAACCCAGTGCCTCACACATGCTAGGCAAGCACTCTACCACTGAGCTACCACTGCCACACATTTTTCTTTTGTTGGAAAGTTTAATTAGCAAGAAGCCACGCCTCCAGGACCCTCTTGCTAAGGCCTCCCCCTCCAGACCCTGCCTCTTCTCCAGACCCCACCCATATTCTTTGGCCCTGCCTGTCCTCCTGAACCACCTTCCCCCTCCTTCCTACCTGCCCCTCCTCTAGGTCCTACTCATGTTCTACGGCCTGTCCCTCCCTCAGGTCCCATCCATCTGCCAAGCCCTGCCCCCTTGTGACTCATTCTCCCCCTCCTTCAGACCCTTTCTCTCCTCCAGATCTTTCCCTTCTTCCTGTCCTGCTCCTCTTGCAGACCTCACCTTCCTCTCTCTCTCTTTTTCATTTTTGTTTTGCACATGGACGCAATGCCTTTATTTTGTTTATTTATTTTTATGTGGTGCTAAGGTTTGAACCCAGTGCCTCACACATGCTAGGCAAGTGCTCTACCACGAAGCCATAACTCCAGCCCAATCCTCTTCCTCTTTAAGACCCTGCCTCTTCTCCAGACCCCACCCATCTTCCAGGCCCCCTCCTCCTCCTGACCTTCTCTCCACCTCTTCCAGACTCTGTTCCTGCTAGTCTAGGATGAGCAACTCCCTGGCTGCTGTGCTAATTGGCAGTATATTTGTAATGGTGCACAAATAACGTTCGTTGTATAAACACTGACATCCTGCATTGGATGAATTATCTTGACTATATCAGAATTCGATATACCATAAAATAACTTTAGAAAAGTCACCTTTCTCTATAGATCATGAACATTTGAAATAAAATCAGAATTTGTTAAAGGGCAGATGACAGTCAGCCTTGAGCCCTGATGATCCCAGGATCCCATCCAGTGGGAAGACTCTAAGTACCAGTCCAAGGTTTTGTATATTAATTGATTCATTTTCTTATTTTAGACTTATTTTGTAATGTAATTCCCTATAGCCTCCAGGTCTCCAGTTCTGGGCAGTAGGTTTTTCCACTTCAATTTTTGATTAATATTCTTTCAGTTTTCTACAGAATTTTTTTAAATTTTTTTTTTAGTTGTCAGTGGATCTTTTTATTTTATTTATTTTGTTTATTTATATGTGGTGCTGAGGATTGAACCCAGGGCCTAACACATGCCAGACAAACGATCTGCCTTTGCACCTTTTATAGAATTTTTAATTCTGTGAACTTCTATTTATTATAAGGAATATTTTAAAAATTACTTTTAGCTTACTTTGTTTTTGATTGAGGGAATTGTTTTGTTTGAGAGAATTGTATTGTTTGAAAATGCTCATAATCAAATGATTTTAATTAATTTCCACTTATTAAGGTATCTTTGGAAACTGGATGTGCAGCTCAGTGGCAGAGCACTTGCCTGGCATTTGAGAGGCCATGGAGTCCAACCCAGCACCATACACACAGAAGATGTCTTTGACAGGACTCAAGCATGAGAGGTATGCTTTAAAAAGATCATGTATTGGGGCTGGGGTTGTGGCTCAGTATTAGAGCAGTCACCTACCACATGCGAGGACCTGGGTTCGATCCTGGGCACCACATAAAAATAAGTAAATAAAACAAAGGTATTGTGTCCAACTACAACTAAAAATAAAGATTTTTTTAAAAAGGTCATGTATTTCCACATACATATATATATACCACAGTGCCTCTTCCAAATTCATATGAAATTATTCTAAGAAAATTTCAAATCAGTTTTAAAAGAGAAGAGGGATGATGATATTTTAAATGTCAACTATTGATATTTCATGATATTTAAAACCACTATAGATGAAATTTCCAGAGATGCAAATCATTACAAAATGTAAGAGACAAGTCAGTAGCTGCTTTTTTTGTAATTCAGATACATTTACTAAAAATAAGGTTTTTTTAAAAAAGATTTTTTTTCTTCTTTAAAATTTAGAAAGCATGTCCATGTGTCCTATTAAAGTTCTACATTCATCAGAAAGTTCTCTTATTCCTTGCATACAAAGAGATGGGCCTTCTAATGAGCATGCATGATACTTTATGTTGTCAGGAATTCTTGTGGGAGAACTCTTTAAGTGTTTTGCCTCTGTTCAAAATGTTATTTAAAAATGTATCAATTTGCTTTTGATTTCAGAAATTTGATTTTCTTTAGAAATTATGTATTTATTAGTATTTAGGGTTATTTCATGTGGGAAATGCCAATGATTACATTTTATCCTAATGTTGTGTTAATAATTTCCTAAGCTAGATTATGTTCATTTTTCTTATCAACAGTCAATAAAGCCTTTTTTGTTGTTTTGATGGTATTCTTAATGTGAACATCTTTATGATATGACACCACCGTTCATGATGGTCTAGGTATACAATACATTATAAGGAGAGTATTTTGATTCTGAGAGTCTCAAGTGTTTTAGGTCCAACATGTTTCCTTAAGAGGAATGATTATTCATTTTCTATTTGATTACACAAATAAGACACAAATTCTTTTTTTTTTTCCTTTTGTGGTTCTGGGGGTTGGTCCTAGGGCCTCCTGCATGCTAGGAAATCTTTCTACATCCCCAGCCTCATAGATCCTTTAGTTGTCATTAGCTCATGATGAGCTAGTGACAATAAAATTACTTAGAATTTCAACTAGATTTAGACTCATGTAAGAGTTTGGGCATCCATAGCTCCTTGTGATTTCTAAAAGGTAGAGTGTTTTCCCACAACACAGCAGCATCTATTATCACTCCTGGACTGAGCTGACACCTGTGCTTCTCTTGGCTCACCACTTCCTGCAGAGGTGTTGGAGGAGATGACTATTTCTTTGACTATTTGTCCCAGTGACAAATATTTGATTATATTGCTGCTAAAAGCTATGCATAGAAATAAAATAGAGACAAGGATTCTTTGGGATAAGTGATTCAGTCACAGTGAGTCAATTTGTATTAGGACATTTTTTTTTAATACAGTCATTCTTTAGGGAAAGTTAAACCATGAGTTGACATAGAATCTCTAAAATGTCATTTTCCCCCCTGTAGTGATCATGTTTTAAGAAGGAAAACCTAGAACCTAGTGACAGCATAAAAATATAATAAGTTAACATATGTTATTACTTCAACATGAAATATGTAAAAGAGGTACATACTTTCATTTTTTTAAAAGTTTTTTTAGTTGTAGTTGGACACAATGCCTTCATTTTCATTTATTTATTTTTATGTGGTGCTCAGGCTCAACCTACCTCTTCACACATGCTAGGTAAGTGCTCTACCACTGAGCTACAACCCTAGCCCACATACTTTGAATTTTATATTAGTTTGAACTATTTGATTTTTGTGTTATAAATGTTCATAATAAAATACAGCTAAGAGTGTCAGTTACTAGTAATTAACTGTATGAATAATTAAAGAAGTTTGAGAAAATATAACCATGTCCTAAGGTTTTACTTTAGAATAGTTTAATCTTTTGGGGGGGATGGTACTGGGGATTAAATCCATGGGTGCTAACCCAAATCCTTTGGCCTTTAATATTAATATTTACCAATACTATTGCATCAAAAAGTGATATAATAACTGCCCTGTGGACTTTAATACTAGTATAAAATCAATACTATAAAATGTAAGTGATATAAATGCTACCTTGTGACTTTAAATACTTTCATGATATCCAACTATTATAAAATTGATAAAATAGCTTCCCTGTGGCAATTAATACAAATGTAATATCCTTATTCTAGAATCTAAAGCTAATATTGTAGCAGGAAAGTGACATTTAACATCAATGTGGTATCAATACTATAGCATGACAAACTAATTTAATTGATTCCCTGTGGAATTTAATACTAATATAATATCCTAGTATACCATGTAAAATAAATAAGATAGCTCTACTGTAGCCTTTAATACTGATGTTATGTCCATTCTATAGTATTTTATAGTAATATATTAGCTGTCCTGTGGACTTCATACCAACATGATATCCATATTGTAGCATCTAATGCTAATATAATAATATCTTCCCTGTGGCCTTTAATATTTACCCATACTATTGATATTATAATGTAATATCCAGATTATAGCATCTAAGACTAATATACTATCTGCCCAGTGAATTGCACTAATAATAAAATATCCACAGAGAAGCACATAAACTTAATATAAGAGCTGTTTTGTGTCTTTTCATGATAATATGATATCTATAATATGCAATCTAAAAGTAATAGTAGCTGACTGTGGTTTTTAATATTAATGTAATATGCACTAGTGGTTAGGGTTAGGGTTAGGGTTAGGGTTTAGGGTTAGGGGTTAGGGTTTAGGGGTTAGGGGTTAGGGTTAGGG
>NW_025999982.1:35223537-35249227 GCF_001458135.2 Marmota marmota marmota | reverse complement strand
TTAATAAGATTCCCAGGCAGTGGAAAAGATGAGATTAGTTCATATACTGACAGTATTCTCAATTGACGAGCTTCAGCACAAGCAAACTTAAAGGTAAAATGAGTATTTTTAATATTACTACTCACAACATGTGAAGAAAATAGTCTGAGCTATTGGTTAATTATCATGACTATGTTCACACCCTTTCTCCTTATGTCTGCAGCCTTGAAACACTGAAGATCCAGCTCCATTGCCTGTAGTAGAAGAGGCCAGGACACCTCCACAGCCCACACGCTTTGAGGCTGTTCTAACTCATCCTTTCTCCTCCTCTTTCTCCTCCTCACTTTTAATATATTTATATAAAATGAGATGAGTTACAAGGTAACTTTTAACCTGAAAATCTGAAGTACTTCATATAAAAAGTATCTGAGTTCTAGTTTTTAAATGAACCTGTCTTCCAGTGGCCTTTCCATTCCTACTATATGACACTAGAAGTTCAATGTAAATTATTTACTGCAAAATGTAACCTTGGATAGTCCAAGGTTCCTGGGAAGAGCAGGAGAGGTGGACTTCCTTTGCCAGCACCCTTCCCTAACTTCATCCTAAGAAGAAGTCCCAGAGTATAAAGGCCAGATATCATCACATGGAGGCTCAAATATTAAAAGTACCACTTTTAGAACAGACTGTAGAACAGATTAAAAAAAAATTTTCCACTTGAAAAGAAAGTCAAGAAAATTAGATATTTAATATTTAACTACCACTCTCTGAAGGTCTACTTTCTACAAATAGGATGCAAGCACTAAAATAATGATATCCAAAATATCCATGAGTAATATACACACATCCACTCCAATATAATTTCTTTAAATATAAGCATTCTTTTTAAAAATTAACTTTAAAACATATCTTTGCATACTTTGATTTTGATAAATTTATTTTTAAATAGCTGAAAATATTATAAAGCACCCTCTGGAGCCCATGGCAAGAATTTCACAGCACTTAAGAAAAAAGCCATGGAGTCAGGAGCAAAATTAAACCACTTCTCAGATTTACTTTTAAAAAATGCCTAATTTTTTTATATGTCTAAAATATTTCAATATATTTGAAAGGAAGAAAAGAAAGAAGAGAGAAGGGGAAATGAGGGAAGAAACAGGAAAAGGATTTTTCTTTAAAATTCTCACCCAGAAAAAAGAAATACAACCCTCACAAAACAGGGTAACTAATGAACTAGGTGCTCAGAATTCAGGAATATTCTTAAAGATCCACAGCAAGCATCAAATGTCACTTGACAGCTGGCAGTCTGATGCTTAGACCTCTGAGCCTGGAAAAGTTTTTAAGGATCCCTGGCCAACATTATGGAACTTCAGATCAACAGTCATGTCAAGACTCTGTGGTCTCCACAAATCCTGACCCTTCCCCAGACCACAGGGAGGTCAGTCTGCTGTGGCTGATGTGCAGAGTAGCTGTGCCCTGGCTCAGATCATCTCCTGTCCTAAGATACTCTGGTCTGAATCACCTAAGGCACATACTGCAGTAATGAACTCTGTCCTGTCACAGCCAAGGTGTGGGGCTGAGGCCTGAGGGCAGAGCTCAGCAGCAGCACCCTTAAGAACAGTTTTCAGTATGTTCCTCACCCCTGAGCTTAACCTTTCTCATTCTCGCCAGACAAAAAGGAGAGCACAGGTAAAAAGTTTTGGAGTGGGAAAAGACCATTTAACTCTTAAAAATTCACTACCTACATTCTAAAAAGAAAGTAGTGTCCACTTAAAAAAAAAATGTACTGAGACCATGGGGCATGAGATGGGCAATAAGGTTAGGGTAGGAAGGACAGAGAATAAGCTCTTCCTACAGTTTCCCAGGGAAACCCATCTTGAATACTAAAGCAAACTGTTAATGTGATAATGCTGAAGAACCTAGGTAATAATGATAATCTAAAATAACACTTCTATTGTGGAGAAAACAAACACTTCTCAAAACAATCCTAAAAGATTTCAAGAGGGAGAAAAAAGATACACAACTGCAATCATTTTGATCTTCTCCACCAAGGTCAGGTGAAGAAATCTATGCAATTCTACATACTAAGACCTGATGACCATCTCCCAAGTCCCACAGAAGGTGGGAAAAAAATGTTTTTCAAATATGTCAGAGGCAATATTGGATTATGAAAAAAATCATATATGACTTTTGGAAATGTTCATTTTACATGGAGTCCTTTAAAAATAAGTTACAACCAACATTGCAGAGAGAACAGAAGCATGACACAGGAAATAACAAGGATTGAAGAGTGATGAAGGGAGCCTAAAGCTCCATCCTCACAAGGATGGCAGCCCTGGACGTCTCCACAAAGGTCACAAGAGGACAGCTTCACTCTGGAGTTGTAACTTCTCACCGCCTGTCTCCCTGTTCAGAGAGGCAAACATCAGATTACACGTCTCCCTTGTTTAGAAACAGTGAATTTGCCAGAACATAAGAGCATTTCAATACACTTTTGTGAGTTTTCCATTCTTCACATCATTTTCTTTTTCTTTACAAGAAACAACTGAAATGCTCAAGAAAGGCCCAAACTGCAAACCAAATCCAAGAGAGAAACAAGGCATTCAGTCCAATCTATCTACCACCAGCAGTTGGCCGGTATTAAAAGAGAGCAAATGGACCACAGCTGCACACTACGGTCACAAGCAGGACTTTAATCTCTTTCTGGAACAGGAAATGTTTTAAACTGAGGATTGTTTAGCCTCCTCAACAGTTTATTTTAGGATGACATTTTCTATGCATTCAAATAAAATTCTAATCATTATAACAACTGAAAAAAATATTGGCCCTGGCTTTATTTTAAAATACATAAATAGAAAGGAAAGGGACTGAGGAACAAAATTGATCAAATTATATGGTTACCTTGTGTGCATGTACTAATATATAACAATAAATTCCACTATGATGTATACTTACAATTCACCAATAAAAGTGAACAAAAAAAAGTAATAATACTTAAGTATGTAGTGAAGTCTGTCTATGCAATGCCTTGTTTCAATGTTTTAAAACTTTGAGAACATAGGGTTAAAAACTATTCAATCTGAGTATAATTTATAGCACAAACAAATATTTTATAAACTATATAAAGAGTCTATTAGTTCTATTTATAGTGCTATATAGAGCACTATAATGAGCTCACTGCAAAACAAAACTGAGTTTTATTTTATGATTTTTAATAACAAAAAACATTATTTTCTAGTTTCTGTGTAATTGTTTTGTAAATCACAAACCTGTTTTGGAATTTTTAAAAATGAATTGGTGGGTTTAATTATCCTTATCTTTCTCATAATCTCATTTTTCAATGGCATCCTCATAAATAGGTTGTTTTACACACACCAAAAAAATTTATATAGAAGGAATCTTTTTCATTTCTTAAATGCTTAAAATGTTTCCCGTGCACCTAAGAAACATTAATTGGGGGATTTTGCAACCAGGTTAAATAACAAAGTTGGCTAGCAAGGTACAGTCATTGGGTCTCTGTGGTGGATCTCATCTCTCTACCAGGAAAAAAGAGTGCTACTCCTGTTTTTGCAAAATATCCCGCCAAGGGTTTTCTCGTCTTCAATCCCAACAGGAGGAATAAGGCAAGAGAAAAACTCAGAAAGAGAGTCTTGAATACTCTGTCAAGCACTATCAAAACTTAAGTATATAGTGATCAAGTTCATTTTTTTAACATGTAATTATCTGAAACTACCTACCATAAGAGAAGGTTTATCCTTCTCATGCATTCTGATGATTGAGTGCTTATTCAGGATAAGACTCATTAAAATTAGAAACATTAGCCCAGAGATCCCACACTCACAGAAAGTCACTCTGTGATGAAAGTAGATTATTCACAATTAACTTGGGCTATCTCTAGGCCAGCTACTTTCACATCCTAAATTCCTATCATTTTATAAAATAAAACATTAATAGTCAAATCAAAGAAGTTATCTTCCAGTCTGTATTTTTCTTGATACACTAAGAAAAATCCTTTTATAATGCATAAAAGTTTTAGCAAAACATCAGTCCTTCCTTCCCAATGAAGAAACAACTGCAAATGTTCTTTCCTAAAAAGCTCCAACTTGACAGCAGGAGCCTGATGGAATAGAAGCTTGAAATAGAAGCAAAAATAAATAAATAAATAAAACCACAAGGTGATGATTCTTTCATCACCTTCTCCTCTGAAGTTTGTGATTATGAATTAAAAACCTAAAACATGCCGGGCACTGTGGTGCATGCCTATAATCCCAGTGGTTTGGGAGGTTGAGGCAGGAGCATCATGAGTTCAAAGCCAGCCTCAGCAAAAGGGAGATACTAAGCAACTTAGTAAATAAAATACAGAATAGGACTAGAGTGTGACTCATTGGTTGAGTGCCCCTGAGTTCAATCCCGGTATCAAAAAAACAAAAACAAAAAAAATTAGCGAAAATGTCACTCTATAACATTTTTATGCTAAATGTTGTCATTAGCAATGATTGTAAATTATCAATCGTCTTCATTCAAATAGAAAGCTCACCTCCTAGAGGCCACCTCCTACACTTGCCCCCACTTCTTGTGAATAGAAGAATGATAACTGAATGCCTGGCTTCACTTGTAAAGTATTATGTGCCGCAGTCCGGCTGCAGCAAAATAACCGGGGGGTAATGAACAACTTGTGTAGATTGATACAGCAGGAGTGGGAGCCATTTATTGCAGGACAGGAGCAGTATTTATACATTCCACACAGCTTATCTAATTAGCATAAACTAGATACATCAGTCAACCAATCAGGAATCTCCACACTTAATGGCTCACTTTTGTTACTTCTCAAACCACTCCCTCTGGCATTTTGCCAGGCACCATCCAGACTTGTTTACGAACTCTAACATTCCCCTGGCAAAATGCCAGGTGTTATTTTGACTTGTTTACAGACTCTAACAATTATGAACTCCAGACCACAACTTACTTGGTTCATAGTAATCCACTATGGATACAGAAGCACCTTGGGTATTTGAAACCTTAAAGTTTCTCACAGCAGGAATATCAATACAAAATTGGGTTTCATTTACCTTGAAAAATACAAAAAAGACTTTTAAGGGGTTATGGGTTGGCACACCATGTGTTCATAAAAAAGTAAGAGAGATCTTTTTCTTACCCTTTTAGGAAACAGAAACTGATATTTAGGGAAGACTTGTACTTACCATGTACTGCAATAAATACTTTCTATTAATTATCTTTTCTACCTTGTAAAGCAACCCTTACAAGTCAGGTATTGTTCTTAGTTCTATTTTGCTGAAAGGGATATTGAGAATTAGAGTTGTTAAGCAAACATTCAGCCTAAGGGTGCATGCTTCTGGGGACATGGTTCCTTATCCAAATCCTCTCTTTCAGAGAGTGCACCTGTCCTTTAATGATTCACAGAAGCCCCCTCCTCCAGAGAATTACCCTCAGCTTATGTGGGCCACCTCATGCAGTAAGTGAAGCCCTGAGGTGGGGGTGCATGCCACAATTAGGTATACCCCTGATCAATGTGGAGTACCAAAGGCCCACCTCAACCGGGTGCAGTGGTGCATGTCTATAATCACAGATACTTAGGAGGCTGGTGCAGGAGGGCACAAGCTCGAGGCCACCGTGGACAACTTAACAAGACCCTTTCTCAAAATAATGAAAAGAGCTGGAGATGTAGCTCAATGGTAGAGCACCCCTGAGTTCAATCCTCAGTACCACACACATACAAAAGGCCAGCCTCCCTCACTCCAGGAGGAGCAGTTTATGCCAATCTGACAAACAATGTCAGTTAAGAAATCAAAAATTAATAAATTCCTTCAAACATTCATTATATACCAATAGCAGTAAATGAAAAAAATTAAATCAATCAGAGATTATTGGGCACTCAAATTAAAACATTAACAAGCACATCAAAGATGCAAGACAAACTCCAGAAACAATTACTAAATAAAAACTTTAAACTTTTTTTTAAGTTCCAAATCAGGTCCATGGCTTTCAAGCATAATTTAATATAAGAAAATTCCTTAACAGCAAAGTAACTTAAAGGCTAAATTAGCTTTAACAGGACTTTAATCAGAGTGATTTCTGAAGTGCTGAAACAAAGAAGAACATTCAGGATCTAGCTTTTTAAAGGTAAATATTTAGCAATATTTAGTATATTTCTGACTCATACTTAGCAAAACTGGAATAAGAAACATATGGGTTCCTCCCATGTAACATGCAATCCCAAGAATGCTTAGAAATCAGTTTCAGTTCAACCTCTGAGTTTCATATAGATGCTAGAAGAAGAGAAAAAATTCACATACCAGCAATTTTGAAACCTAACAAGTCAAGGCTGGAATTCCTCCCTGACCTCTTCCTGCCATGATTTTTACTCTTATCTTTGGATCAGTACCACTCAGACAGCAATGGAAACAGTTGCATATAATTCTTGGTGTAGACCAAACCTCTGACAATATTCTTCTATAATTTAAGCACCTTTTTGTTTCTTCTTGATGTTGGGTATAGAATGTAGGGCCTCTCACGTGCCAGACAAGCGCTCTGGCCCTGGGCCACATCCCCAACCCTAAGCACATAACCTTTTAAGACAGGAATAATAATCACTTAGAGATTTGTTAAAAACTTCACAAGAGCATTTTAGAACATGTAATTAAAGCTTTCATCCTCAGCATCTGAGCAAGTATGTTTAGCAATTCCTGAAGATAGAGGGGTTCTCAAATTGAGATCTGGTCTGAATTTCTGAACTGATAAGATGGCAATCTCTACACATTTTGCATCTAACATGAAATAATGATTTCATTATCAAGATCTTCCTCAGGCTCATCATTAATAATAACTCTAAACTAATTTTACGGTGATGTCTTTTTAATGTCCTTTAACATGGTCGTCATGTTAAAATCATTCAGGGACACAAAAAGCCAAAAGAATAATGACTTAGGGGCTGGGGATGTGGCTCAAGCGGTAGCGCACTCGCCTGACATGCGTGCGGCCCGGGTTCGATCCTCAGCACCACATACAAACAAAGATGTTGTGTCTGCCGAAAACTAAAAAATAAATATTTAAAAAAAAAAAAAAAGAATAATGACTTAAAGAAAACATAAGTAAGAAAGACTCTGTGTGTGTGTGTGTGTGTGTATTTCTGGGGATTAAACCTAAGGCTTCCCACTTGCTAGGCAAGCATTCTGCCTCTGAGTTACATCCCCATTCCCTAAGGGAGATTTCTGAGCACAAAAAAATGGTGACTTTATCAATAATTACCTTTTTGAAACTTAGGTTTTACTACTTACAGAATCTAAATAGAGGTTGAGCTTTCCATGATCATGTTCCACCTTCTTCACTGTCTCGCTTAGAGGAATTGCATCTGAAGGCACAGTAAAGCCACTAAGAAGGTTAACTTCCATAAGGGCCATGCCACTCCTATCCGGGCCCAAAAACCTACATCAAAAAAAAAGAAAGAAAGAAAAAGAAAAAAGGAGAAAATCCTTCAGGAAAAGCTATAAATTGTTAGGAAATGATTTTCAGACAAAAATTAAAACTGCAAAATATTACTCTAATACCATTTAAGTTCAAAAAAATGATTGTAGAATATTTCTGAACAGGTTACCCTTTTCCTACATGTGTAATATTCTTTCAACCATAAGAGTAATGCTAATACAACAATGAGGTCACTGGACAGATAGGATGAAATGTCTATAATCCAACAGGCTTGTGCTTTGAGGTTGTCACAAGTACAACGCACATCCTTTCGACAAATTCTAGTGGTGCTTTCAGTGGTGATTCCAAACTGTATGTCATTTTCACTTTCTCAAAAGTTAACAGCATCAAACTTTCCAGCTGAAAGCCCAAGACCTTTAGAGGAGACACTGCTTGACCACTTAGTGGCAGATGCCAACCAAGCCTGCAGGTTTTCTTCATCTGGTTTTAGAAAAAGAAATCTAGCAGGGAGAGGCTTTCCCCTTTGTTTTCACACACACACTGAGCACAGTACATGTTTTCTTGAGCCACCCTGAGAGATCTGCAAGCCTTGGAAAGCTTTATTGCACTGCATTCTTTCACCCTGTCACACCTCCCACCTCACCCTTATAGTAACTCCCAGCTCAACACCACAGTGTGAGCATCAAAGAATCTGGGCACCAACAACATGTTGTCTCCTTCAAAATACATATTTTTTGAAAACAAATAGGTGGCAGAAGTTTTTCATCTGGAACAGGAGTTTCGTGTGGTTATAGAAAGAAGTTTGCCTCCAACACAAAAGGATCATAGTATTGTTAAGTTACTTCCTGTTGTCCCATTTGATGGCAAAAGCAAGAAGGCTGATTAGAAAAGTTTGCTTTTTAGAGCAGCAAGCGGATGCCTGCCAAACATGACTGATTGAAAAGCCATTCAATGCAACTTCTAACCTCAGCTGGCTCAGCACTCTGAAGCAACTGAAACCATCTGCTGGGCAATGCACTTAGCCAAAGTAGGTGCTATTGAAAACTTAGTAAGTGGATTGAAACCAGAGGAGTTTGCATGTGAGCAAAAATTAAAGATGAGAAGAACAGTTAATCTTTTTAGATGCTTAAAAAGTATAATGCAGATTATACTTTCACTACCTTGTCAAAGCACCTTGGTTGACCAAAGGCATTTGAAAGACTAGTTTACTAGCCAACGAAGAATTTGCTAAATTATCCTGCCCCACAGAAAACCTTGTCTGAGGCCACGTCTTAGACCCTGTTGATAGGAATAAAATGCCTGTATTATCAGGCAATATTTTTATAAAGTATCACTAAAAATAAATTTCAGTGCTTTTTATTACTGAAAATTATTATTAAATTCAATTATTTTTATGTTGTTTGTGTTTGATGTAATAGCTTTTCTCAGAAAACTAGCAGTTGCATTTAAAAGTCTTCATAGCCAGAACAATGGCATATGCCTGTGTAATCCTAGCTACTTGTGAGGCTGAGGCAGGAGTATCTCAAGTTCAAGGACAGCCTGGGCAACTTAGTGAGACCCTGTCTCAAAATAAAATAAAAGGACTGGAAATGTAGTTCAGAGGTAAAACATTTTCCTAGCATACATGATGCCCTGGGTTTGATCCACTGTTATGTAAGAAAGAAGAAAGAAAAGAAGGAAAGGAGAAAAGAAGGACAGATGGACCAGCTGACCTTTTATAAAACCTCCACTTTCACATGAAGACATTTCCTTCTTCAGGATCTAACTACCAATCAATGTCTGTTGCCCATTTTATTCCTCATACTGTATTAAGATTTAAAATCCTGCTTCCTTACATAAACCCCCATACAAACGAGGAGACCTCTAGCCAGGGATGTAGTTCAGAGGATGTAGTTCAGCTTGCCTACAGTATGTTCAAAGCCCTAGGTTCAATCCCCAGCACCAAAAAATATAGATAAATAAATAAATAGGTCTCTTCATGATCTGAATCATGGTTCTACTTCATTTCCTCATCTGTTTCTTCACTTGATGTCCCTGAGAGGTCAAATCCCCCTCTCACAGCTCCACAAAGCTCTTTTCTGACTTTTTCAAAACCACAATTTTAGACTTGCTTTGAGGATACTTTGTATTCATTTCTGCCTCCCCTTCCAAACAGTAAATTTCATGAAGGCAACCTGGTGTCTTTTTTTGGCTCAGCATTATATTCTCATGCCTGACTACTGACATACAGAAGAGACTTCACCAATATTTATAGAGTGAATGAATGAGTGAAAGGGGAAAATAATAGCATTTAGTGCATGGAGTAATTGAGAGGCCTAAATGAGATGCATGTAAAAGCGTTTTGTACAGTGCCTGGCATATAGATTTGTGATAAATGTAGGTTGATTGTTGACAATAACAACAATTTGATGTTGTCATTCTTGAACAGAGACCAATTGCAAACCTAGTAAATAACAATAATAATAATAGGAGCCCCACTTCCTTCTTAGCTGAAAAGGAAGCCATTGCAGAGATGCTGCTTTTCCTAGTACAGAATGTCCAAGAAGGTAATGCAAGGTGCAAATATGTGACACTGTGTCCCAAAGTCATGAATAAGAAGGCCCAAAGATAGTACAAATGGTAGTGATAATGCAGGTGATTCAGGTATCGGTTGAACATCAGGACGAACACTTAGAGATGGCCTTGAGGAACATCTGGAAGCTCTGAACCACACCAGTGACCTTCAGCCCAACAACAAGCTAAGTTCAATCATAATGGTATGGGATATTTGAAAAGTGCAGACAGCAATTCCTTGGTGTTAGTGCATCCTTTCATAGTAGCTCCCAGCTCACACCAAAAAATGCAGATGTAACAGGAAAGACTGAGAAGGAAGAACCTGCAAAGCCTCTTGATTCAAGAACTTTTCTCAGAGTTGTTCTCAAACTTGTGTGTGCATTAGTATGACCAAGAAGCTGAAGAGGCAGCTTCACAGCCTTACTGTGAAGTCAGCAGTTCTGAGGTAGAATCTCTTTTCTTATGACTTAAGACCCTCAGATGCTCTGGATACAAACCCATCTAAGAATTACCTCAATTAAGTACTTCCAGACAGGTTCTAATTATCCAAGATGCAAATCTAAACTGGAATATTTTCAGTGCATCTAAAAAAAACTTTTCTTCATTGAATGTGCATGCTCTTATAAAGTTCAGGGTCAAATGTATAAAAGTTAAATGGAGCAAAATATGTTATATGCATTTATGAAATGTCAGAATGACATTATATATATATATATATCACTAATAAAAAACAGACTAAAAAAGTATAAAAAGTTAAGGTTAAATCTGAACCTGAAATGAAATTATTTTGACAGAAAAATGACTTAACAGCAATAAATAACTATTTTGGAATGTTAAACATGACTGGTTAAAGTTTTACTAAATTAGATTTGAATTTTATTGAATTTATATATATTTTTATATTCTAGTATGTTATAAAATACAACAAAAACTTGTGAACAATTTCTGGACATGTCTAAGAAATGCTGAAAACAATCAGTAGTACTTTTAGTCTGTAATCTGAAGTCATAATTACATAACTGAATTCTTCATGAAATAAAAGTCCCTACATATAGTTTGATAACTATACATAATTAAATCTTCAAATCTATTTTTAAAGAAGAAGAAGAAAGAAGAGGAAGGACCTAAAGAGATACCTACCTTGTACACACATTCAAAGTCACATGATTGATATCATCTTTATTATCTTTTACTTCAACATCTAAATCAAAGCCTTCTTGCTTTTGGATAGAACTTTTTCTTCTAAAAGACCCTGAATCTTTCACATTATAAATAACATTGAACTGCAATAAATAACAAATTAGCAGAAATAATAAATTAGCAATATATTTATTAACAATCAATTGCCATCATTTTACATTCTAAATATTAGCTAATGATTCTCTTTGGGATAAACCAAAAAGATTTGTAACCTTCACAACTAGAAAAAACTCATTTCACTGGCCAATAATTATTACAAAATATTATTTAAAAATTATTTTTAAAATTGTAGGTAAGGGTGGGGTTGTAGGTCAGCGTTAGAGCATCTGCCTATCATGCACAAGAACCTAGATTCTATCCCTAGTACCAAATCAAAGGAAAAAAAATCTATATCAAAAATTTTAGGTAATATTCCAAAGCAAGCACCATAAAACAGTGTATAATATTCATGGGATATTGTTTTTATAAAGAATATAAAGCACACCCTTGAGAGGAAAGGGTGGAGCTATCTTCTTGAGAGTTTTATCGAATTTCTAACTTTAACACCAAATGGAATGTTTTTCACAAACTGGAACCAAAAAATCTCTCAGTAAGATAAATGAAAACTAAAACATTGCCTGTTCAGCTGCTGGGGATTCTTTTTCATGATATAATGCTTTTCAAAGATGATAAAATGATGGACTTGAAGTCAAATGGGTCTTTTACAGAACACAGTCAGTGCCCACCACTGATGTGAAAAGTGCTACGGGAATACTGGGGCAGTGTGAGGGCCAGTATCTTCCTCAAAGTGATCCTAAATCAGAAGTTTAGGAATGTACTCAAAATTTCCTAGGCCATTCTCATCCCAAGATGAAACAGAATCTACTTAATTGTTTTATTTCATCCACTTTTTTTACTACCAAGGTTCATAAAGCTGAATATTAATATGCAATATTATATTTTCTTTTATTTCTACACACATACACATACCCCTCAGAAGTAAACATTAGTGTCCTTCCTATATTTAGATACTTTGAAAAAATCTTCTCACTAAACTTCACTTTTCAAATCTAAGAGTTGTAGTCTTTTATTCTATCACAACCCAACAATCTTCCATCATATAATCATGTAATCTTCCATCTCTTTGATCATCCTGATTATCTTACTCTGGACATTCTCCAATGCTTTCCAAACTACAATAATTGATTATTAATTTTAAGAATAATTTTAATTATTGATTTTAATTATTCCTGGAGAAGAAGTTGATGGTTTCATAAAACTGGAGAGATGGTCTTTGTTATTTTCATCATGATCCTTCAGTGGCATGCAATTTTCCCTTCAGAGATCAATGTCATCAAACAAGGACTATTAGATTTTTCCACTGTGTCATAATTAATACCCATCTACAACTAAGTGTTAGGACTTATGTATGGATCACAGTAAAGCTCTACACTTCACATAGAACTCCAAGAGATCTTGCAGTTGATTTCCAACAGCTTAGCATTTTATTACCCAAAAGAATTTAACAGCTACTACAAATATAATAGTTTTCTGAACTCTTCTTCTTCCAGAACACAAGAATCTCAATATCCATTTCTGGGTGACCAACGTTTTTCCAATTATTTCCCTCCAGTATAAGAAGAGGCTATTGGTCATTTCTATTTGTTTTCCACATATTTATATAGACATGGGACAATGAACATTCTAAATACTAGGTACCACAGTTATCCCTGTGTCCTTCAAACCTTAAGTAACAAGCATTCGGTTTCAGTGATTCATCTATATTTGGCTTATCGAAAATGAATCCCAACAATTTGTTGATTTAAGCATACATAACTTTTATATTGTCTAAAATATACTGCAATATTTACATTGGCATTTACTCTTTGCTTTAAGACAGTTCAGGAATAAGAATTTTCCCATGGCCTTTGTTAGTAAAAATTAACAGAGATTATGTACTCATTCTCTTAATAATGTAAATAATAATCTAAATAATTGTTTAAAATTATCAGGAAATTTCTAAATCATACCTGCTAATAAGCAAGGTATACCTGCCCTTGGCAGCATACCAGTTCTCTCAATTAGAATTGGTGTACTGATTTTTTTTGAAAGTACCATTTTTCAGTAATAGCCACTGTATTACTTTCTTGGCAAGTGTTTTGAGGTTGGTTTGGTTTTTTACTCATATGTATAATCATTTTCAATCCTATCAGATATTATTTGGGGTTCCAATGAGATGATTTTAAAGTCTGTATTATTTTCATGTATTTTCAGTGTAATACGTATTCTAGTCAGTATTTTCATACTACTTCCAATTTACTGTAGCTCTGCTATATCACAAAAAGTAGGCTTCTTTTAGTTTTCTTCCTGTACCACAGCATTGAACATAATCATGCTCTAATTTTTTTATTTACTATTATATTAAGGATTTACATTAAAGGAATGCATTTCCTATTTTCAAGACAAAAACTTATAACGACACACTGACCTTTATATTCTTGGACAAATATTCAGAATACGTAAGTAAAATGTGTATTTGTTCATCAGGTAATAATAGAAGCTATACCAACAGTACAATTCCTGAATTGTGTTTTTACCAAAAAAGTGGGAGTTCCCAACTATTCACTTGAATCATATTAAAAGATTTTAACTCTCACGTCAAAAGGCAAATAATCCCCCAAACTCATTTTTCAAATTGATTATCAATACATGACTCTTGTCTACTCACTAGTGCATAACATCTCTAATACCTTTTACTAAAGAAGAGTAGTATATCTTACCTAAGTCATAGAAATAAATAATTAAGAATTTTATACAAATCATCTAAGATAAAATTTAGCAATGTTCCCAAAGAATTATTATTAAAAGTCATACTTAGCTTAAAAATAAACATTATTACATACCTGACAAATAGCAAATCCAAAACCACTTGCAGAAATATTAACAGCAGTTGGCTGTACCACAGCAATCTGAACAAATGGGGGTGGGGGAATGAATGAAGAATGAGTGTAATTTTCCATATCTAGTTCCTTCCAAGTACCCATATCCTCAGTATGGGTAGAAGCAATCCATGGAGAACTCTGAGAGCTTTGCATGGTCTTACAAGCCAAAGCTCACCTCCTCAAGCAGTTACACAATGAGGCTTTGCATCTATCCTCTAGAGGAGCAAGCCAGTGTGGGGTGTCACTATTCCACTGTCTTCCCAACCTCTTCAAGGCTAGTAATTTGTTCAAGACCCTGTTAGTTTGGTGCTTGCCATAGCCCCACGTGTATTAGCTAAAAACCTCCAGAAAGAATACAGGTTTGGAAAGTGATGCCACCTGATGCCACCTGCATTCTGCCCCAACTAGTTTGATTAGAGCTGAGAAAAATTTTAACAAGCTGCATCTGCACTGGTCTCATCATGTAGGGTTGATAAGACTAAGGTAAGTGCCACAGCAAGGAGCTGTGATTTCAACTCTGTCCCTTCCCTCTCCTCTTGAATTACCTAGATCTTCACCCCATCTTTTATCAGAGGACAAGTGATTCAGGAGGCCCTTCAACACAACTGGAGCAACCAGCATCAGAATCGATTTCACATAACAAAGCTACTATCAATAGTACCTGTGGAAAATCCCAACTCCTGATGGGGACTTCCACTCTCTTAATAGAAGTGGCTACAGAGGGCACATTCCATCTACCCTGCTTCCTATACCACATCTGCCTGAATGTTTCCACTCTTAAAGACTTGCAGAGAGAGTAGGGGCTTTTCTGACTCCAACATGGAACACTCTAGGCCCAAACTGATAAATCACAACCAAAGAAGCTACAGGAAAGTTACACTACATAGTCCACTGGAAATAAACTCAACAATATGCAACAAGCCAACACCCTAAGTCATATTGTCAGAAGAAAGCTGCATAACCACAAGGACACAACATAAATGTGGAAGAGATACCAATCGCAACAAATGCATGAATCTCAATGTAGAAAAACAAGAGACATGAAAAAATAAGGTAATATTTCGATAACTTCTACCTCCATAGTAACAGATTTCAAGGATACTGAAGGGGATGAAATGCCAAGAATTCACAAGAATGAGTTTTTTAAAAACTCAATAAGATCCAGGCAAATATAAATTAATAATTGAAGGAACTGAAGAAGACAATGCAGAATATGAATGAGCAAGTCAATAAATATATGGAATCTGAAAAAGAACCAAACAGAAATCTTAGAAATTAAAAGCACAATACGTCAGATAAAATACTCAGTTGAAAGCCTCAACAGCAGAGTAGATCAATTAGAAAAAAAGAATACTGGATTTTGAAAACAACTCTACCAAAATATTTCATTCATATAGCAATAAAGAAAAAAATTAAAAGAATGAAGAGAACATACAAGATCTCTGAAACACCATTAAAAAAATCAAACATCCACATAATTGGTATACCCAAGGGAAAAAGTAACATACAGAGGGCACAGAAAACCTAGTCAATGAAATAATTACATAAAATTTCCCAAGTCTTGGAAAGATATGGAAATCCAGGTACAGGGGGAATTTAGAATTACAAATAGACATGATCAGAAAAGAACCCTTGCACAACATATTATAGTTAAATGGCCAAATGTACAGAATGAAGAAAGAATATTACAATCTAAAACAGAGAAGTGCTAAGTCACATTTAAAGGCAAAACCAGTAAACTAACATCAGATTTCTCATCTGATACTCAAAAAGCCAGGAGGACATAGTCCTAGAAGAAAATAACTGCCAAAATTACTAAACCCATCAAGGTTATCCTTCAGAATCAAAGAAAAAACAAAGACCTTCCAAGATAATCATAAACAAAGAAAAATCATGACCATTAGACCAGAATTATAAAAGAAAATATTATACCCAGAAGAAGAAGAAGAAAGATAAACACAATTATGAGAGAACATAAAAAAATAAATCCCACTAAAAGAGTAGACACACAAATGAGAAACAGGAAAGAATCAGACATTACCAATGCAATAAGCCAGCAAACATCTAAGAATAACTAATAGAGGAAGAAACATAGGATAGTCAAAACAACTAGAAGAAAGTTAACAAAATGGCGGGGGACAAGTATATCCTTTTCAATAATAACTCTGAATATAAATGGTCTTAACTCTACAATTAAAAGACACTGGTGGGCTGAAAGGATTAAGAAATAAGACTCAAAAATATGCTGCACACAAGAAACTGACCTCACCTACAAAGACAAATAGAGACAGGACGTGAAAAGATGGAAAAGGTATTCCAAACAAATAGAATCCAAAAAGCAGTGTAGCTATAATTGTATGCAACAAAATAGACTTAAGAAAAATTAAAAGAGAGAGAGACAAAAAGGAGACAAAGAAGGACATAGTCATGGTTTGGATTGGAAATGTCTCCACAAAAAGTTCATCTATTCAAAGTATGATCCCCAGTATGGTAAGGTTCAGAGGTGGAGCTTTTAGGAAATGATTGTATTATGTGGGCTATAGCCTCATCAGTAGATTAACCCATTTGATGGCTTAATAACTTGAATGGACCACAGGGTGGTAATTGTAGGAAGATAGGGCATGGCTTTAGGAAGTAATTCCCTGGGTGCACGGCCTTGAGGACTACATCTGTCCCTGGTCCTTTCCTATATCTCTCTCTTCTTCCCAGTTGCAATGAGCTGAGCAGCTTTATCATGTCCTACCATGATGTTTCTGCCTTGAAACCAGTCAAGCATGGACTGAATCCTTTGGAACCATGAGCCAAAAGAAATATGTTTCCTTCTAAGTTGTTCATGTCATGTATTTTGGTCACAGCAACTAAAAGCTGACTAACATAGCTTCTATCATTCAAGGGAACAATACATCAAGAAGATATAACAATTATAAATATAAATTCACTGAATGTTGGGCACCCAGTTTTATAAAACAAATGCTACTAGACATAAAGGGAGAGAGATGCCCTAATACAACGATAGTGGGGAACTTCCTACCCTTCTCTCACCAATAGACATATCATCCAGACAAAAAAAATGAACCAAAAAAAATCAAAGTTGGATTATACTATAGATCAAACAGATTTAACAGACATCTACAGAATATTCCAGCCAACAGCTGTGGTATACACATTTTTTTCATTAGCACATGGAATTTTTTCCAGAAGAGGTCATATATTAGGCCACAAAGCAAGCCTTAACAAATTCAAAAAACTGAAATAATTTATTGCATCTTATGTGATCACAATGGAATGAAACTAGAAATCAACAACAAAAGAAGCTACAGAAATTATACAAATGCATGGAGACTGAAAAAAAAACACTATTGAACAGTGGATCATGGGAGAAGTCACAGGGGAAATTAAAGAATTCTTGAATCAAACAAAAAAGGAAACAAAACATACAAAATCTGCGGAATACAGAAAAATCAATACTAAGAATAAAATGTATAACAATAAGATCATCCAAAAAATGAGATCTCAAATAAATAACCTAATGATGCATCTCAAGGTCTTTGAAAAATAAGAACAAACCAAACCAAAAATTAGTAGAAGAAAAGAAATTATGAAGATCAGAGAAGAAATAAATGAAATAAAGTCTAAAATAACAATACAAAGGATAATGAAATTAAGAGTTGGTTCTTTAAAAAGATAAATAAAATTGACAAACCCTTACCTAAACTAACCATCAGAAAAAGACAGAAGATCCAAATTTTTACATAGAGTTTTGTAAAAGGGACACAATACAAGAGAAAGCACTGAAATTCAAAGGGAATTTTTTTTAAAAACTATATACCAATAAATTAGAAAAATCTGAAAGAAATATATACACATGAACTACCAAAATTGAATCAAGGTGATAAAAATTCTAAAAGGATCAATCAAAAATAATGAAAATGAAATTAAAGTTGTAATTTTAAAAAAGTCTCCAAAAAAAAAAATAACTTCAGGACCAAATGGACTCATCACTGAATTTTACCAGACTTTTAGACAAACTAACACCAATGCTTCTCAAGCTATTACATAAAATAAAAAGAGGGAACACTTCCAAACTCTTCTGCAAAGTCAGTATTTCCCTGCTATCAAAACCTGATAAGGACACAACAAAACAGAACAGTAAGGACCAACACCCTTGATAAACATCAATGCAAAAATCCTAAATAAAATATTCTGATTAATAAGTGGGCAAATCACCTGAATAGACCCTTCAAAAAAAAGAAAGTACAAATGGCTAATAAATATATGAAAAAGTGCCCCACATCTCTAGCCATCAGGGAAATGTAAATCAAAACTTCATTGAGATTATATCTCATATCACTTATCATAGCTGTTATCAAAAAAACAAAGAAAGAAAGAAAATAAATAAAATAAATATGTATATTATATATATATGAATATTATATATGTATATATGTAAATAAATATATATGTATATATGTGTGTGTGTGTGTGTGTGTGTGTGTGTATAAATTCTAGTGAGGCTGTGAAGAAGAAGCAAAAGAAACCCTTATACATGGTTGGTAAAAATGTAAATTAGTAGAGTCACTATGGAAAACAGTATAGAAATTCCTCAAAATACTCCAAATAGAACTACTCTATGATCCAGCTATTCCACTCCTGGCTATGTAGCCAAAAATGAAAAGAAAAGAAAAATGAAGTCAGCATGCAAAAGAGACAGACACCTACATACTCATATTTAACCCAGATAGGGAATCAGGCCAAGTACCCGTCAACATTAGAATTGATGAGGAATATATAAAATATACATAATAGAATGTTATTTAGCCTTAGGGAAGAACAAAATTCTGTCTTGTGCAGGAACAATAGATGGAACTGAAAGATACCATGTTACAAGAAGACACAGAAGTAACACACATTTCCTCTCAAGTGTGACAACTAAAAAAAGAAAGATGCCCTGAGAAATAGGCAGGAATGCAAGGCATGGTTATTCCCTTTCCAATGTGGAAGTCCCCGTATTTTCTCTTTTTCTACCAATATTTCCAAAGTTCCCATCTCCTCCATCCTTCCTGAGATCAGAAAATCCAACCGAAAGGACACCCCCACCATCTCTCTGTAGGGCTCTGGAAAGAAGTCATTGCTCATGTCAGCAGATTAAAAATAAAGCAGTATTCCAGTACAAATAACCAACTTCACAGAATTTTAAATAACTACCCCTGGTTCACACTTCTGCTGTCTGAAGGAGAAAGCGGTTCTGTGTATCGATCAGAAACTTTACAGGACTCGATGAGCTAGGCTGCAACACAGTCACTTGGACATTTGTCCTTTCTGTATTCATTAGAGCTGCAAATTCAGACAGGGCCTTTAAGGCCACAATGGTATCCTGTTGAGAGAAAAAAAAAATGATTGTCCATATAAGTATATATCAAGGTCCCCAAAGAGTAGTCAGATTTAGGAAACCTACTGTACATTCATCTACCCTCCTTGAAAATGGAAGCCTTTCTAACTCATCTTTGAATCTCTTGGCTCAGAGAATAGCAGAGGCTTAGAAAACATTTGCCCAGGAACATTGCTCAGAAAACACACACACATACTTACATATGTCACTTTTTAAACTATTATAACTTAGAAATTTTCAAACTGAGCATCTACTCTTTTATCAGTTACTACAGATACAAAATAGCCAATACAGATGGGGAACTAATTTATTCCATATAAATGTCAGATATGAAGTTTATATTAAAAAAATAAAATGAGTCTCTTAAGTGTTGGAGTTAAGTTACTAAGCTTTTTAAAATGAGTAAGTTTATGAAGTCATAGTGAAAAAAAGGAATCATATGCTCCTAATTTAAAGGGGGAAAACTACCATCTCTCACCTGGGTAGATGCAAAGCCTCCCAAGCTATTTCTCTGCCTGCTTAGCCACCTCATAATTGGGATTCCCTCGGAAATCTGAAACTGCAGAAAGTGTGAAAGTAGTGCATAAGCTGCAACTTCAATATCCAGAGAGCGTGGTTGCCAGGACTCAGAAAGCGTGGATACTGATGACACCCAGAATTGCATGCCTCCTGAAAAAGGAAAGGACTAATGTTTCAATTAACTATCAAAAATTACATTTAATTCCACTAAACCTACACTGATCCAAGTTCTGCTTGATTAGCATAAAAATATTTTAATCTAAAAAATATATATATTTTAATCTATGTATATGTGTGTACCAAGCCAGTATATGTTTATGCAGAAACACACACACACACACACACTTACATATGTCACTTTTTAAACTATTACTTAGAAATTTTCATCCTTTTTATATTGCCTCTATTTGAGGATGTTTTGAGGAACTATTTTTCCCAAGAGAAATTCCATATGTTTGGCTTAAGACTAAATGACTATAAATAAAAGAAAAAACATATTATATTCCAGGAAAATAATGTATATAATTTATCTGACCAGGACATCCCCAAAATAGTTTAGGACATATGGGAAAGAATCCTGTTCTGGAAATCGGCCACTAACCAGATCTCACATTCTGGGAAACCTCTCCCTTTTTCATAAGATCTTTTATAGTTTCTGAAGTCTCTAAACAATTTCTACATTTATCACTTCTTGAATGAACAGAAATTTGAATCGGTGGGCATCATTTAAAGTTATTTCTGCCCACCCACCCCTCTCTTTCCCTCTTACACACATACGTGTACAACTGACTTCATAGCCCATTTGGATAGTAACTACACTTGTCCTTTTGTAGCCAAAAAGCAGTCCCCAGTCCAAAAAAAAAAAAAGTCCTAAATACAACCCACTTACTACTAGTAGCACCTCTTTTACTATTTTTATAATCACTTTATTATATTTATTCTACATTTTTATAATTGTACATTATAATTACATAACAATGGGATTCACTATTACAATATTCACACTTGCACATAACATGAATTGGTCGATTTCATTCCCCAATACCTTCCCTCTCCCTTCTCCCTCCTCTAGTGTTTTTCCTCTACTCTATTGGTCTCCCTTCTATTTTCACTAGATCCTCCCCTTTTTTTTCCTTTATTCTCTCTAATTTCCACTATTTGAGAAAAAGTATATGACCCTTGATTTTCTAACTTATTTCACTTAACACATTGCTCTGTCACAATGCACTGTCCACCCATTTTCCTGCAAATGACAAAATTTTGTTCTTCTTTATAGCTGAATAAAACTCCATTGTGTATATACATACACATATGTGTGTGTGTGTGTGTGTGTATACATATATATGTATGAACCAACCTAGGTATCTGTCAACATATACCTAGGTTGGTTCCATAATTTGACTGTTGTGACTTGTGCTTTGGCAGCATTTTTTTTTTGATACTTGCATTTAGATCATATTTTTGAGCACTTGCTATAAGGCAGGCTCTGTACATGATCTCATTTAATTCTCACTCATGATCTCATTTAATTCTCCATTTAATCCTAATACAGGTGTTAGTTCCACTTGTAAAGTGGAGAAACTGGAACTCTTAAAGTTAAGTTACAGAATTAGAATTTGAATCCAAGTCTCTCCAGAACACAAGATTTTAAAGAACATTTCAAATCAAAAAATGGCAAGTGATGTACAGCAGAACATATCTAAAAGGAGATACCTGAGCCCCAAAATTCTATAGGTAACTCCCAGAGGGGCTAGAGGCATCGTCACCATGTCAGGCCCATCCTGAACTCATTCTGTATTTCATTTTTGTAAATGTAACCAACTTCATATCCAGCTTATAAAATCTTCTCACTTAATTTACATCTTCCATAATGCTTAACAGTCCAAAAAAATTCAATCCAGTTCACATGTTACCTTCTTGTTCTGCACGCTCAGTCAGCAAATTCAAAGCTTCCTTTGCTTTAGGACTTTTCACTGATGACAACGCGTAAGTTATAAGAGCTAGAGTGTAATTGTCTGAAATTCCTCTACTGAATTCAGACTCCAAAAATGTGACAGAGTCTTGAACATCAATATTAGGCTTGAAAGAAAAATACAGATTTTACTACTCAACCCATAACCACACAGTAAAACAAAAAGTACTTTGAAACATTTATTCAAAAAATTTTTCAACATTTCTTAAGCACCTGATCTTGACCTAGGCAATAGGAATCAACAATGCTCATTGACATTTAAAGATTTGCTATGTATTTTGAAAATAATACTGCTTTTATTTGTTATAATTAAATAAGCACCATTATTTTCGAAGGAATAAGAAATAAAAAGTAGAGCTTTTGCAACTGATTATCATAAACTTAGATATAAAAAAAGAAAATACAGCTTAAGAAAAATATTTCTCTGATTTAATTTCAGATACTGAATCTCTAAATTTAAGGGAAAGTTTATGACTAGTGCTGGGCTAGGAAAATAGTAGGAGCTTAATAAAAAGAATAGTGCTGATCTTATAAAATGTAATTGACAGTTAGCAGTAAGGTGTCAAACACCAAGATGTCAAACATCTGGAGCAAAATTAAGCTCATGAGTGTAACTTTCCATGCACACTCATTCTCATGCAAGCACCCATGCCCATTCAGAGTGTGGGTGTGCTTTCCACCAGATTAACCAACACTGCAATTGTTCCATGGTATTTTAGAAATAAAAATCCTTCACAATCTCATCTTGCTAGAACACATTCCCAATATTTAAGAATATTCTTTTCCCTAACAATAATGAGATAAGGGCTGGGGTTGTGGCTCAGCAGTAGAGCGTTCGCCTCACATGTGTGAGACCCTGGGTTCGATCCTCAGCACCACATTAAAAAAAAAAAAGTGAAATAAAGGTGTTGTGTAAAAAAAAAGAAAATCAGCACAGTGTCCAGGAAACAATAATAAGATATGTATTGACTTCTCTTACTAATAGCAAGTACAATACCTATATTAGAAAATATTTTATAATTCTCTTATTCTGAAAAGTGAATTAATTTTATACTCAGATTTTGGGATGTGGCCACAAATTGAAAGCAAAGGTCACCCAAATTCAGTTTTAAACCCAATGTAAAACTGCAAAATTCTTTAAGCTTCCAGACATAGATTTGACCCACCAAAATCTACTTTCCTAGGATTTCCCACTTGTCATTTATTATAGATTAAGTACCTGATACTTCTTGTATCCCAGGAGAGAAGTCACAATATAGGCTGTAAGTGTTACTGGACTTTTATTGCTACCTTGAAGTTCACTATGGATCACTCTTCCTGGCTCCCAAAATTCACCATTGGATTTCTGATGTCCTTTGAGCCAAGTATATGTTCTGTGTAACACATTCTGATCAATATCTATGTAAGGATCAGCTTCAAGGAAACATCTTAAAACAAAAGCTGACAACCTTGGTGAAAAGGGTAAAAAGACATAAAACACACTTTACAAAGTCCTCCAAGTAACACTGAGCAAGCAAAACAACTCTTTTCCCCATCAAAATATTCACCAAAGGTGAATTTCTCTGAAAAAGAAAAACAAGGAAGAAAGAAGAGAGACAGCATGAATGAACAACTGCCTAGCAGACAGATCTGGTTTCTACTTGAGCATGGCCAAGAAATTCCAGGTTGAATCACAAAACATCAGATTTGAAAAGGAATTTAGAAACCACCTAATCTAGCCTCTTCATTTTACAGATTGAGACTTTGGAACTCCAAAAGCAATAAATAAATTGCCCAAGGTTACTCATCTTTGTATTCTTCTACACATGTACTTAAACGTGTGGCTCAGCCTAAAGCTGTGGATGAAGTATACACTTTAGTTACAGTTAGTACACAAGCTAACTGTAGTCCTCCAAGTGAGAGGATTGGGCATTTTCTCTCTTAAGTACTGCAGCCCACATACCCCATCTGTTTGATCCAAATCTGGCCCTCAGGCCAAACAACTCAGGGAATGTTTCTGTCTGCACCCCACACATACACCTATCAACAATGTCAAAACCTAGGGAGAAGCAGAAGAGAAGAGAGGGGAAGGAAGAAGAGAAAGAGGAAAGGAGGAAAGGAAGAGAGGGAGGGAGAAAGGCATGCAAAGAGGGAGGGAGGGAGGGAAGGAGGGAAGGCTTATGCAACAGAGACTCTATGTGTCCCAAAATGTCTGACGTGTTTACTGTCTGACTCTGTATAGAAAAAGTTTTCCATCAAACACATTCCTATACATCAGCAATGAATCCACTGAAAGAGAAATCAGGAAAATTACCCCGTTCACAATAGCCTCAAAAAAAAAAAAAATACCTGGGAATCAATCTAACAAAAGAGGTGAAAGACTTCTACAATGAAAACCACAGACTACTAAAGAAAGAAATTGAAGAAACCCTAAGAAGATGAAAAGATATCCCATGCTCCTAGATAGGCAGAATTAATATTGTCAAAATGGCCATACTACCAAAAGTGTTATACAGATTTGATGCAATTCCCTCTAAAACTCCCAATGACATTCTTCATAGAAATAAAAAACGCAATAATGAAATTTATTTGGAAAAATAAGAGACCTAGAATAGCCAGAGCAATCTTTAGCAGGAAAAGTGAAGGAGGAAGCAGCACAATACCAGATCTTAAACTATACTACAGAGCAATAGTAACAAAAATAGCATGGTATTGGCACCAAAATAGAAACGTAGACCAAAGCACAGAATAGAAGACACAGAGACAAACCCACATAAATACAGCTATCTCATACTAGACAAAGGTGTCAAAAACATTCACTGGAGAAAAGATAATCTATTCAACAAATTGTGCTGGCAAAACTGGAAATCCATATGTAGCAAAATTAAATTAAACCTCTATCTCTCACCCTGCACAAAAATCAATTCAAAGTGGATCAAAAACTTAAGCACTAAAACAGAGACCCTGTACCTAATAAAAAAAAAAGTAGGCCCAGATCTTCACCTAGGATCTGACTTCCTTAACACGTCCCTAAAGCACAGAAAGTAAAATCAAGAATCAATAAATGGGATGGATTCAAATTAAAAAGCTTCTTCTCAGCAAAGGAAACAATCAATAATGTGAGGGGAGAGCCTACAAATTGGGAGAAAATCTTTACCACATGCACCTCCAATAAAGCATTAATCTCTAGGATATATAAAGAACTCAAAAAACTTAATACCAAAAAAAAAAAAAACCCACACAAATAAACCAGTCAATAAATGGGCAAAGGAACTGAACAGATACTTCACAGAAGAAGAAAAACAGTTGATCAACAAATATATGATGTGTTCAACATCTCTAGCAATTAGAGAAATGCAAATCCAAACTACACTAAGATTTCATCTCACTCCAGTAAGAACAGCATTCATCAAGAATACAGGCAACAGTCAGAGAAATGCAAATCAAAACCACCCTAAGATACCATCTCACTCCAGTAAGACTGGCAGCCATTATGAAGTCAAACAACAATAAGTGCTGGCGAGGATGTGGGGAAAAGGGTACACTTGTACATTGCTGGTGGGACTGCAAATTGGTGCGGCCAATTTGGAAAGCAGTATGGAGATTCCTGGGAAAGCTGGGAATGGAACCACCATTTGACCCAGTTATTGCCCTTCTCGGACTATTCCCTGAGGACCTTAAAAGAGCGTACTACAGGGATACTGCCACATCAATGTTCATAGCAGCACAATTCACAATAGC
>NW_025999982.1:35201328-35223532 GCF_001458135.2 Marmota marmota marmota | reverse complement strand
GGGGGGAGAACTAAAAAAACAAGGGAGAGAACTGAACAACAGCAGATGAGGTAGAGAGGGAAGATGGGAGGGGAGGGGAGGGGGGATAGTAGGGGATAGGAAAGGCAGCAGAATACAGTAGTCACTAATATGGCATTATGTAAAAATGTGAATGTGTAACTGATGTGATTCTGCAATTTATATTTGGGGTAAAAATGGGAGTTCATAACTCACTTGAATCACTTGTATGAAAGATGATATGTCATGAGCTTTGTAATGTTTTGAACAACCAATAAAAAAAAAGAATACAGGCGACAATAAATGTCGGCAAGGACATGGGGAAAAAGCTTCACTCATACTTAGCTGGTGGGACTGCAAATTGGTGCAACCACTATGGAAAGCAGTATGGAGATTCCTCAGAAAACTTGGAATGGAACCACAGTTTGACCCAGCTATTCCACTCCTCGGTTTATACCCAAAGCACTTAAAATCAGCATACTACAGTAATGCAGCCACATCTATGTTTATAACAGCTGAATTCACAATAGCTAAACTATGGAACCAACCTAGATGAATGGATGAATTCAATAGATGAATGGATAAAGAAAATGTGAGATAGATATATATATATTCATTCAATGGAATATTACTCAGCTTTTTTTTTAAACAGAGAGAGAGACAGAGAGAGAATTTTAATATTTATTTTTTAGTTTTTGGCAGACACAACATCTTTGTTTGTATGTGGTGCTGAGGATCAAACCCGGGCTGCACGCATGCCAGGTGAGTGCGCTATTGCTTGAGCCACATCCCCAGCCCCCAATATTACTCAGCTTTAAAGAAGAATGAAATTATGGCATTTGCCGATAAATGGATGGAATTGGGGAATATTATTCTAAGCAAAATAAGCCAACCCCCCAAAAAAAATAACAAAAGCTGAATGTTTTCTCTAATATGTGGATGCTAATTTATAAGGAAGGGAGCACTAGAGAAGAATAGAGTTACCTTAGATTAGGTAGAGGGAAGAGAAAGGGAAGGAGACATGGGGATAGGAAGGATAGTAGAATGAAACAGACATTATTACTTTATGTATATATATATGACTGCATGAGCAATGTGATTCTACAACATGTACATTCAGAAAAATGAGAAATTATATCCCATCTACGTATGATATATCAAAGTACATTAATGCATTCTATTCTACTGTCATGTATAACTAATTAAAAAATTAAAAAGAAAAAAGTTTTCCAACCTTGATATGGAACACTATATTAAAGTAAAAAGAATATACAAAATCGTCTATTTATGGATTTATATCCTGACTCGTGATAAAATTTGAAGCAGAATCCATTTCATCTTATAAAAGTTTTAGCATGATAAATATCACTAATATTCAATAATATGCAGTTCTCCTTTAAGTATTAATGTTCAATAATATCCAGTTTTCCTTTACTTTGAGTATGCAAAGGGATTCACTTCCCTGCCCCCTTGGCACCAGCTCCGATAATGATAAAGTGAGTAGAAATATTACACTTAGACTAAAGCATCCAATTGCCAGTGCAAGATACTGCAGCCTTCTCTTTTAAGGCTGTGGCAAGCTTGGAGCCTCCTGTTCTGATGGTGAGATGCTGGCTGCCAAAGCACAGAGAGCAGAGTCCCCTGCTGACCCACAGTGGAAATGCAGCAAACGAAAGAGACCACTGTTAATATGCTGTTGAGATTTAGCATTTACTACTATAGTTTGGATCTTGTGTTCCAAGATGTGTTCCCCCAAAGTCACATAACTAAGCATAAAAACCATCTTGGTGAACACTGAAGCGTAAACTCTGCCTTTAATTTGCTTGCTTTTGAAGGTCTCCAAGTGTTGTCCAAGATTTAAATTCTTTTGCATTTAATTTGGGGATATTACAGTTCTTATTTTCTGCTTTCTGCTTTAAAAGTCCTAGTATTTTAAATTTCCTATAGCACTTAATATAGGGAGTACTCATGAGGGTACTATTGAGAAGTGGTAGAACCATTAGTGAGAGGTGAGGGACTATGGGGAAGTCCTTAGATCATTTGGGGCATTTAGAGCATGGATCAATGGAACTGTGGGAACCTGACACTTTCTTCTTTGGTTTTTGTTGTTGTTTTGTTTTGTTTTGTTTTGTTTTGTTGTTTGTTTGCTTGCTTGTTTGCTTCCTAGGCATGAGGTCAGAGCCTTTGTTCGGCCACAGCTTCTGCCATGAAGTGCTGCCTCATCACAGACTCAAAACAATAGGGTCAACCATGGACTACAATATGCAAAAATATCCAAAATCTTTTCTCTCTGTCTCTCTTTCTCCCTCTCTCCCTCTCTCCCTCAAAAAAAAAAAAAAAAAAGTTTTGTAGATACATTCTTTTAACATTTTTTTTTTTCACAGAAATGAGGATCAAACCAGGGCCTTGCACATGCTAGGCAAGTGCTCTGCTACTGAGCTATATACCAGTTCAATCTTTTCTCTTTATAAGTAGATTATCTCAGGTATTTCATTATAGTGACAAAAAACTGACTAACATAGTCAGTCAATTTTATTCTGAAATATGAAACTGAAGAGAGATTAATTATCCAAAATCAGCCACATAGAGATTCATTCAAGAGGAAACTCCAAATGCTCATTACTTAATCTAATCATTATTTTTTTTTAAATAAAACAACCTTAAATAAACCACATAGACTGTATTAACAAAACACTTGCACTAATCAGATCAGCTTATAGAAAGAACAATGTCACAATAATCAATTTTCCTTGTCAGCTGCATCATTATCACAAGATATTTCTAGTGCTGTTTTTCCCACAAACAAAAGAGAAATTGTAATTTATCTTTTCTAAATAAAAAGTATTTGATTTATTAATGTTTTAAACCATGCTTTAAAAAGAAAATCCCTTTAATGGGGCTCTAAGAAAAGCAGCTGCCAAGTCTATACACAGAGACATGTCTATCAATTCCATGGCCAGTGTGACCTAGTAAAAGCCCATCCCATGACACATGTGTTGGATTGGAAAAATCACTTACCAAGTGCTCCCAGAAGGGTCATTATTCCCAAAAGCACTGAAGGAGCCATCATCCCTCTGGTAGAGAAGTTCCCTCTGGTAACCTGAAGAAACAGAAATGGACTAGTATTCAATGTAATCAACTTGCCATAATAAAAGTTTCTAATAATGACTCCATGTTGAGGAAATAGAGCAGAGAAGTGGAAAGAAGAAAACATAAACCAACACCTAATAATGAGTACTCCCTATGTTAAGTGTTATAGGAAATTTAAAATACTAGGACTTTTAAAGCAGAATGCAGAAAATAAGAACTGTAATATCCCCAAATTAAATGCAAAAGACTTTAAATCGTGGACAACACTTGGAGACCTTCAAAAGCAAGCAAATTAAAGGCAGAGTTTTATTTAACGCTCCAGCGTTCATCGAGATGGTTTTTATGCTTAGTCATCTAAAATTATTTGATGCCTAAAAAAAAAAATAGTATTTACCTATGGTATCATAGTTAAAGTTTACAAGACCTAAAACAGTAAAACTACTTTCTACTCATATACCAGCAATAGATAAGAGGAAATGCTATATAATCTGAGATAACATCTCAAATTTTTTGGTCATGGCCAACTGAGGCAAAACAAAACATCAATGGTCAGCCTACCACAGCAATTCCACATTTCCACTCAAAAAAGTACTTGGTCATAAAACTGAAGTATTATTACTATTAAAAGTAAAAATTGGAGAGGCTTGTTAAGACTCAAATATTTGCCTTCATAAATGCAGATGTTTCATATTTGCAAACAAATTATCTCAAATCAAATGCAGTTGTTTCATATTTGCAAAGCAATACATACAGGACCAAGTCCAATGACTGAGAAATCATAGGCCAAAAACATAGTGAAGAAAAGAAAGTACTATGTTTCATAGTAATCTTTAAGACTTAACGGAAAAAGGAATATGAACGTTTAAAGTGATAACGATTTTGCTTAGTTTGAAATTAGATTATGATCTTTTTATACAATCGAAATATTATGATATGGTAATTAAATAATCCACCTTCATTCAACACTGACTAGATATCAAGAACTGCTCAGGGTCCTTTGCAAGTATTAACTCAGGTAATTCTCACAACATCTACCCTGTGGTGTAGATGCTATTATTATCCTCTTTATACAGATAATGAGGCTGAAACTCAGAGTATAAAAATACTACCTACATAGTCACAACTGGTAGATAGAGAACGTGGGATTAGCCAGGGTCTAACCAGCTCCAAATAATTCAAAGAATTCTTTCAATGATTAAACATGACACTGCATGAAAAGTCCTTAGCACATTAAGCTCTCAACAAACGATAGGCATTGGTCTCTGACTGGGATGTGGGAAAGGTTTTCTAAGCACCAAATATGACAAAATAAAAATTGAAAAGTTTGACTATTAAAAAAGATTTTAAATTCCTCAATGAAAAAAAAAACCACTATAAGTTGAAAAAATAAAAGGACATATTGCAACATATAAAATGGATAAATAGTTAACATAAATAATATTAATCAATAAATGTATTTGTATATTTATATGTTGACATTATATATACATATATAAAAAAATTTTAAACTTCAGGGGAAAGATTTTTTTAAGTCCTATAGGAAAAAAGTGAACAAAAAGACAAGAATAGACAAGTCATAGAAAAAAATATAAGATGAACTTAAATATATGAAAAATGTTCAACATCATCATAGGAAAAATATAAATTAAAATTACAGTGAGCTACCATATCTTATTTATCAGATTAACAAAGATTCAAAAGCTTGACCACTCATTATGTAAGGAAGACAGTATTCATCCATCACTAAAGGAGATTCAAAGTGATATAACTATTTAGGAGAGTGTCTCTCCCCTTTTGAGCCAGTAACCCCACTTCTGGGAATCTACTCTGGAGACACACCCCCAATAACATAAAACTATATATGCAGATTATTCATTTTAGCATTATTTGTAATTATAAAATATTGAAAACTACCTAAATAGTACCCAAGTCAGAAATTGTTTGAATAAATAATTACACATATGTAGAACAAAGTACTATGTGACTGTGAAAAAATGACAGAGGAATATCTCAATAAACTGATGTAGGGTCATTTGTTGGACATACCTTTAAATTAAAAGGCCAAAATCTAAAATAGCATATCTTATATGCTACTTTTTGTACAAGAAAAAAGAGGAAATATAAAGCATACGGGTATATGTTTATTTTTTTCAAAAAGAGAAGATAAACCAGAAACTAATAAAGTCGGTTACTCACAGGGAGTACGAAGAAGAGAAAGGAGAGGGAAAGAGATCTCTTTAAATATACTTTTAAAAATGAGATTCACAGGATGGGCATGGTGGCATATGCCTGTAATCTTATTGGATTACAAGTTCAAAGACAGCCACAGCAAGAGCAAGGTGGAAGCTACTCAGTGAGACCTGTCTCTAAATAAAACACAAAATAGGGCTGGGGATATGGCTCAGTGGTTAAGTGCCCCTGAGTTCAATCCCTGGTACCCCCAAAAAATAATAAAATTCACTTTTAGAAGCATGTTAATGTTCTGCATATTCAAAAAACAAATAAAAATAGAAAAAAAATAAATCATCAGCTTTATTATGAACACTACTTAGTTCATTTCATCATGTTTTAGTTTTTATACAACCCTGAAAAAAAAAAAACAGTATATAAGCTCTTAATTTTTCAGAGGCAATCAGAGATCACAGAGAAGCAGAATAATTTCTTAATCTTCACAAACAATATTAGCAAAAGAGTCTAAGACAGTCTCAGGACTAAATCCACTAGATAGCCAGAGTTCAACTGTGAACTCAATCTAACAGGGAAGTGGAGGGGAGAGGAGACCTTTGGAGGCCTCCCGTCATTAGAGGAGGTTCTTCTGGGGGAGAAATCCATGTACTTCCAAGCCCCCACACATCAACAACTGCAGTTCCAAGTATGAGATCTTGTAAAACCGGTCAGAGAGCTGAGATCATGGAGATGAGATCAGTGCTTATGGAAATTACCCCTCAGGTGGCTGACCTCCAACATTCCTGTTAATATCAACAACTAGCACCATTCTTCCACTAGGGGCAACCAGCCCAGAGGAAAAGAGGAGCCCATGTAGAGCCAGTTGTGGAGTGAATTTCTTAAACTGACTTAGATAAACCTGAGAGTCTAAACCTCCAGCTCTGCTCCCATGAAAAAATAAAGGAAACAAGCAGAACCCAGCGAGAAGAACTTATATGACTGTCTTTGTGGGCATCCCCTGAGCGGTTTCCCTCCTCCTGTTACACCAGCCACGCATTGTTGGAGAACCCTCAGCTGTTTGTCCTCCAGCGCATCCTAGTGCATCAGGCCTCATTTCCACTCCATGAGCAGAAAAGGACACTGTTGATGGAGCTACAGCTTTTGTTCTTAATAAAACAATTCAACATTCCAGTGCAGTCACCTGAGTTGATGACTTTTCATCACAGTAAGTGAGAATGTCAAAAACATGGTTTTCTCCAAACGTTTATGAAAAAACAAGACTATTACTTTTAAATTAATAGTTTTATGACCAGATCTTGAGTTTGAAATTAATAACATAAACAGAATTGTCAGACACTTATGAAAATTGAAATACAGAAGAAGTCAAGAGACTTTTAGGATAATGACCCAGGAAGCACTGTTTATAAATGACAAAATAGGACACATACATTTCAGGATCATGAATTTTCTTTAGACTAACCATGAATAAAAAAAAATCTTCAGAATTTACCATAGTAAAGATAAAAGTACTGTTTACGGAAACACATCAAAAAGTAACATTCCAGGGCTTCAGATATAGTTTAGTGGTAGAGCACTTGCCTCATATACAGGAGGGTTCTGGGTTTGGTCCCCAGCACCAAAAAAAAAAAAAAAAGTAACATTCTGAATACAGTTTACCTTAAATATCAAAATTATATGTAAATAAAAGAAGTAAAATCAGCTTTTTTTGACTACTGAAGCACTTTCTCTAGAAAAAGCTGATAAAGATATTTTCTGTACTAAAAAGAAAAATAATCATTATTCACTTCCTTACTTTCTCTGACATGAGATATAGATAGAGAAGTTTATGTTTTTTTCTCCTCTAGGTTCTTCACTATTACCTCCAGCTACACTTGTGATGGCCAAAGGCAGCAGCAGAATTCTGAAGCCCATTTTTTCCTGTTTTTATTTCAATAGACAAAAATATAGTGTTTTCAACCAGACTTGGTCTGATTCTCACTTGAAAAACTTGAGCCACAAATGCTATGATTTGAATATCTGAGGAAAATAAGGTTTAAATCTTCAGTTAACCGGATTTCCAGTCCTTATCAGAAACAGTTTTCATTTTATGATTCTGCTTTTTGCTTTTTTAAACAGCAAAATACACACACTTCATTCAATGATGTAGCTGTTGTTTTGACCCAAAAAATCAATGGGTTAGGTTACAGGTTTCCTGGGCCAAGCATGATTTAAGTAAAACAATGCGCTGTCCATAAATGACATTTAAATAATGTAATCATGACTCACACCAAAGCCACTTCAATTTCTTAAAAAAGAAAAACAACTACACTATATTTAAAGGACTTGGGCAAATATGATGGCAAAAGAAAAGACAGTCTCTGATTTCATTATGAAATCAGTGTCTGATTTCATAATGAAAAGTATTATACCAGGAAACTTTTGTCTACCACTTTGAAATGTAATTTGGACTAGCATGTGAAATGATGTCTTTGGGGAGCTCAGTTTTGCTAACTTTCATCAGTCACTTCACCATATCAAAGGGGAACATGTTGAAACTACGGGTCACATATCCCGGCTGATAAGACCTCTCGCTGAGACCAGGGGGAATCTTGAGTGTCTACAGATAATCACTACATTGTGGAAGTGCTTCAAAAATCTTCTAGGCCCATCTCCACATGAAGATGGTGAATCTAAAGCCCAAAGAAAGAAGTTAATATGGATAATTCATTCATCCATTGGCTATTTACTGAGATACTTCTAAAGTAATACAATGAAGATGCAGTTAAACCTTGTCACAGAGTTCATTCTCCAAGTGTAGGAGACAGATGGCGAACAAGATAATTTTAAAGAATGTTAAGTGAAAAAAAACAAAATGGATTAATGTAAATCAGAGTCAGTAAATGGTCAAAGAAGGTCATTCTAAGGAAAACACAGCTAACTAAGGAAGACAGTCAGGGAAAGATCTGAGGGAAGAGCACTCCAGGAGAAGAAAGAGCAAGTAGCTAGAAGCTGGGAATGCTCTAGACAGTGCAGAAAAGGAAGCAGAGAGGGTGGCAGTTGGGGAGAAAAATAGAGGATGAAGCCAGTTCACTCAGGACCTGGAGGGGCCAGGTCAGTAGTCCATTGGAGGACTTTAAGCTAGAAAATTACATAATCTAGAAATTTTCAAAAGTTCCCTTTTATAATATATGGAGATCATATACTGAAGAGGAGGGACCACAGAAGCAGAAAGACTAATTAGACAACCAACGGATTAGTCCAGATGAGTAACTATGCTGTTAGAATTGGAACAGTGAGCCCTGAGATGGAGAGAAGTGGAAGGATTTCTTATTTGTTTCTAGAGGTAGAATGGACAGGATTTGTTTGCTGACTTTCAACCCTAACTCCAGAGTTAGAAGAAACCACTCTCATAACTGACATACTTAACTGTTGAATACAGTGCTGAAATATTTCATTCTCAAGTCAACTGTATCAGGTGGGAAAACTGAGGCTCCAAGAGGGCTAGAAAATCCCAAGGTAGGAGCCAGGATTTAGAGCCCAGTTCTGACTGCCTCCTTAGCCGGTGCTATAACACCTAGAGTCCAGTTTCTCTCAAGTGAAGACAGGCTTTCTTTACAGCAGTAGTGCTGGACAGTCTGAACAATTTGGAGGACCATTTGGCACTTAGAGACCAAACATTTCTTTGCCCTCTGGCTGCTATGCACCTTCTAACAACCAACAAAAGTGAAGAAAGCTCCCAAGTAATCAGTGAGATGTTCAGAGGGCTGCTTAGAAAAACTTACAGTTTGGCATCAGCCTAGTCAGGATTGGCCTGAAGGAACTAGCACTGCTTTTGGAGCAAGGGCTCTTTGGAAAAGAATTGGACCAGTCATTTTTTAAAAAAATCTTTCCTGACCCGGAGCCAAGGATCTATGTCACAATCTCAAATTATCTTTTTTTTTTTAACTATTTTCTTTTTTTAGTTGGTGATAGACCTTTATTTTATTTATATGGGGTGCTGAGAATTGAATCCAGGGTCTCACACATGCCAGGCAAGTGCGCTACCACTGAGCCACAGCCACAGCCCCTCAAATTATCTTTAAAGGACAAGTTATCATTCCTTAAATGTTTCAAACTATTCCTTTAAGGTTCCATCTTTCAAAAGCATTAGTATTAGATTAGCCAAAGTTCATAAAGCATATATAGATATGAAATTATGGCATTTCCTGAAATATTTCACTTCACTGTATTAAAATATCACAAAGAGTGAATATAATGAATTAAAAAACACCAGTGTACTTCTTAAATGCACTCTTTTCTTGAAACCAAACAAACTAAATCTTGACTACACACCAGATCTTGTTTTTAAATGTGCAGAGTTAACTTAGGATAATCTCCAATAAATTTTACTCATCTTCTTAAATATAACTAATACAAGAATGTATAAAGATCTCATATTTTTTAAGCATGGCACACAATATGCCATAGAGAGCTCTAATAGCACTTCTTAAACAAAATTATGACAGAATTTGAAAAATAAACAGTTATTATATGTGTGCATTTAAAATATAAATAATCCACAAATATATGTATAACAAATGGCAATTTTAAGTGGGAAACTCTACAAGTAAATTGCTAGATCTTTGAGTCCTTAAAGGGCAAACCACCTCCTGGGTTTGAGAACCGTCAGTGTCTGCAGGACCTTGCCATAATCTGAAGGAAAATATACCAGTATCTCCATTCACTCAGAACTTAGGTCACACACATTTAGCCCTAATTCCAAATCCTGGTCACCCTAGTTTGTCATGAACTGCATGCATTGCTCCTGATGTAACCCCTTGACTCCCACTCAGCCTTTGTGTGTACCATCCAGGCCCACAGACAGTACTTCATCTATTTCAATTCAACACCTAAGAGTTCACACTGTTGTAATCTGACACTGCAGATTCTAACCTGTGGTGTCGCCTTCCCCACAGGACCCCATGTTTCTCTCTCACCATTTTATCTGAACATTCACCAAGACCTCAGTACATTAATGGTACTCCAGCACCTTGGTCCAATTCCTGGTCTTCTTCTATTCTATCCCACTGCTTCTAACAACCTAACAGCGTTGCAAACTAGAATTATCCTGTAGTGTTCTGAGGAAGATCATGGACGTAACCAGATGACCTGGGAGTAACCATAGGTAAGTTAGTTAACCTCTCTGTGCCTCAATTTCCTCATCTATAAAACAGAAATAGCAGTCCATTTACCTCCTAGAATTAAATGAAACATGCGCAGGGCTTTACAACGGGGTTAGTTGCTCTTACCATTATTACACAGACTTTAGGTTAAACAGGTCTCTAATAATAAGGGAACATGCAACAAAAGCTCACATCAAAGCAGTCTTTACTGAGTTTTCCGATTCTTTTATGCAAAATTTAACAAAAGGGCTAACAGCTTGCCTCTCTTTGCATTTAACCTATTCACTATAAGAAAGAAAAACAAGAACTTAAGAATTGGAAAACATTGAACTATACTTTACTTAGATTATACTAAATAAGCATTTTCCAGTCATTTTGTATAAACCATTCAAACCTTCATGATTCTGATGGACAGCATACAAATCACACAGACAGGAAAAACTCAGTCACACAGTGATCTTCCTCTAATAAGGAAACGCAAAAACTGAAACTGTAACTTCAGGAAAATTTTTGGAATATTCCAGAAAATCGATTATTTTTATTATTATTATTATTATTATTATTATTATTATTATTATTAAAAATATCTCAGAATTCTTCATTTTGCTCCTAGATGTAAATACTAAGAGCACAGAATCTGGAGCCAGATATTAGGTCCAAATCTCAGTTCTGCTACTGACTTGCTACATGACCCTGGTCAAGGTGTCATGTAGTGCCTCCACTTCTTCATCTGTAAAAATGGGGTCATGCTAATATTCATTGTGAGCATTCAATGAGACATTAGATGTAAATTGCTTAGAATACTGCCTTCTACATAATAAGCTCTCAATCCTGGTAACTGTGAATATTAGCAAGTGCCCAAGCCATCTGGTATCTAAACAGTGCCACCAACTGCAAATTGATACAGCCAATTTGGAAAACAGTATGGAGATTCCTTGGAAATCTGGGAATGGAACCACCATTTGACCCAGCTATCCCTCTCCTCAGACTATACCCAAAGGACTTAAAAACATCATTCTATAGGGACACAGCCACATCAATGTTTATAGCAGCACAATTCACAATAGCTAAACTGTGGAGCCAACCTAGATGCCCTTCAGTGGATGAATGGATAAAAAAAATGTGGCACATATACACAATGGAATTTTACTCAGCAATAAAAGAGAATAAAATCATGGCATTTGCAGGTAAATGAATGGCATTGGAGAAGATAATGCTAAGTGAAGTTAGGCAATCCCCAAAAAATAAATGCCGAATGTTTTCTCTGATATAAGGAGGCTGACTCATAGTGGGGTAGGAAGGGGGAGCATGAGAGGAATAGATGAATTCTAGATAGGGAAGAGGGGAGGAAGGGAAAGAAAGGGGGCAGGGGATTAGCAAGGATGGTGGAATGTGATAGACATCATTATCCAAAGTACATGTATATAGACTCGAATTGGGTGTAAACATACTTTATATACAAACAGAGATATGAAAAATTGTGCTCTATATGTGTAATAAGAATTGTAATGCATTCCACTGTCATGTATTTAAAAAAATAAAATCAATAAAACTAAAAAAAAATGAAAAATAAACAACGCCACCTCTCAGAGAGTCAAGGCAGAGTCATCACCAATATGGAATTTTCTGAGAAGCTGGAAGGTCCTCTCCATACAAACACTTCTCTCCTAAATTCCATCTGATGGACATTTTAAATGCAGTGAGAAGGTCCCCATCACAGGACACTGTCTTCTCCAATGACAGTGATTCTTTGAGAAGAAAGGCCCCAACTTCCTCTATTCCCTCAGCACTAGAATTGACCCTGGCATTAAGAGAGCTCCATAAATGTGTACTGATTAAAGGAACACTCATTCCTTTAGATTTTTAAAAGAGTTTTAAATTTTAAATCCCTTATTATAATACAAACCCCTCTAGAAACTACTTGCTTAAGCCACTGAGAACACCTTAGCAGCAGTTAGTGAACAGTTAGCTGCATGAAGGATGAAGGATGGTGACAGCTTCTAACACATTCAACACCATCTGGTCCCACCATTGCACACCAGTACAATACCCATCTAGGCTGAAATAGTCTAAGGCAAACCCTGCCTGGAAAAAAAAAAAAAAAGGAACAAACTTCTTATTACAAATAAAAGTATATTTCTAAAATGTTTACCTTGCCTCATAAATGAAAGTGATTTTTCTTTTATATTATCTGTCAGTTGTTTCTTCTTTGTCAGGTAATCCAAAATGTAGATATTTGGAGCGAAATTGATCATGTTCTGTTCACCGCAGCCATAAGGCATCCGAATCAGCGAGGCTAAGCCATTGATGGAAGGCCCGAGAACATCTCCTGAAAGCACAAGACATGCAATCCATTCAGTAGTCATTCACAGTTATCTGCGGGTGGCAAGTCTTCCACTGAAAACAGAAGGTATTTGTCACTGAAGCAATTAGAACAGAGTGGAAGCTTTACATAAATTACCTGACAAGAAAAATAATAATGCAATGGTACTGAACTTGTAAATTAGATGATAAATTAGGAGACTTTTAGCTCAGTGAAATATGTGACATTCACAGTAACAAAAACAGCACATTGGCATAAAAATAAACACATAGACCAAGGAACAGAAAGAAGAGAGGACCCAGAACTAAATCCACACACCTTCAGGCAACTTATTCTCAACAATGGTGCCCAAAACATAACATTAACTGGAGAAAGGACATTCTCTTCTATAAATGGTGCTGGGCCAACTAGATATTCATATGCAGGATAGTGAAACTTGACACATTATTTCTCACCCTGTACAAATATCAGCTCATAATGAATCAAAGACCTTAATCTAAGATCTGAAACTATGAAACTACTAGAAGAAAACACAGAGGAAACACCATTGCAGGCAATGATTTCCTGAATAGGACTCTAATCACTCCGGAAACAATGATATATGGGATAACATCAAATTTAAAAGCTTCTGCACTACTAAGTATACAATCAATAAAGTGAAGAGACAACCTACAGAGTGTGAGAAACTCATTATCATCTGTTCACCTGAAAGAGTTTTAAAATCCTGAATATAAAAAAAGCTCAAAACACTGAACAAAAAAAAAAATGAGTAATCCAATTTGTAAATGGGCAAATGACCTAAATAACCACTTCTTGAAAGAAGAAGTACAAGCAACTAGTAAATAAATGGAAACTGCTAATAAATATATGGAAAGAAATGATCAATATTTTTAGCCATCAGGAAAATGCATGTCAGAAGTACACTGAGATTAATTCTCACCCCAGTTAGAGTGGCTATTATCAAAAAGTAAACAAACAATTAAAAAACTAAATGATGGCAAGGATATGAAGAAAAAGGAACCCTTAATATGCCATTAGTGGAAATATAAATTAGTACAGCCATTATGGGAAATAATATGGACATTCCTCAAAAAAACTAAAAACAGAACTTCCATATGATTCAATTATCCCACTCCTGAGTATATATCCAGAAAAAATGAAGTCAGCATACAGAAGAGATACCTCCTTACCCATGTTTATTGCAGCACTTACCACAATAGCCAAAATATGGAATCAGCCTATTTATGTCAACAGATGAATGAATAAAGAAACTGATATATATAGATATATATACACACAAAAATGGAATATTATTCAGCTATAGAGAATGACATCATGCCATTTGCAGGAAAATGGATAAACATGTAAGGTCTTCATGTAAGCAAAATAAGGCAGATACAGAAAGACAGTATCACATGTTTTCTTTTGTATGTAGAAACTTAAAAAAAAAAAAGCTTGAAAGTAAGAAGGACCTACTAAAGACTGAGAAGGGAACTGGGGGAAGGGAAATGAGAGGAAAGAGTGAGAGAATATATAAGGGAGGTTGGACATGATCAGTGCACAATATATGCATGTATGGAAATGTCACAGTGACTTATAAAATCATAAAGTTAACATGTTAATAAAATATGAAAAAGTGACATAAATTAGGCAAAAAATATTTCTTCTTTAAATCTTGAATAAAAATGTAAGAAATGGACCATGAGGACCCATCATTCTTAAACATGAACAAAATGTTTTATTATTAGTATTCTTCACATGAATAGAACTTTTTATTTCTTACTAACGTAATACAAATGCTTGGCAAATGTTATTTCTTAAAACAGGGGTGGTAGTGTTTTTCACTGTCCTCTATTTGGCAGCAACAAAGTAGAAATAACAAGTATAAGTTTCCAATGACCTTTAGAATCAAAAAATATTGGGAATATTCTTCAAAGGTAGGAATCTAAAAATAAGACAAAACAGATACTTAACAGACTCTTCTACCCACATTCAAACACCCTTGGGAAATAAGTAAAAATTCAGATACAGCTTGAGTTTTTAATTTTGACCCCTACTGTTGTTAGCTGTATGAAGAAGAGTATTTGTCTATGTAATTTACTTTGAAAACTTACACCATGCCAAGTTCAAATAACTAGTGAAAATCTGATCCTAAAAAAAATGAATACAAAAAAAGAGATCTCTTTCATATGAACAAGATGCAGGCATGCCAAAATGTCTTAAGCTTTAGATGTTAACACAAAAAAAATACAGTTCTTATTATTACCCCTGAAAAGTTACATTTTTAATATTCAAAATGAACATAAATTTGCAATTTCAAAATCCAAAGTAACAAGCTAGAATTCATACATTTTGGACCTCAAAGTGTTTTTGTTTAATCATATAAAAATAAGACTTGAAAATCCACTCTTTGCATTCAGCAAAAAAAGTTAAACCTCTGAGTATTTTTGTGACCCTAGATAGGACAAACTCATTCCTATTTAGAGAGTGGTAGTATACATTTAAAATTCAGGGATTCTGGGCTGGAATTGTAGCTTAGTGGTAGAGTGCTTGCCATGTGCATGGAAGGCACTGGGTTCAATCCTTATCACTACATAAAAATAAAATAAAGGTATTGTGTCCATCTACAACTAACAAGAATATTTTTTTTAATTCAGGGATTCTTCTATATGTGCATATGCAGATGTATACTGTACCTGCACTGTATTTCTTCTGCATCTCCCAGAATACCAACACTGTGAGAGAAGCATAGGCAGAATGTTCTTAAACAGAGAACTTCTTTCATTCTTTTAAAGAATTATATCTCAGGCTTCAAATAAAGTCCTCTGAACTGTGATTAGTTCTTTGTGCTTACAAACATTACACCTGCAGGTAAGATTTTTTAAAAAGTCTGAAGGCCTGACATCCTGGTGTCTTAAAGGCCTAACAAACTATTTAGATGTCTTTAATTAATACATTTTCTACAGTTATTTGTAAAATATAATTTATAAGAGTATTCATCTATGTCATTTAGAAGGACCTATTAGATGTGGTAGTTAATTTTATGTGTCAACTTGAGTAGGACAGGTGTGCCCTGACTAAACATTGTTCCTGGGTGTACCTGGTGAGGGTGTTTCTGGATGAGATTAATGTGAGATTTTGTTTCTCTAGAGAACCCTAAGACACCAGTGTGCAAAGGTTATGTTTGATTCTAAAGTATTTTAGATTGCAAGGCACTTAAGTTACTAAGAGACATAACTAGAGTCAGTGCATAGTTTCTTATCCTCAAGGTAACCTGTGTCCTGCAGAGAACTAACTGCTCTAGGCAGTAGCGTCCATCTCTTGGTTATTGCAATCACTGTACCCGCCTTACCCATAGCCCAAGAAATTCTACTATAGTTGGTTCAGAGTAAAGCATAGATATCTGTGTCTTTACCAAGCTTCACAGAAGATTCTGATACTCCCCAGTGGTCAAGAGGTAAGAAGCTGTGCTTTTAGGAACAACCCTTTCGTCCAACCACAGCACGGTAGCACCTTGCTATTCATGGTGTGATATGCCAGAAGCTTCACGATAATATACCTGGGAGCTGATTAGAAACGTAAAATCCCAGCTCCCACCAAGAGGGCTTTCAAAAAGATCCCCAGTTGATTCATATGCACATAAGACTGAGAAGAACTATTCTAGGATGCATAATTTGCTAACCTTTCTAATATAATCATCAGTTGGGACCAATTAAAAATTCTCATAATAAGAAAATACATGTATAAATAAATGAATAATATATATTATTATACACAAATTAATCAGTAGAGGGGAATATATTCTTACCAACGGCAGTGATCTGAATTCTTTCGCTGCCACTGACCGTATCAGGAGGAAATGAGAAACTGAAAGATTTCATGGTAGTTTGCAGTTTGTTGTCAGTCAAGTCTAGTAGGATGGACTGTGAATATGATTTTTCTATTCCTTCAGCCTATTGAAAAAAAAGGAACACAATTAATATGGTCTCTGCACATCTATTTACAGAGAACTATATGCAGATATGAACACAAACATCAGGCCTGTTGTTCCATAGTTTCTGTACAGCTAGATAATTACCATTTCTTAATTCTGACTTCAAATCTGTTAAGTGTTTACCTTCTGATTGAATTAGAAAAAAGTTTCACAGAGTGTGGTAGAAACAACCAAGGTAAAATGTGATGAGAAAAAAAAATGTATAGGGTAGGTTCTATTTATTATCGAAAGAGAGGGAGTAAATATTTCATCCAAAATCACATTCAGCAGGGCAGAGATACAAAATGAGGGCTCTCTCACCCCAGAATCTAAATGCACATGTGCTATGCTGACTTGTCTTTTTCTGCAGAATGTCTTCTAAGACAGTCTACAGAATATCTTCTACAGGCACTGAGAATTCCAAAATTTCAAATCTACTTATCAATCTGACCATGATTTAATAGGATCCCAATGTAACCAAGACTAAAGATGTAAATGACTATAAAAGAGACTTTGTGATCTTGAAACTCACTGTCCTGATTAAATTTAAAGAGTATGCTGGCAATTATTTCTAAGCATATATGTTATATTTTTACATAGAGATGAGAAAACAACTGGGCATTATCAGGAGGATTGAGGAAAAGATATACTATGTTTGCCAACAAACTTAACTAAAAGAAAAATCATCTTCTTTGTCCTTTCCAATTCCACATACATATTTTCATTTATTTTGGACTCCAAATATTTACCTTTACTAAAATCCTCTGGGTGATAGCATCAGAAGCAGTGGGTGAAATAGCCATGACTGTGATAGGAATTTCTCCCAGATGTGTTGGCCTGACAGGAAAAACAACAGTTGCCCCATCCTCACTGGGAACCAGAATGGTCTGCTGGTGTCCTGTGGCATTGATTTCATTCGAAGTCAATAGAATATCATATCCATCACTTTTCTTAATGATTACCTTAACCTGGAAGAAAAAAATACCTGTGGTTTTGTATAATAAGTGCTCTTTAGCAAAGTGTATTACCACCACCATAAGTGCTGTTACAACTTGCAGCTCAAAACAAGAGAAAGATGAGGCAAAAATTCAGCCAATGAGAGAATAAAAAGGAAAATCCTCATTCATTTCATATGCTTTCCTTTCTACCTCAAGATATTTGGGGAAAAGGCACTCTTCACCTCCATTTCTAGTCCTATCCCTTACATTAAATTCTGTCATTATGCAAAGCCATTGAATGATAAGGCTATACACAGAACCTGATGTAGGTACCACCAGCAGCCTGATTTAACTGTGTCGTTCCATCAGAAAACAATGAGACAAACAAGATGAGATGCTATTACATCCATTGAGAATCTCTGTGAAAATTATTCCAAGGAAAGTGTGACTCAGAAATCAATCCTAAAGTGTATCTTGGTTATAAACTTTTGTAAATTATGCCAAAGTTGCTAGTCGCATCAAGAATAGCATTTCTCTAAGCCTTACATTTTACAGATTGTTTTCTAATCTATTTTCTCAACTGCTTTTCAAAATACTTTTGTGTAGATAATAGTTATGATTCCCATTTTATAGATGAGGAAACTACAATTAAGTTATTTGCTAGTACGTGGCAGACTGGACATTGAGCCTTCTGACTGCAAATCTTTTGTTACACTGTACCATGCTGACTACATTAAAAAAATATAATTAAAAATTTTAAAGACTCACTAGTAGAGTGTGTGCTTACCATGAACAAAGCTCTGGGTTTAATCTCAGCACCAAAAGTAGTAGCAGTAATTATAATAATAATATTAAACATTTTATTCTATAGATATAGTATTTTTAAAAGTATGTCATTTCCAGCCAGGCGTGGTGGCGCATGACTGTAATGCCAGCGGCTCACAAGGCTGAAGCAAGAGGATTGCAAATTCAAAGTCAGCCTTAGCAACTTAGCAAGGCCCTAAGCAATGTAGCAAGACCCTATCTTTAAATAAATAAAATATTAAAAAGGGCTGGGGATGTGGCTCAGTGGTTAAAGACCTCTGGGTTCAATCCCCAGTACCCAAAAAAATAAAAAAATATCTTTCCATACAATAAAGTTAATTGCATATCCCAAATTACTCTGGGGGAAAATATCAACCATTTGGTTAACACTACTGTGGGCACAGTACAAGCAATGGCCCTCATCCAGGCCTTCCAAGGAACTGACTAGCTAAGGAGACACAAAGCACATGACTCAAAAAATAAATCCTTGAAAGTGTAATATACTGTATAACTATGGGGACTGTAAACACAGCAGATCAGGTTAGATTCCTCAGGAAAGGCATCTTGGTTCCAAGCCAAGTCCTGAAGGGGATAAATTTGCCAAATGCACTGGGCACAGAACGTCAGTGAGATGTGACAACACATTCTAGATGTGGGAGACCAGGGAGAAACATGGGTTGGGGGTAGACAGGAGAGAGAAAGGCATGCCTCCAAGACCATAAGGAAGGACTGTGGATGAAGGGGAGAACCTGTGCTGGGAATCAAGGAGGAAATGCACAGACCTGCTAATGATTCCCTAGACGTTACTACAGAAGAAACAACTAACTAAGTACATCCATATTAATCTCCCAGAAAGGTATAGCATGCCTAGAAGCACAGATGTGCAAACACTACCCATGCTAATCCACATGTTTTCTCCTGAAACATAAACAAGCAACAAAACCTTAAACACATTACCTCAGTGGCCTCTTTCAAATAATTGAATATGGTTACTTCCAAAGCAAATTCTTCACCTCTGATAACAGAGTAGGGAAGATTCAAAAAAATGAAAAATGGTTGGAAGGCTTGTAGCTGGAAAGAACACAGTGAGTATATATTTTTATTCAGGTCAAATGCTTCACACTATATACAATTAAAAACAATCCTCACAAAGCCTGTGAAATTTACAAGTCCTCTTAGAATTGTCCGCTTTCCTACCAACAGAAGGCAAATAACAACTTTTCCCAAATAAATTATATCAAATTGTCTTGATTTGTGTTATTCAACATAATTAATCCTACATTTTATTAAATGCCTAAGAGGAATAAGGCACTTCACAAATTATTCCACTTAATCATTATAAATCTATAAAGACTCTATGCTCCTATTAAATAGCAAAGTGACGTTCATGGAATCTGTTACTAGTAGAACCTCAAGTTGGAGGCAAGCAGAGAAACCAGAAGCAAGTTGCTGTCTAATACTGAAGCAAGTTGCTCTTATTTTATGCTATATTGACTCCATCATCTGCTTTGAAAGCCATTACCCAAATCAACAGTCTCTGTTTTAGACTAGTGTGGTAAACCTCAACACGGCCTGGTGACAGTTTACTTCTACACACACATCCATGTGTGCTTCCTCCAGGTGGTCCAACTCTGAAAATGTTGGCTAAGTCCTGCAGGGGAGGCTGAGCCCCTCCCCTGCCTCTGAGGTTTAGTTTAAGCCATGATCACACTGGCAACAGTAACTCCTTCTAGAGGTTTCTTTGGACATTTGTGAAGGTGTCTTGGGTCATCATAATGATTGGAGGATGCTACTGGCACTTAGTGGGTGAAGGTCTGCAATATTCAGGACCGACCCAAACAATGAAGGACTGTTTCATATTCCTCAGGACTCTTGAATGTTTCTTTAGATATTCACATAGCTAAAGTACCTATTTAAAATGACCTAAGCTTACTACATAATTCCAATTTAAATATGACGACACTAAATTTTTCTGAATACAACTATTTTGTAAGAGAAGAATGCATTTTGGTTTGTTTGTAACTTTACCAAAAGTTGTTCACCATTTCAGAAATTTACAGGCAGCACCACTCAAGGATTTTGAGTTGCTGAAATAATACATGTACATCAAAACAAGCCTGTAGTATTGCACACAGGGTGATTCCAGGCATGGCATAAGCATTTAAAATTTCGCTATATCTTTAGTGCAACAATGCCTGATCATGAACATATTGAAATATATATCATGTTATCATGTGTTACTTTATTTTTATTTCTCTTAGTATCTCACTTAAGGCATCATGTTAACTTTTTTGAAATTGTATACATAGGTATGTTATGCTTTCTCCTAATTTCATTTTGGGATGCTAAAGAGGCAAAATAAATATGTTATAAAGAATAACAGAAGTGAGGGGCTGGGGTTGTAACTCAGTGGTAGAGTGCTTGCCTCACATGTGTGAGGCACTGGGCTTGATTCTCAGCACCGCATATAAATAAATGAATAAAATAAAGGTCCATTAACATCTAAAAAGAATTAAAAAGAAAAAGAATAACAGAAGCAAGAAGTATTGGTCTTTGGCCATTCATAGTCATGTTATTCCTCTTAGTAACTAGAAACGAGATGTGATGGCATATCTACTAGGGGACATCTTGAGAAGTTGTACTCATCCATGAAGGACACATGGAAATTCTCTCTCCTCTCTCTGTTCTGGCCATTGGAAGTTGTTAGAGCACATCCATAATAAACTTTTCTATCCTAATCTTAATATGGACACTTACCACTTAACACTCTAATATAGCTCTCTTTCTAAAATTTAAAACAGATGAAAAGCAGAAAGGAAAAATCAAAAAAATCTCTAAACTATGATAAACATTATAAGCAATCATTTTTTAAAAATCTGTTGAGTAGCTGGAACTTCCTTAGCTTCATGGTACTGTAACAGTAATAAGCAGCCCATCCATAGGTTACCTCCACTGGAGCAGTCGTTAATCCAAGACCTAAGTCTTCGGATATCACAAAAGCAGTAGCCACCCAAGAAGTGATAGAGTCAGGTACTGTAACTTCAAATTCCTGGTAAATCTTGGATCTGAAATCAAGACAAACATAGAAATCACAAAACCAAGAGCTGACATATTTCAAAATAAGTCAACAACTATTTTTGGAAGAATTTTAATTTTATATATCACTTATATATCTAAATTTAAAACCATTTAGCATAAAAAAAGCAGATCCCAAGTTCTCAAAAAAGAGGTCATAATATTTCATACTAATTCAAATTCCAATAAATTCTTTCTATAATATTTATATCTTCAGAATTACCACTATAGTTTCATAAATTTTATATAAAGAATAAATACATATTTTCAAACTCCAATTTTTTCTCAGTTTGAAGAAGAGTTACTTTTCTATATCCCTATAAATACTGTTATTTATTTTTTTCTGAGATTATTTAGAGTATTCCTAAATAGCTATCTATATATTACTGTGTAGAACACAATTTATCTCATCAGGTAGCACAGTGTTTAGCAGTGAAGCTGAATTCCTTCCACCCCCCATGTCCCTCCTTCCCCTGAGGATGTTTTATGAGTATCAGTAGCAGCACTGCCAGTGGTCCAGGAGGTGATCACTAGTGCTTCTCACCTAATGGCAACAAATGTATGTCCAGCAATTTTTCTCCAGTGAGAATTATGAGACTTCAAAGTTAAAATCACACTTCATTAGGGGATTAAAAATAAAAAGACCTATCATCTTCTTGTTAATAATCTCCTGCCA
>NW_025999982.1:35091425-35200594 GCF_001458135.2 Marmota marmota marmota | reverse complement strand
TAATTTCCATGTGGCTTTATTAAATACTACAGTTAGATTTGATGAACATCCTAAAACAAAATCCTCTTGGTCGACTTAGTTCTTCATCAACTATGTACTATACCCTCTAGAAAAAGAGCAAACCTTATTTAAAACATATACTAAGTGAAATATGTGTGAACAAAGAACTTTATAAATGTTTACCCCATATCAGTGTCTAGCCAAATCCAAGTCTCTGGAAAATGCTTTCTTACACGTGGGTTGCTAAATGAAGAAAAATCATTAATATCTACTGGATACCCCTGGGTTTCCTCCACAAACATCTCAGCATACTCCGCAGTATCATCTAAAAACAAATATTGGTAGTGGTTAGAAAAACAGTCATGGGAGAAAATGAATTGTAAACTTGGTGCATGGACTCATAGCCCCTCTCTGCTGCAGGAGATCTTAGCCTGTCTTGTCCAACCCTCTCATTTTCTCAGATGAGAAATCTGATAGGCAGAGAAGTCAAATGATTTACCAAACACCACATGGACAGTGACCTCAGAGCCAGAAATAATTTTTTTAAACTGTTTCCTGTACCTAATGACCAATATAATAAAAAAATACTTACAGTTCAAATGCTTAAATTTTTAACTTGATTTTTTTAAGTATTTAAAAGTATCATTTTAAAGCCATTTATAACTTTTCTACTCCTCTCTTTCTACCTCCTTAGTGCTGACAATAAAATAAAGACTATAGCAGGCGTTGGGCAGGATTTGATAAGTAGAGATGAAAAAAGATGCATAAAAACAGAGACTGGAAAATGGATAAAGACAGATTCTTGGAAGGCTCGTAGGATAGAGAATTGTATGAGAAAAATTAAGTGTAGCACATGTTTTTAATAAATAAATATCATAAAAAGTCATAAATCTTTAAAACTATGAAATATTTTTTAAGTTTCAGAACAGAGGCACAAGGTGTGACAAGAACCAACGGAAAGCCAGATAGCCTGGGGCTGAGTGCAGAGTAACTGAGAACACCTGACAGGGAATTCAGACAGAGGAACTGTGATAGTTCTGGAACACTTTCAAAATGATATTAGTAAATTTTACCTGAAAAAAAGAGGGAATAGCTCCTACAGTTAACCACCCTTATGTATACATTTCCTCCAATCAAAATATTTTATGATTTCTTTGTAAGAGTATACACTTTTTTTATTTTTCAGTGGTCAACTCCACGGATGAAGTGTGTGTGTGTGTGTGTGTGTGTGTGTGTGTGTATGTGTGTGTGAGAGAGAGAGAGAATCTACTTTTGGCATCTGGGCTATTTCTGAGTGAACATCAAAAAGCTAGAAAACACAAATGTTTCAAAACATTTGTGTTTCTCCTTTGAAGTAGTTCCAAAATAATAGCACAGCTTTCAATACAAATTGGAACCAATATGTTCAAAATATAACCACCTCAAAGGATTACACAAAACAAATGAAAAGCATACATTTCAAAGACAGGAGCTCAGAAGAACATTTTATGTCATGGCCCAGATGTACTTCCAAGTATGCTAAATTCCAAACATTTTAAGATACAATATTCATGTTCAACCAGAAAATATCCATACCTGTATAAAGTAATACTAAAGGTCTGATGTAAAAGACAAATATCTTGCAAGCATACTGCCAGTTTTTACTTACAAACAATATCAACATAATCCTTCACAAGGTTTGCATCCGTCAATACCCAGAGACCACATTCCTAGAAAAAATAATTTTAATTTTCTTTTAAAATAACCATTTAGATGTTCTCTAATCACAGAAGTCTCCAACACTCTAGATTCACTCTTGCCCATTCTTGAGAGCTTAGATACATAGTTTCTCTCTCTCTCTCTCTCTCTCTCTCTCTCTCTTATATGCATGAACAGCCATTTCAAAGTCAAAGAAAGTAATATGAAGGAAATAAACTATTTGTTTAGTGATAATTCCATTTCTCTCTCTAATGGTGAATTTTTCCATTTACTTTTAAAACTGAAAGGATGATTATCTTTCCATCTCCAATTATACTTATGTAATAGTGCACTTTAGTGACACATATAATAAAAGGTTAACATTTCACAATGATCATTAATTCTGATAGTGTTTGATATAGTAAAAGATACTATGGTCTTCAAATTATAGAACAAATCTAATACTTTTTTTTTTCTTTTGAGGTGCTGGGGATTGAACCCAGGGCCTTGTGCATGCGAGGCAAGCTCTCTACCAACTGAGCTACATCCCCAGCCCCCCAAATTATAGATAAAACTGAACATACCTTAAAGACAGCAAAAGAATTCATAAACATGCCTAAATAATATCCTGTGTTATAAAGTTCCAAGTCATGGACCACCTACAAAGAAGATAAAATACACAGAATGATTAGTTTCATATCAATACTTTCTGTCTTCCACATTATTTCTTATAAGTAACTTAGATTAGTCATAGCCCCCAGGCTTATTAAACTTGAAAATGATTCAAATCAAGGAGTAATGAATATGTGAATGTTCTGCTCATGATTCAATTGGTTGGAATTATAGTTCTTCCAACCAATTTCAATAAACTTATTTTTATTCTGCTTAGCAATCCAGAACTCCTTCGAGTGCAAAACTGAGTTTTGCCCAGAAGGAACTTAAATGTCACTGTTTGACAGATCAACATATAAAGGTCAGCATTAAAAATTATCTGGCAGAGATATTTAAACTGGATGGCAATTAATATATCTATAAAATATCATTTACCTAATTTTTTCAATAACCTAAGCAGACAATTCAGAAAAGAGGAAATATAAATTATTAATAGGAAGAAAAAATATTCAACCTCATTGATGATCAAAACAATACAAATTATACCAATAAGATAATATTTCCAAATTATACCAATAATAATAATAACATTAGAAATATTATTATTTTTTAAGAATAGTACTCATTGCTAACAAGAATAGATAAATAGGCTAAAAGAGTGAGGAAAACTCTCATTCTTTTTCCTCAAAAAGTTAAATATGTAATTTAGAATATGACTCAGCAGTTCCACTCGTAGATGCATACTAAAAAGAACCAAAAGCAAACACTCAGGGATACTTCTATACAATGTTCATTACAGCATTACTCACAATGGCCAAAAGGTAGAAGTAATAAGTAAATGTCTAGAATAAATAAATAGGTAAACCAATCAAATTCATAAGAGACAGAAGTGGATTAGAGGTTGCCAGGGGTCAGGGCCAGGGGAAAATGGGGAATTACTGCCTGAATTTTACAGCATCTCTGGAGCAATGAAAGTTTTGGAAATACTAATGTGGTTATACAACTTTGCAAAGAAATTAATGCCACTGAATTGTACGTTAAAATGGTAAAAGTGGCAAATTTTATGGTATACATGTTTTACTATAATAACAAAATTAAAGTATTATATAATTTTAGGTCAGTTTTGATACTTCTCCCTATTTACCTTAGCATTGACCAAGACAAACTGAGATAAAGGTAAAAACCATGAAAGAATCTAAGTTGAAAAAACTCATTCTAGGATAGAGTTAAACACTTGCAACCTCTGTTTCAGCTAATAACCATGGTTACATCCACATTAAGCAAACATGATGATCTGGCACTGTGTTAGTTTTTTGTGTCTGTGACTGAAATTCCTGACAAGAACAATTTAGAGGAGAAAAAGTTTATTCTGAGCTCACAGTTTCAGAGGTTCAGTCCGTGGTCAGCCGACTTCATTGCTGTGGGCCAAAGGTGAAGCAAAGCATCATGGGGAAGAGCATGGCAGAAGAATGCAGCTTAAGACATGGTGGCCAGGAAGCAAAGAGGGAGAGAAGGAGGATTCAGGAGGACAAGCTATAACCCCCAATGCATGCCCCTAGTGACCCACCTCTTCCAGCCATGACCCACCTGGCTACAGTTACCACCTAGGATGGTGATCCTTTCAAAGTATTAACCCATTAAGTTACTGGGTCACAACTCTCATAACCTAATTTTTTCACCTCTGAACATTCCTACATTAACACAGTAACATTTAGGGGACACTTTCAATCCAAACCATAACAGGCACCAATAAGAAAACAATCAAATGAGAAAACAAAAAGTTTCATCATGTCTCAAAAAGCTAGCAAATGTAGTTAGGCCAACTATAGACAACGGAGCCAGAGTCAGACATAATGAGAGAAAAGGTTTTAATTTCATGACTCTAGCTCTGCCACAAAATACAAATACTTGAAGATCCGCTTTTGCTCTCACTCAAGTAGGAACAGATGTTAGCTAATCAAGAATCAGCATGTATCTCATAAAGCAATCCTCCTTTTCTCACTGCCTCAATAAAAAGCACTGCAAAGCTGCAGCACAAGCTAACAATGGGAAGGCTAATGCCTAAGAATTGTTCCTGGAAGATCTAGTACAATTGAAGTTACTCTAAACACTCAACAAGAAACAGGGAAACCAGGACAGACTGGTATCACAGGCTCCTAACTCCCACCTTCAGAGTCAACTCTGGAGAAATAATAAAAGCAAACAGAAAATTTGGATGAGTGAGATACGAAAATCCCCAAAAGAGTGGAGGATATCTTGAACTGGTGCTGGAAGGAAGCAAATGGCTTCAGTCTGAGGCAGAAGATAACTAAAGGGTAACTAGGAGACAGGATGGAGGAAAGTTTTTATAATTCTGCTGTTGCTTCTTTCCAGGAGATATCATCAGGAAAATCATTCTTTTCAATTTCCCTGTCAAGATCAACAGCTAACTGCCCTTATAGATGCCCCAAAGATAATAGCAGGTGGGCATTTCTGATGTGAGAAAAACATGGCCAGACCCTCCTCCCCAACTCTTCCAAACCCTCAGGGCTTGGATCATAATCTCTTCCTAGTGCTTCATTTCCCTAAGAGTTTAAGTTAAACTCTGAATAGAAGCACGTAGCAAAAATAAAGGAACAAGAGTAATGAGTTTCAACCCATTCTTTACCTTTAAAATCTCAGGACCTACACCAAAAATTGGAGCCTGGTATTCAGTTTTCCCCCAATGGATGTTATCAGAGGAGAGAGACACCCAAAGGTTATAACTACCAAAGAAAAATATCCAACTGGACAACATATGGCATGTGAAGCATAATTGTTGAAAAAATCAACTCAAGAATTTAAAATAAGCCTAGTAAACATGTATAAAGAGATATAAGAGAAATATTAGCAATATGAAAAAGGAAAAAGCCAGGTGCAGTGGCACACACCTATAATCCCAATGGCTATGGAGGCTGAGGCAGGAAAATCACAAATTCAAAGCCAGAATCAGCAACTTAGTGAGGCCCTAAGCAACTCAGTGAGACCCTGACTCTAAATAATGTACAAAAAGGGGCTGGGACGTTGCTCAGTAGTTAATCACCTCTGGGCTCAATCCCTGTTACCAAGAAAAAGAAAAAAGGTACTAAAAATATATGAAATGAAAATCAGGTACTAAAAATATAACAGCTAACAAAATAAAAATAAATTAAGAACAAAAATGAAAATCACAGCCAGCATAAAGGAAAAAATAAAATTTATCAAAGTAGGATAGACAAGGTGATAAATAATCTCAGAGCTGTAAGAATCAATGGAAGAACTCTCAGAGAACTACAGAAAAAGAGACAGAAAACATGAAACAAAAAATGGAGAGATACAAAGGATAAAAGTAGAAATGCCAAATTTCTGAATAATAGGAGTCCCAGAAAGAGATAAAAAATAAAATGGGAAGAAAAAAAGAGTGAATACAAATTTGCAGAATTAAAAACTGAAAAAAAAGAACATAGAGGGCAATCCATAATAATGCAGAATTAAACGACACCATCATCTGGTCAGGGTAGAGGAGGAGAAGGAAATGCCATGGAGACAAAAAGGATATGAGAATGAAGGGAAGGGGAGGAATGGGAACAGGAAAGACAGTAAATGAATCAGACATCACTTTCCTATGTTCATATATGAATATACCACCAGTGAAACTCCACATCATGTACAACCACAAGTTGGGATCCTAATTAGAATGTATAATGTGTCAAAATACACTCTGTCATGTATAGCTAAAAAGAACAAATTTTTTAAAAAAGAAAAAAAGTGTATAATTTTAAAAAAGCTAAACTCACATTTTCCATTGTAATATCATTTGAGGCATTCATCAGATTCACACTTTTGTCAACAGCTACAATCCCAACTACTGAGTCTGGCTGTGTTACAGAGACCCTGAGAGAGACTTTCTCAGAAGGCTCAGCATTAGCTTTGCTCCAAAACAGCTTTATCTAAGAAAGGGATAAAATAGGATTGATTGATTTCACTTTTTAAAAATCATTACTTACATACTCTACCAATAACAGATCAACGACTCAAAATCTAAAAATTTCTTTATTTGCCTTGGTCCAGGGATAATTCTAAAACCATACATAAGAAAATAACAAAAAGAAAACTATTCCCTCATACTTGCAAGTCAACTTCTCACAGTGGTTATAAATCTGAATTATCCTTCCCATCTCTCTTCCCTGTCTCTCTCCCTCTCCCATTCTTCATCCCCCAGCCAATGCTTGACATAAGACAGCAGTGTCTAGTACACCTGGAAAGGACAACATCCTAGAGGGGCACACAAAAGAGGAAAGAAACCTAAAGTACCTATGTGTAGGTGACCTGGACTTGGGAATAAACACAGAGAGCTCCCAGAGGACTCACAGAACTAGCTGGGCTGTGAGATATGGGGGTTCTGTCCAAGACCTTTGTGTCCTATGTCTCCATGGCTACCTGAACTTCTTGTCATTATACACAACAAAATGTGGTCCTACTACTTCTTAGAAACTGTCAGTCATTGCATGACTGCTGAACAGAAGGGCTTTGTCATGAGGCCCCTTCCCACTGGGGACTCTCATTTCATCTAGCATCTCTACATTCCCCTGTATCAATGATGGCACCATCTGTCCAAGGTGGCCTTAATGTCACCCTAGGCTTCATTAAACTTTGGATAGGCTTCTTCCTGACTGTAGCCCCCAACATTCCTTTCCTTAGAACATTTGCTTTAGACAACTGGCAATTCAAAGTCTTTCTCTGACTCTTTAAAATGTAAATATCCTGGTGGGAGCCATCCTCTCAAAGTGTAATCATAAAGAAAGGCAGAGTCCCAGCTATTTTCTTAGTCTAAATGGGAAAGTGGGAGCCAACTTCAATAACTGCCGATTAGCAAAAACTGAGGGTCTAAACACTTACCAATATCCCCACAACAACCTCCAGTACTTTTATTTTAATTCACCCAATGCTTTAACACTCTCCTGCGTTTTATTTCAATAGACTTGAATTCAATCTCTAGTCCATTGTAGAGTCTTGAGTTAAAGTATTCCCCTCCTGCCTATCTGATCTGGTGCAATACACTCCTCAAGCCATCATATCTAGTTTACTTTCTTCACCTACACTCTAAAAGAGAGAGGGGTTATAGGGTGGGAAGTAGTATATTCTAAGCTGTCTTAGACCTTGTAGTTCACTCTATTCTCTGAACCTCAGACACCCCATGGCTTCAACTTACACTTCTATGTGGATAATTTCTAAACCTACATCTTCTTATCCCTTTCTGTATCTCATTCATTCATTCCATTGTCATCGATGAACATCAACAAAGATTCACAAATTTTCTCCTAAACACTTTCTATTATGATTCATGCAGTTTCTGCATAGTGCAATAATTGTTGCATAAAAGTTTAAGATATATCTTTGCAAATGGAACTGAAACTAATTTCCTATCCCATATGTCTAAGAAATTTCTTGAAATATGCTATCAATACACTCTGCTTCCTCAACGTCCATGATCCTGTACACTGTTACTACTTTTAGAGCTCGATCTCACTTTCAGAAATGTGTCTCCTTGGTTAAGCCTCCATGACTCCTACTTTAAAATTCATTTTTGTCAAGTGACTACTATTACTAGAAGTAAAAATTGGGCTCTGAAGTTAACAAAATATAGTCTTTTCTTTTTTTTTTTTTTTTGTAGTTGCATGACTTTTTTTTAATGTGCTCATTTTGTATGCAGTGCTAAGAATCTAACTCAGTGCCTCATATGTGCTAGGCAAGCACTCTGCCATGAGCCCCAGCCACAACCTCTTTTTTTAACAATTTTTAATATGTAGTTGGACACAATACCTTTATTTTATTTATTTGTTTTTATGTGGTGCTGAGGATCGAACCCAGGGCCTCGCACATGCTAGGTGAGTGCTCTACCATTGAGCCACACCCCCAACCCCTGTGTTTTCTTTCTTAAAAAAGAAAAATATCTCGTGTCTTTTCATCAGACAAAAGTAGAAGTTTATATTCTGATAATCAAAGTTAGGGTTAACAATCTCAACAAAAGAAAGCATGGAAGAACCATACTCTGTAAACCACTGCTTTAAAACAATGAGGACTAGAAAGACAGTAATTTTTAGTAAACTATGGCTGATCCATGTGAGATGATTCAATCATGTTTTTTTTCAGTTAGGGGCCAAGGCAGCTTTCTACACAAGCTGATTACTCAGGCTATAAAAAGCACTGATGCATCTGGAGGCCAGGCTTCACACAGGTCCTCATGTGCAAGGTGACCAAGTATATTAAAAAATCTGTCCCAGGTTAGTTTCCAGCTGATGTAATAGATAAACCAAGCCCAGGTCTGCTTCTTAAATTCATTGCAGATGGCCTCACTTCCTCACTCCATGGCAATGTCAAACCACACAAATATTACGGTGCCACTGAACTTCACAACCGAGCAACATCAACTCAACTATTTGAAAAGTTCTGAATGGTTTCATGTTTTTAAGTTGAAGTCTTACAGCCAAGAACATTGTATCACAAATAAGACCCATAGAGCCAAACAATTCCACATGCAAAAACACATATGTAGGGGCTGGAGTTGTGCCTCAGTGGTAGAGTGCTCACCTAGCACAGGTGAGTCACTGGGTTCGATCCTCAGCAACCCATAAAAATAAAGGCATTATGGGGGGGCTGGGGTTGTGGCTCAGTGGTAGAGCACTTGTGTGAGATGCTGGGTTCGATCCTCAGCACCACATAAAAATAAATAAAATAAAGGTATTGTGTCCAACTACAACTAAAAAAAAAAAATTTTTTTAATAAAGGCATTATGTTCACCTACAACTAAAAAAAATTTTTTAAATACATACATAGTAATTAAATACAGAAGAGGTTTTACCATAGTTTTAAAGGGAATAATATATCCTCCCAACCAATTCAGCTTAGTGATACTTTTCTAAAGAAATAGTATATGTCTCAGACTTCACTAATATAAGGTTTTCTTTTAAATATTATTATCTAAATCTTACCTTATTTTTAAAAATAAGCTGAACAGGAATTTTTAAGACATCATTTATAATTTCTCCATCATCTTCAACATAATACACAATTATACAAGCCTTTGGTGCCCAAGAACTTTCTGGTATTAAAGAGAAGGTTGTTGTATTTTGTTTGCCTACAGCCACCAACTGTCCCTTGGATATTACCTGAAAAAAATAATAGATAAATTTAATTTTTGGCTAAAGCTAGTAAGGAGCTCAATTGAAGTTATATTTATCATAATTTTAAGCAAATCCATAAATCTTGACTTAAACCAGTCTTGACACCTTTTCAAATACAAGAAAACCTACTTGACAGATAATATAACCTAAGAAATAGAAATTGAAGATTAAAACAATGCTGATTGGAGTAACAGCTTTGTAGTCAAAAATCAACATTTTTAATTCTCAATTTATTGGCATTTTTCATTTTTATTTGTCACGTAACATTTGTGCATACTTGTGGGTCATGGTATGATATTCAATACAGCATGTAATGATCAGATTAAGGTAACTGGCATATCTATCCCCTCAAACAATTATCATTTCTTCATCTTGGTAAAGAATCTATTTTTGATTGGAGAAATACAGGACTCCACTGGGAAAGTTGGATTTAAAATATTAAAAGCCATCATGCCAATTTTTATTTTCTCTTATATTTTACAAATTTCTACCCAAGGATGTATATTATTAATCTAATAGAAATGTGAATTTTAAACACAGTGCTAAAATTAATCGTCCATTTTACATTAGAAATGCAAACACAGATGAAAAAATTTTTAAAAATATTTTGATTGCAATATAAAAGGGACAGCCTAATTTTAAAATAAATTCAGTGTAGACATAATATAGATACCATTTAAGATAATTATATAATAAATCATAAATTATAATAATATAATATATATAATTATAATAATTATATAATAAATCATAAATTTAAATTCATAAATCATAAATTTAAATTACCATATAGCTAAATTCCTTCAATTGCTTGTTGCCATTGACCACCAATTCAAAAGGTGATCCCACCTTAAAAAAAAAAAAAAAAACTCAGTTAATATGCACATATCAATGGCAAGAGAGTCCAATTGTACTGTAATTATCAGGTAAATTATACATATTACCTTTATATTTTCATCTCTTGCTTTTAGCTGGATGTATGTCTTACTGGGAGATGTAAACATGCCATGAACTGCCATGCTACTTACACTAGCAAGAAAATAAGCCTAGAGCAAAACAAAGAAAGCCATAAATTTTCACCTTGAGTAACCTTGAGAAAAGATGCTGTCTGATGAATAATTACTAAAAGCCAAATTCACTTTCTTTTTTTTTGAGCAGTAAAAATACATTTACCAGATACTCATCTTCATCATTTTATAGCTATACCATCAAGAATCTGCCAATTTGAAAAACACAGAGTCTTTACTATAATAACCTGGGCTGGGGTGGGGGGTGTCACAGCTCTTTTTCAGAAACAAAATTTATTTTATCAAGAAACATTCTGATAACGAAATAGAAAAGGAACCCTTTCCTTTTCCACAACACACAGCTCACAAACACCTCACTCAATCCACCAAGGTTCAGAGTGAAAATCAAAGAAGCCACATCTGTGGAGCACCCTGCTTAGCCAGGGCCCTGAATGGAGCAGGACAGAGTAATCAGAAGGCAGGCAACAGGGATGGCTGAGGATTCTCAAACCACTCTGGGAAAGAAAGCTCAGCAAAGGTTTTACAAATACATAATCCTCTTTGATTCCATCTCCTGCTAAAATTAATTCACTTTTATTTTTATTTTTCAGTACTAGGGATTAAACCCATGTTTAATTAAGGCCTCACTCATGCTAGGCAATTGCTCTACTGCTGAGCTATATCCCTACCTCTTTCCTATGTTATATTTTTATATGGCTCTCTAAGTTACCCAGGCTGTCCTCCAACTTGTGATCCTCCTCCCTCTGCCTCCTGAGTAACTGCCATTACAGATGTGTATCACACACTGAAAATAAAATTTCAAATGACTAAAAATCAACCTAGACCCTGGTTTTGTGGAGCTTCTCCATCATATCTTCACATTGTTATATTTTACTCTGCTCTTCAAAATGAACTTACAAGGAAACATTCAGGCCAATCCTTAGTCACTGTCATCAAATTATTTCTAACACTTTCTCCCACTTTAAAAAACAAAAACATGTCCACTTCCTTTGCACTTTGAGCTTTGATAGGTTGAGTATCTACATAGTTACAATTGAGATGATGGTGTCCCGGAACCATAATTGTGGGAAACAGAGGTCACCTTCAGCTGTAGCTCACTGGAGTTGTCCAGGATTGGGAATTCAATCTTAAAGATTCCATTTTGGGGGACTGTATAATTCATGATCTGGACAGTGTCCATGTCCTGATTGCCACGGTTCTGTCTGCTCCAGAAATCGGTTTTGTTTCTCTGTGTCACTGTTATGACTACATTATTTCTTCTTTCTTCAAGAGTCAGTTGGTTGCCATCAGAACGGCTTACCTTCACCTAATTGTCAAAACAAGATATTTTTAAAATAGGTAATTTTTTAAAAAAATGATTTAAGTTCAGCTGGCTGCAGTTTCCATCTGTAATATCCCAAGACACTAAGTCTCAACAGTTATTGATGGCACTCTCATCTTCAGATTCATTGGCGTCTCTGTAGGAGGCATCTAGAGGCCCACGATCCTGCTTTCTTAACATTATGGCTTCCTTGACTTCCATGGCTCCACAACAGTCTCCTTCATTTCATACCTCTCCTTGTGCACCCTCTCAGTGTCCTTTATGGTTCCCCTTTCCTCTCACAAAATATGGGAATTTGTCAAGGCCAAATAATCAGTAAACTCTTCCTCAAAGGTCTCAGTGTTCCTAGGGCTTAGCTTGTTGTTTCCTTGGGATTATACGGCAAATTCAAAAACCCTGTTTTTACCTTGCACTGCATCTCACAACAAAATACCTCCAATTCCCTCCAAGAAATTTTCACTTGGCTACCAGTCACCAGGAACTCAGCATGTCTAACACAGAACAACCATCTTGCCTTGCTTTTTTCATTGATACCCCAATTCTTCAAAACTTACTTTCCGAATGTTCCCTCCCTCACCCTACCTCCAAAATCCAATGAACACCAAGTCATATATTTCTCTGAATCTACCTGCCACTCTCCCAGCCACCACCACGAGGCTCCCCATCGCCCCACACCGAGGCTGCTTCCATCCTCCAGCACATAACCCCATCAGTCCTACTCAAACAGTTTCCGCCATATCCCTAGGGTATAAAGTTCAAATCCATATGGGAGACATTCAGGATCCTCTAGTTTTATCACTCCCAGAAACAATGCTCAGCTGGGACTGCAATTGTCCACATTCAGGATCCTCCAGTTTTATCACTCCCAGAAACAATGCTCAGCTGGACTGCAATTGTCCAATCACTGTCTTCTGAATACCTCCGAATTTGCCAACCAGCCTTCACTATTGTTTGTTTGTTTTTTGTCTCAACTCATCTTGCTCCCCACCTCCCACCCCTATGCCCAAACACTTAAAACTCTACTAATCTTTAACAAAGCGTTCAGAACTTCCTCTTCCATATAGTATTCCTTAACCCCCATTCCTAACCCAAACCCAAACCTTCCTTCCTGAACTCCATTGTTTCCCTCATCTGGAAACAAATGTCAGCAGCCTTGTGATTTTTATCTTTCAAATTGTCTAAATTATTGAGATAACTGAAATCAGTAGCTATCTAAAACTTCTCTTCACACATTCAACAAGGATCAGCCCCTCCTTTCTTTTAAACAAGAGTTAGCTAACTGGAAAGCAGGCATGCCTATCCAGTATTTTTGTAAATATAGTTTTACTAGACTATAGTCACTCTCATTTGTTTACAAATCGGCTGTGGCTACTTACATATTACAATGACAGAGTTGAGTAGATGTGACAAAGACCATATGGCCCAGAAAGCTAAAAATATTTACTATCTAATCTCTACAGTAAAAGTTTGCAACACTTGCTTTAAATCCCTACAGAAACTAACTCATGACTGAATCTTATACTTCCTTGAATTATAGTTCTGTGCATATTTTCTTGTCACCATCAGAAAAACCTTGAACTAGGTAGCACTGGGTCTTTCTTAGCTCCATAAGCCCTGCCTTGCACCACACCTTGCACTCTGTCAAAATGTATTAAAGTAACAAGTGTTAATTCAACATTTTTTTTTAAAAAAGAGATTTGATGTTAAATTTTAAAGCTGTATCTTTTCTAGAAATAAAATTAGCATTATAAAAATCAGATTTAAGCCTGGTGTGGTGGCACACACTTGTAATCCCAATGGCTTGGGAGGATGAGAGAAGAGGATTGAGTTCTAAGGTGAGGTGCAACCCAGTGAGACCTTATCTCTAAACAAAATACAAAATAGGGAAACAGGGCTAGGGATGTGGCTCAGTGGTCGAGTTCCCCTGAGTTCAATTCCCCAGTACCAAAAAAAAGAAAGAAAGAAAGAAAGAAAAGTGATTTAAATTAAAATTTTGATCACTATCAAATCCCTTCAATTAATAAAAGCTTCAATGTAACAAATCTAACTTAAACTGTTTGCTAAATAAATCTCTAGGAAGATATTTTGTTGTTGTTATAAATGACTCTTTTAGAAAAAGTAGGCCCAGATCACTTAGAAACAATTCTACATACCTCACATATCTAAAGAGAAAAGGTAATATATCGAATTTTTGACTAAAATTTTTGAAGAAACACTGAGTATACTCTTTCCCATTCTGTTTCATTCAACTGAACTTACTGCTGCTATGGACTAGTAATAAATATACCAACTTACAGTGGCTGTGAAGTTCAGAGTTGGCTTCAAGACAGTAGGATAATCAAAAAATTCAATGATGTAATCATGTTGCTTGAAAAACACATTGGAGCTTGCATTTCTTGAGATGCCTATTTTGGAAATTGCATCATTTAGAATGAAAAAGAAATAATTCACCAACAGCTTCTATCCACCAAATCTTTCCATCTAAGCTACTTGTAAAAGAGGCTGAAGATATCAGGACACATAAGCCTCATTTCTATACTGGCTTAACACACAATAAGAGAACCACATGGTCTATTATGTTCTCTGTGGACTGCTTTTAATTAAACACTACTACCATCATCCTCCCTCAGTGACATAGACACACAAAAGCAGATTAGGGCCAGTGACAGAATAGTCTTTTGCTCTTCCAGTGATTGGTTAAAGTTGTTGAAATAACAACAGAAATGTACAAATAACTAACATTTTTTTAATTAAAGGAGAAAATCATCTAGAACCAGGTGAGATTTCAGATTATGTTAAGTAATTTTAAAAAAAGGAGAAGGTGACTGGGGTTGTGGCTTAGCGGTAGCACATTTGCCTTGCATGTGTGAGGCTCTGAGTTTGATTCTCAGCATCGAATATAAATAAATAAAATAAAGGTCTATCAACAACTAAAAAAAAAAAAAAAAGAAGGAGAAGAAAGAGGAAGAAGAAATAATAGCTGAAAATGTAGGCCTTTCTGGGTGGTTTTCAAGCTAAAAAGAGACTAAAAATTGAAAAATGCAAATAGCTATCACATGTGATTGAAGCACAAACTTTCACAGAAAATAAGTTTCACTCCTATTATGAAAACATCTCACAAGTTATAGTCTTGAAAACTTCAACATTAAATAGCATCTTTTAAAAAGCAACTAATGCCCCCAAGTGGAAGTGCAAGTTATAAAAAGAGATTTCAGAGCAGCAACACACAAGTAGCTTTACCTTCAAGTCAATGTCCACAAACCTGTAAGTGATTCTGTCACTGTGGCTAGAATTTCTATTGGCCCAGGAGTAGAGAGATCCGAGTGTTCAGAATGCCCATCTGAAAAGTCCATCACCTTTTTCATCTCTTCATCATTAAAAGAGAAGTTTGCAGATCCATTTATCTGTTTTGTTTAAAAGTTCAGTTTTATTCTCACTTTAGCAATTCAAATTCTAGAAATAAAACTCAAACTAAGTCACAACAACACAACGGCTCCATATTAATCAGTGTTGTAAGTGGGTAAATTCTCACTTTTCCAGTGCCACAAAGTTCTTGATTTTCTTACATTCAATTTTTTTGCTAATTTAGTACAAAATCTTATTTTTAGGAAAAATACACATATTTTCCCATCACGAGTTATAAACTGAAAAAAATTACCTTAAATTTTTTTGTAATATTTTTCTTTTCTCCCCAAAAAGATAGAGGTAAAAATGTAAGCACTACATCTCCTTTCACTGGCTTCCCATATGTATACCTGAAAAACAATAAACAGGGTTTTTTGTTTTCCCAAAAAACTTAACATTATCAGAAGAACAAAATAAAAAAATATTACTTTCAATAGCATACACTAGCAATCTAATATAGAAGAATTATATTAAATACATGCTCCTACAGCAAATTTTTAAAAACTAACCCAGGGCCTCCCACATGCGAGTCAAATGCTCTACCACTGAACTACATCTTCTACTATTTTTATTTTATTTTGAGACAGGATCACTCCAGCTGGCCTCAAACTTTCAATTCTCCTCCCTCAGCCTCCTGAGTAGCTGGGATTACAAGTATGAACCACACCCAATTTGAAGATTTTTAAATGTCAGTTGAACTTGCAATCACCATGGCCAATGACTGCATGTTCCAATATTAGTCAGGAGGGATTATTTGATCTTAGATTCTGAAGCACTGAATGAACTCACAGCTGCCAAAAATTATTTTTTGCAAGAAAAATAAAAAATAGTGATTTTTAAAATCTATAGTATCAAACTTATCTTCTTGAATCAAATCTCCTTCTCTGATGTTAGCAGTCTATGTATTATTAGTATCCACTCTCATCATGGGAAATTCTCCTCATGCAAAGGAGAGGCACTCTGATGAATCATTTTACTGCCAGGAAGTCTTTTTAAAATGTGTTTTCTAGATTTCTTCCATCTCTATTATGAAATTCGAGGCCAAATGTAAAAATAATTTTGCTTTGAATTCTATAAATTGTAAACTACAGCTTCCTGAATCCAGTGATTAGACACAGAAATAGCCCCTCATCCGGGTCAACTCAGCTCAAAAGCAAACATTGCAAATCTCAAAAAAAAAATTTTCAACCTTCAATGTATCACCCTTCCAAACAAAAATAGTAAAGGTAGTAGAAACCCACGTTAGAAACCTTAGCATCAAAATCACTTACTCTAAAGTCTTCCAAACCTAACATTGTTTGTATCTTGTTAAAGATTAAATAAAAGCAAAGCTATAATACCAGCATATTGTATTTTAAAAGAGCTGTATCACATGCTAGTAGAGTTTTTAAATAATAATTTACTCTCAGATGCAAATTTTTAATTTTGGCTCGAATGTGAGGCTGACTTAGCTTTCTACCAAGCTGATAATAATCACTGTGAAACAGGAATACTGAAAATTAGTATCCTAAATAAAATCTGAACGTATTTAGAATACCTTAATTATTCATAAAATAACTTGACAACATTTGACAAAGCAAATCAAAGATATTCTGGGATAGTATCATTAAGAAGACAAGAATTTTTTTTCTAAAAACATCCATAGTACAAAAATTTATAAAATAACACCTTAAAAAATGAACCCTATAATTCATGTTTCTCTCCACCTACCTTTTTTTCCTTCATGTTATTTCCAAGATACAAATGTCTTAATTCATCAAATAAATACATTTTAATAAACCTTAGATTAAATAATCTATTTTAATTCTACTGTTCCCAGGAGTTGTAGGAGCAAACTAGATATATGCTGTGTTATTTGATTTAGAATCCTCTAAAGCTCATTGTGGTTAGGAAGAAAGAATCTATTATTTATTTTTAATGAGGTAGTTAATAAGCAGATATTCACATCAAAGGTAACAGACAAATACACTAAAAACTTTTATTTTTTTAGTCACCTCATTTAAAGATCTCAAAACCAAATGAAATCTTTTTAATTCATTCTAATTAGTTATATATGATGGTATAATGCATTTTGACACATCATACATAAATGGAGAATAACTTCTCATTCTTCTGGTTGTATGTGATATAGGATCACACCAATCATGAAGTAATATATGCACATAGGGTATTGTACCAAATAGAACCTTTTAACCTTCTCCAAGAAATTTCTAGCAATGCCCTGTACATTTAAAATAACCTTGATGGAACAGATGTCTATTTGCAAAAAAGAGTAACCTAAATTTCTTATCATGCACCCTTAGAGATGACTATGACAGCTATTATAAAATATTTATTTGCAAGACCATTTCTAAAATTTAAAAACAACTACATGAAAAGTAAGACAACAGAACCCATCTTTCAAAATACACCTGAGGAACTTGATTTCGGGTTCTACTCTCTACTCCCTAATTTGATAAGACCAAATCTATTGCCCATACAACTCAATCTGGTTCACTCCAAATCACAACCTTTAAATTTGGTACGAAGACCTTGGCTGTGCTACATACAGCTTGGAACTGAAATCTTAGGAGCTGTGTTGTTCATCCAATGTTCTTTCAGCAGTATTTACTGGATGCCTATTCCATAGCTGACATGTACTAAGCACCAAGGTGCAGTAGTAAGACAGACTCATTTTCAAACAAGTGAACCAGCAAACAGCAAAGCTGTGCAACTAGTTCTGTGATGAAAGAGGGTCAGGGGGAGTAGCCACGCCTTGAAATTACCTAAATAAAGATCATAGAAAGCATTTTTCCTTCTTGAAAGCACAAGTAAAATTTGGGGAGTAGAGTTTGAGAGAGAGGAGAAGGGGCTGCATGGTGTCAGGAAATACATTTAATGGAAACTGCAACAGTAATTAAGAAGAGATAATGTAGGTCTGAATCAAGGAAGTAGCCGTGGAGAAAAGTGGATGGATTTGAGAGATATTAAGGAGACAGGATCAACAGCACTGGTTGTTGATTGGATATGGGAATTGTTAAAAGAGAAGGAAGAGCGTGGCTGACTGGAGCAGCTAAACCAATGATGGTTCAGTCCACCAAGATGGCAGGAGGGGTGTCACAAAAGAAGCATCAGGTTTCAGAGAGGTGATATGCTTAGTTAAGAGCCTATAAGATACCTGAGGGGAGATGTGTAGTGTACAGCAAGATATGAGGGTCTAAACCTCAAGACAGATATTGGGGCTGGAGACAAGGATTTAAGAGTCATCAAATTATATACCATAGCAAAATCCCAAGCCATGGGGAAGGAAATGAAATAAACGTGTACAGAAAGAAGAGTGCCAAAGATGGAACTTTGAGGAGCAAGAACTTTTCAAAGATGGCCAGGAAAGAAGAGACTGCAAAGAGTCTTAAAGGAGTAGTTAAAGGCAAGGAGCAAACCCAGAAAGGAAATTAGAGTGGATAGCAATGCCAAATGCTACAAAAGGGGAAAAAATATTTTTAAAAAATGTGCCCATGAGACTGAGCAGGAAGGAGGTCTTTGTGATCATGGTGAAAGCAATTCTGACTGATTGTAGGTGGTTGAGGAATAAATGGAATGTGAAGAAGTGGAAAATGCATCTGTGACTGGCTGTTAAGAAGCCAGAGATAGGGCCCTGGATGGAAGGACAGGGGAGGGTTTGTTTCTTTAATGATAGAAATGATTAAGAGTGAAGATGCCTCTAAAGAACAAAAGGTTAAAGATACTGAATGGAAAAGTCCCGACTCAGGAAGAGGAAGTGGGATTGGAACTCTCCTGATAGCAGCCTGACAAGGAACAAGTGGAAGAATTAGCCTTTAGAAGGAAAAGAGCTGCGGCTTTCATCCTGACAGTCAGTCAGGATAATGGAGATACAGACAGGGAGATCGTAACCACCTCATCTCCACCTCTACTGGGACACAGTATTTATAGAGTATGTGTACGCTCAGCTATAAACTGATTTAAAAAAAAAAAAAGGCAGGCATGGTGGTGTATGCCTGTAATCCCAGCAATTTGGGAAGCTGAGGCAGGAGGATCACAAGTTCAAGGCCAGCCTCAGCAATTTAGTCCCTAAGCAACTTAGTGAGACCCTCTCTCAAAAAATAAAAAAAAATGGCTGAGGGTGTAGCTCAATGGTTAAGCACCCTTAGGGTCAATCCCAAGTATCAAAACAAAAACCTGATAAAAAAATCTCAAGTATTTCCTTACTCTACTGCGATGTTGTAAACTACATTCTCAGTCCAATTTTCAATCCTAAAGGCAAAAGCACACTCTTCTGAAATTCACTGGTAGGCCCAGCACTCTACTTTGGTATAGAAGGAATGTTCATGATTTATTCACAGGCCTTGGCATGGAATGGGAAGGGTTTAGGCCATGTTAGTTGCAATTCTTCTTACTTGCACTGCTCTGGAATAGAACTATCTGTCACCCCCCTGGGCATCACCTCCAGGCAACTGAAGCCTGAAGGAGAAGTTAATAGAAAGGAAGTACAGAATAGACCTTCATCAGAGCTAGCCAGGTCTGAAAGCAGCAAAGAGGCTCACTATCCACACCTGAAATACCAAGCACACTGTGATGGTCCTGTAGGTGTGTCAACTTCACCATGCTAGATCATCCTATTACAAAATCAAACACTAATCTAGGTATTGAGGTAATGGTATTTTATATATGTTGTTAGAATTCATAATTGGTTCACTCTAAGTAAAAGAGATTTTCCTAGATATCTGAGTGGGCCTGATTCAATCAATTCACAGATCTTAAAAGCAGCGCTAGGATTTCCCTAAATTCTGCCTGTGGAAGCAACTTAGGCCTCTGCCTGAGAATTATAACCTCATCCTCCATTCCTGGCAGCCTGCCCTATGGATCTTGCACTACCTAACCAGTGCCGCAATCACTAAGCCTATCTCTTGTACTATATCCTCTTGTACTAAACATATATTGCTATATGTTTCTTACTGCTTCTACTTCTCTGGCCAACCTCTATACACATACTAAGATTGCAATACAGCGAGCACTACAGAAATGCCAGGAGACTATCACAAATATGTCATTCTCAACTGTTAGTTAGAAATTCAAGCATTACAAACTGTGGTGAAACTATAAGGTTCCCTATTGGGCTTGAGGTAAGGATATTAGTGGTGAGAGCTCAGAGGGTCCATGGCGCCCTAAAATTACATGTAAAATTTTCTGGAGGTTACCCAACTTTAACAACCACTGTTTTGACTGTTTCTACTAAATTTTCTGGCATACCTCTGGAAACCAAAAACAGAATCAAAGAAGAGATCCAGGCTCAATCGAACCTATGTGGACATGGATTGTGCAGATCTACATATATTTGGGGTTTGTACCAGAGTTGTTCAAAGTTTTAAAAACATTACCAAAGAACTCAAAATAAACCCCAAACAGGATGCTGAACCTTTGACTGAAATCAAGTACAGTATAATAATTATGTAAAATGCAGGCATTTGTGTGTTTTCCAAACCACAAGTCCATCCACAACCTCCAAATTCATATTGGACATTGTTTCTTGAACATAAGCAGATAATAATTTGGTATAAATCATAGACATGATTCTGTTTCTGTATTGTGTGTTTCATGTAATTTTGTTGTTGTTGTTGTTGCACACTTTAAAGCAGGAATTTTTAGAACATTTTGGATTGTGAAGTGCTTCTGCCAGGAGATTCACTGCCCATTGCTTACACTGACATAGATTCTCACCAGTGATGATACAGTGGTGAGACAGTAGTAGGGGAGTCCAGTTTTTCTTAGCTCTTAGAAATAAATTTCAGAAGCTGAAGCACAGATACAGACACATCAAAAAATAAAAGCTACAAAAGACCAATCCTTGAATTACTTGAGGGCCATCCCAGCCTGAACCACTAGTCTAGAACTCTGAGTAAGCTTTTTGCCTCAGCAATACAAAATACTGTGCTGTTCAAGCTAGGGGGTCCAAATCATGACAGCCACCAGACATATGTGAGACAGGGTGAATTGAAGGTCTCTGTGTACATATGGTGAAATGAATGAATGTTGATTATTCACATATCTGCCAATTTCAATAAGACAACCACTTCCTCTCCCACCTCCATTATCAATGAGAAACACAGCATAGGATTTAAGAAAAGCTAAGTTAGTTGCCTCAACTCTACATCATCTGAATGGAGAATAAGGAAATATACATAATTTTTTTAATATGGCAACTTATAATGTATATCCTTAAAGTAGTCTTGGTTTGGGGAAATATTTTAGGACTAGATTGGCTTGGAAACAGAGACATGGATATAAAGACCTGTCTCATGCTTGATTACTTATTATAAATAGTTGTTTATCACCCATTAGGATACTTTGATAAGCAAAGCATAGTGCTAATATTCTGGAATATATAATGAGCTTTTTGTTTTACAGTTTTATAATGGTTGAGAGTCTTATCAAAAGAAAAGTAATACTTACTTTGCGGTGATGGTACCATTTAAATTCTTAGAAGTCAAAGAACAATATAATGGTGTCTGCAAAGCAACTTCAAATTTTGGTAACACTGGGGGGAAAAAGCAATCTTTTAAAGAATATGTTTTACCATTATCTTCAGCTGAGCAAAATAAAAAATTAAAATTTTCTGAAAGAATTGATAATTTTTATTAAACTTAGAATCATTAGAATCCAAACACACATTAACACAGATGAATACCCCTTTATTTTATTCAAATTAGAAATCCTTACTTAGGTCAGCTTTATGTAATCAAGTATGAAATATGTATTAATTAATACTATTTGGCATAAAGCACCCCACCAGAATAAAAACTGTTTGCTTTTTTCTGATCTACTGAAATTTTTTTTCTATAATTTCACTGATCAAAGACAGATCTAAGTCTCATAACAAGGTACCTCACCACTCAATTAACAGAAGACAAATATCAAAAAGACCTGTGGGTCCCATGAGGGAAGACTTTCAGCTCAAATAATGCTACAGGCCCTCTTCATGCTCCAAGTCCCTCCTGTACCCTGGACCAGTCTAAGACAGGAGGCCAAAAGGGAAATTCAAATACCTTCTCCTCACACATTACAGGTTGGCAATCATACGCTGTACCCCACCCCCTAGAAACAGTGTGTGCTGAGATCCTAAGCCTGAGCCACAAAGGGATAAGCACACTACTTCCAGAATTTCAGCTGCCTGAATGAAACACAGTCTCAAAAAGTGGCACAAATTAAATGAAAAAACTCAATATACAAACTAAGATGGAAATCCCATGCTTTCACCTTCATCTCTCCTCCATTCATAAACCAACTAGCTGAATCCACAGTTTTCATCTGTTTTTAACACAATATTATAAGTGCTGCACTTATAAGAATATGATTAACCCGAGTTAAATAGGTGGTCTTCAGCAATGTTAACCAAATAAAATGTGGAAAATAATTGACAGTAAGATGAGAGTTTTTTTAAATTTGATTTTGTGGTGTGATGATGAAACCCAGGGCCTTTTGCATGCTCTACCACTGAACCCCAATGTTTTTCTTTTCTTTTTTTTTTTTTTTTTTTTTTTTTTTTTTTTTTTTTGCTTTTTGGTACCAGCGGTGCCTTACCACCAAGCCACATTCCCAGTTCTTTTTTTTTTTTTTTCCTATTTTGAGACAAGCCTTACCAAGTTGCTGAGGCCAACCTTGAACTTGGGATCCTCCTACTTCAGTTTCCTGAGTTGCTAGGATTAGAGGCATGAATCACTGCACTACACACGACTAACCCCAATGTTTCGACTTTTAAAAACTCAAAAAATTTTAAATATTTTATGGTCACAACAAATAGAAAAACTATATAAAAGGAAAAGACTAGCATAATGAGAATTTAGGTAATATTTTTTCCTACTTTATTCTTTTAGTGAGATTTTAGAACTTTATAAAGGAAAATACTTGTTTAGGCCTATAAGGAACACCAGAATTTTATCTCCACTGGAATTTTTACTTTAAGTAGCCTATCTCTTGACAATTTCTCTTATCTCTGTAGAAAGTAATTAATGTGTTGTTGTTGTTGTTGTTGTTTTCCTTCAAAATAAACTGAGGAACTCACCATATTCTGAGACTTGAAATGATTGATAATATGTCTGGTCCTATTGGGAGGAAAAAGAAAAAAGACAAAGCATATGAGTTCTTATTCAATCATTTTGCTTGCTTACTTACCTGCATATAAACGTTTAGAAAATTAACTTTGTTCATTAAATTATGATTTAATGAACAAAACAGTTTATCTTAATTTGTGAAAGTTTATTTTTAGACAACTGCAATAATAAGCTTACAAAATTTCAGAGTTTTACTTCTCAACTTTGCTTACATAAACAGATGACCTATCTCTTGAGATAGGTCATTTAAATAAAACTGTTTAATATGGTTTCCATCATTTGCAAAATAGGATTAAATTTGATAATCAACAAATTTTATAAAGTAAGGATAAACCATATCAATTAAATAGGAATGACTTCAATTTTGTTTTGGTATCACTATAAAATAAACAATGGTTAAAATGATGTTAAACATAATTGATTTTTTTTTTTATTTTGAGACAGTCTTACTAAATTGCTCAGGTTCTCCCTAAATTGATGAGGCTGACCTCAAACTTGTAATACTCCTGCCTCAGCCTCCCATGTTGCTGGGATCACAGGCATGAGACATCATGATGAATTCCAAATTCTTATACATAATCTAGGATACAAAATCATCATGAACCAACATGCTCCACCTTTCTAATTCCTTGAATTATTATCTAGTTAACCATTAAATCAATACAGTTTATTCTAGTTTAATAGATACCATAATTATTTCCTTTTCTAATATCAAGAAGAAAACATGTGGTTTATTATATCATTTTTCTAACTCATATTTCAAACTGTCCATTCTAAATTATAACACATTAAATAGAACCTTTTCAAAATAACTAAGTAATTCCAACATTGAAATTTGTATTCTAAATCTGATTCCCTAAATTCATCAAAGCAAACACACTGATATGACTATGAAATATTAACATTTCCTAAAGTTAAATCTAAAACATCTGCATATCAAGAAGTTATTTCTTTACTGTCTACTGGGAATTTATTTTTTAAAATTTGTTCTAATTAGTTATTAATGACAGTAGAATGCATTTTGATATATTGTACACAAATGGAGCACAACCTCTTATTCCTCTGGCTGTGCATGGTACAGAGTCACTCCCATAGTATAATCACACATGTATATAAGGTAATAATGTCTATCTCATTCTACCATCCTTGCCATCCCCACAGTCCCACCCCTCCCTTTCTTCCCCTCTACACAAGCCAAAATTCCTTCATTCTTCCCTATCCCCCTGTTCCACTATGGAAGAAGTTATTTATTAATCTTAAAGGAAGGCTATAGGCCCTAATAGGTTGGGGATGTGGCTCAAGCTACCAGTAGCGTGCTCGCCTGGCATGCGTGCGGCCCGGGCACCACATACAAACAAAGATGTTGTGTCCGCCGAAATCTAAAAAATAAATATTAAAAAATTCTCTCTCTCTCTCTCTCTCTCTCTCTCTCTCTCTCTTTAAAAAAAAAAAAGAGGCCCTAATAGCCAAAGTAATCCTAAGCAAAAAGGGCAAAAATGGAAACATCACAAGACCTGATTTCAAAACATACTACATAGCCACAGTAACGACGTAGCATAGTGCTGGTATAAAATCAGACCCATAGACCGTAATAAAACAGAGGATCCAAAAATAATCCACACTCTTACAATCATCTGATTCTCAACAAAGGAGTCAAAAACATACATTGGAGAAAAAAAACAGCATCTTAACAAATGATGCTGGGAAACCTGGATGTCCACATGTAGAAGACTAAAAGTGTATCCCTATCTATCACACACAAAAATCAACTCAGAATAGATAAAAGGCTGGGCGCAGTGGCACATGCCTGTAATCCCAGCGGCTCTGGGAGGCTAAAGCAGCAGGCTCATATGTTCAAAGCCAGCTTCAGCAACTTAATGAGGCGCTTAGAAACTCAGCAAGACCTTCTCTCTAAATAGAATGCAAAAAGGACTGGGAATGTGACTCAGTGATTAAGCACCCTTGGGTTCAATCCCCAGTACCATAAAAAAATGGATCAAAGACTTGAATATAAGACCTGAAACTCTGACACTACTAGAAGAAAACAAAAGAAACACTTTGATATATTAGCATAGGCAACAATTTCCTAAATAGGACTCTAATAGCTCAGGAAACAAAAGCAAAAATTGATAAATGGGGTTTCACCAAATTAAAAAATACTATAGAGGGCTGGGGATGTGGCTCAAGTGGTAGCGCGCTCGCCTGGCATGCGTGTGGCCCGGGTTCGATCCTCAGCACCACATACAAAGATGTTGTGTCCACCGAAAACTAAAAAATAAATATTAAAATTCTCTCTCTCTCTCTCTCTCTCTCTCTCTCTTAAAAAATTTTTTTAAAAAAATACTACAGAGTAAAGGAAACAATCAACAGAATAAAAAGACAACTTATGGAATGGGAGAAAATCTTTGCCAGCTATTCATCTGAAAGAAATTTAATATCCAGATTATATACATGAATAGCCAATAGAAATTAAATATCCAGAATATATTATAAAGAACTCAAAAAACTTACCAACAAACCCCAAAAATTAATCCAATTAAAAAAAAAAACTGGATGAATGACCTGACAGATACTTCCCCAAGAGAGGTACAAATGTCCAGTAAGTATACGAAAAATGCTCAATATCTTTAGCCATCAGGGAAATGTAAAACAAAACTACACGAGATTATATGTCACCCCAGTTAGAATTCCCATTATCAACAAAGTAAAAAATGACAAATGCTAGCAAGGATGTGGGGAAAAGGAACTCTTCATACACTCTCAGTGGGACGGTAAATTCGTACAGCCACTATAGAAAACAGTGTTGAGGTTCCTCAAAACACTAAAAAACAGAACTGCCATATGATCCAAGTAACCCACTCTTTGGTACGTATCCAAAGAAAATGAAGTCAGCATACAAAAGGAACATCTCCTTACCTATATTTATTGCAGTACTATTCACAATACCAAAATGTGGAATCAGCCTAGGTTCACATCAACAGATGAATGGATAAAGAAAAGGTAAAACGCACACATACACTGGAGTATCATGCAATCATAAAGAATGAAATCATGTCATTTGCAGGAAAATGGATGGAACTGGAGGACATGTTACACAAAATAAGCCAAACACAGAAAAATAAGTATCACTTATTTTCTGTCATGTGTTGAGACAATAGAATAAATGAATAAATAAGATTATCTGAAAGTAGAGGGGGATTTTAGGGAAGAGAAAGGGACCATGGGGGACAGGGAAAGTATGGCAAGAGAAGGCAGTGAGAAGGTGGATATAACCAAAGTACAATATATGCATTTATAAAAATGTCACAGTCAAACCTGTTAATTGTACAATTAATGTGAGTTAAAAATAATATAATTTTTAAAAGCCAATATTTTTTCATTAAAACAGTCATGCATGAAAGTGTTCCTCTGACATTTAGCTATTCCATTATTTTTTAAAGGCTCCTTATTAATAGTCCTTCTATGCCGAAGATAAAGAACACAAACATTAATGATAAAATTGTATGGATTTATTTAGAAAACAAAAAAAAGTAAGGATATAGTGCATTTCAAAATATAAAACAAATATAAGTACTTATATGTAACAAAATAGTTGTCCAGCCAGGCGCTGTGGCGCACATATATAATCCTAACAAGCTTGGGAGCCTGAGGTAGAAGGATAGCAAGCTCAAAAGACAGCTTCAGCAACTTAGTGAGGCCCTATCTCCCCCACAAAAAAATAGGGCTGGGGATGTGGCTAAGTGGTTAAGCACCCCTGGGTTCAATCCCCAGTCCCCAAAAAATAAATAATAAATTGCCGTCTGAAAGTTGATTTTAATATGGTCATTTAAATAATATCCTAAATAAGTTGTGCTGTTCTGATCAAACTTAATCATATCTGTGATGTGTGACTTAAATTGTTCTTGTCAAATACAGAAATATTATAAATTACATGTATTTAATTCATTTGTTCTAATTTGTCACCTTAAAAATCAAATCAAGAAGGTAAAGTACTCAAGTACCTGTATTATTTTACTGGCAAAGAATTCTAGTCTTCAAATTGGTTTTTGCTTTATTACTGAGGCCAGCACAAGTAAGGCTGTGGATAAGTAATTAAATTTACGTAGCAGAGTCTCGGAGTCCCCAGACTGTTGAAAGGCCGAACAGAAAAGGACGCCTCATTAGGCCCACTCCTCCTTCCCGCCCACATGGAGGAATCTACCGGCTAAACCCGCGCAGGCCTCACGCCGCTACTCGCGCTCGCCGTGTGCGGTGGGCCCAGAAGACAAGACAAGGGCAGCCCGCGACTCTGAGAACACGGAGGGAGCAGCGGTGTTGCCGGGCATGGCGGGGCTGGGACAGGGGTAGGAGGTAGAGAGCAGGAGGCCAGGCTCACCATGGTTCCGAGGAGTTCGGCACACAAGCAAAAAATAAATAAATAAATAAAAAATAAATTTACGTAGCAAATATTAATTAAGTAGTACATGCAAAACACCACATGAGGTTCTATAAAAATGAATTCAGACCTCAGCATCAGTAGCTATGGAGAAGGACATAGTCAAAGGCTATAACAGCTATGTACTATGTAACAATGGGCACGGTACCGTGGTGGCCACACCATACAGCCTAGTGTGTAGGAAGATGTACCACCTCAGTGTCGAAAGTGTATTCCATACACAATGTTCATACAAAAACAATCGCCTAGTGATGCATTTCTCACACTGTGTTCCTTCCATTAAGTGAAGCATCACTGTACATGATTGACAGTGTCTCAGGATTTCTGCCCGGTGCTTCTGCTCGTACTTTTTCCTATGTTTGACTTACTGATATTTCCATCTCTACCTATCTTCCAAGGCTTAGCTCAAAATTGTTTTCCTGAATCCCCAAACGAAAAGCAATCTCTCTGCCCTCTAAGCCTTCATGCATTTTAGCCCCTTCCTTTACTTCCCTTCACTTTTTACCTGTACTGTAAGTATTTAGATTCATGCCTTCTCTTGCTGCAAGTTCTGTCAGGTCTAGATTCATGTTGGATGGTTTCTGTATTGTTCATAGTTTATCCCTAGGGTTGCTAACCTACCCCATGTCTTATGCAAAAAAAGAAAAAAGAAAGGTGCTGGATAAATATGTTAGATTTAAAAAAAAAAAATTACTAGCTTCTACAAATGTAGAAAATCATCACATTTATTTGGGCCTACTTTAAACAAAAGGCTTAAAGCCAAGTTTTAGGCAATTATTTGCTTACCACATAATTATAGAAGATAATATTTTAAGTAAGTTCTCTCTCTCCTACTGCCCCCTACCTTGCCAATCATTCCTGATGACTCCCTGGGTTTTCCATCTTTCTTTAGTCTGTCTCTTCCCCTCAAGTCTTTTGTTCTCTTTGTACTCCTAAATACCTTTCTGACTCCTGTTTCTTTTGTGTGCTCTCTTTCTGACTCTTCTGGCCCTTCGCATATGAACCCAATGCTCTCCCCACTCCAACTTGTAGGTGAGCTCATCAAATCTCGTGTTTTTAACCATTATTTTTATCCTAGAGACTCTTAAATCTTTATCTCTGGCTCATACCTCAACCCAGGAATTCAGGTTCAAATCCACCTGCTGGATATCTCCACCAAATGTCCCAGATTTATTTATATAGATTTACCCCTTCCAAGTAGACTTTCATGATGTGCTCCTCTGTGACATGCTGAATCCCCTTCTCTCCCATACTGCCCTGTGATTTACTCAACCATTTTATTTAACACATATATTTTAATTATCTGTTCTACATCATCTCCTATAAATGACTATGAAATCCTGTTAGCATAGCACCTGGCCAGCAAACTGTCAAAGTTTGTTGAATTCGTGTATCTATAAATGACTGAAAACTGATTCTTGTCCCCAGGCTGATTCTGATGGTGCTCATAAGATTAGCCTCAGTTATCAAAAAGTATCTCCTGCAAGACATTAAAATAACTCTTGAGAAGAACCAGGCTACACCAAGGAGGCAAATGACCCTCAGAATAACCTTACCTCTGCCCTTTATTTGGAAGGAACATAAATGCTAAGGAGTAGACGAGGCCACCAACAAAAAAACTGAAGAAAAAGAAAAAGGAAAATGCTTCTTTTCACTGTCATTTTAATTACTTACATAAATCAAGAAATCATCTTGCAATCAAGGGCTGACAGCACACTTTGTATCATACCATATCTTCCCAGAGTATTTACAAATGGCTTAAATGCATACTAAGAAATAAGTTGTTTTACAATCTTTTATGGTTTGATGTGAGATGTCCCCAAAAAGCTCATGTATGAGACAATGCGAGAAGGTTCAGAGGAGAAATGGTTGGGTTAGAACCTTAACTTAATCAGCGAATTAATCCCTGAGTGGGGTTAACTGAGTGGTAACTGGAGGCAGGTGGGGTATGGCTGGAGGAAGTGGTTAATTGGGGGCTTGGCTATGGGTATATATTTTGTATCTGGAAAGTGGACTCTCTCTGTTTCCTGATCACTGTAATGTGAGCTGCTTCCCTCCACCCTCCTCTCCTGCCATGATGTTCAGCCTCACCTCAAGCTTTGAGGAATGGAGCTGGCCTTCTATGAACTGAGACCTCTGAAACCACCAGCACTCCAATAAACTCTTCCTCCTCTATAATTGTGCAGATCGGTCTTTTAGTCACACCAGTGAAAAAGATGACTAGAACACTGTCCAAAGGATTTGGTCAAAAACAAAATCGAGTTTTGCAACATCTAGTGTATTGTCTACTAGGCAATCAGGATACTAATCTTCACAATGAGTTAGTTATTTTTATAAAAGTTGTTTGTAATCCAGAATGGTGGAAGATGCCGAAATACTTTAAATTAATAACAATTCATACAAAGAGTAGCCATTCATGCCATACATAACCAAAACAATATTGATATTAAGTATTTTCATTAGTCTAGAATAGGGATCTGCAAAGAGCAGGCAGTAAATATTTTAGGCTGTGCAGTTTATATGGTCTCTGTCATAATTACTCAATAATGCCACTGTGCTGCAAAAGCAGCTAGAAATAATATGTGTGGGGCGGGGGAGGAGGAGGGGGACTGTGTCCCGATAAAACCTTATTTACAACAACAGGTATCAGAGGCTGGGGCTGGGTCTCAACGTTAGCACACTTGCCTGGCATGTGTGAGGCAATGGGTTCAATTTTCAGCATGGCATATAAATAAATAAAATAAAGATATATCAACAACTAAAAATATATATTAAAAAAAAACAGGTATCAGGCTGAACTTTGTCTTCATGCTAGGCTTTGCTGCCTCTTGATCTAATAAAAGGAATTAAATTTATTTTGAAATCTCTCTGTTACTTTTAGCTGAACTAAATAAAACCTGACTGAATTTATCTAAAACCATGGAGGAAAAAAAAAAAAAAAACCTGGTCTTTTGTATGAAGTACGAGTTTGCTTTACTAAATGATTTTCATTCAGTTTCAAAGGAACTGAACCTCCTTCCAAATGACTTGGTATGTCAATTTAGGTCATCAAATATGGCTATGCTCATTCACTCTGCCAGAAACTGGAGAAAGCAGTATGACCTGAAGGCTAAATACATGGACAGCCTGTCTTCTAAACAAGCACCTTTCCTGGCAAGAGAATACATAACTTATCAACGCCCTCTGAGCTCTTCTTACGCAATATAGTCATCATTCCATAGAGAAACCTCTGCTTTAGAAGTAGATGCATCTGTTTGCATCAGATGCAAGCCTTCCTCAATTAGATTTTCTAAACAACTTCTAAAGCAAAAATAGAAAAGAAGAACCAGTGGGTATTTTCTGTAACTCCTACAGCAATCTTTGTGACTTCTCTAAACGTTGATCCTGAATTAATAACTTTTTATGAGGTTATGTGTTATGTAAATAAGTCAAATGAAAGGGAAAGAGAGAAAACATTTTTACTGCCTTCTAGGAAGGACTTCTAAGAAGTCATGCTATGACTAGGGTACAAATTGCAGACGTATGAATTATTGAAACCATCTATTCCAGTTACAGAGTTTTCCTTCTCTAATCATGAAGTCATCCAGCTCTTCAGAGTTTCTATTTTTAACAAATTTGAAGGAATATGGCACACTACATGACCATTTACAAATATTCATAAATGCAAGTCAGTTTCTTTCAACTTTGGCTTCTAGATTCAAAAACAAATGCTTAGAACTAAGGAGCCAGGCATGGCACATGCCTGTAATCCCAGCTGCTCTGGAGACTAAAGCAGGAAGATCTCAAGTTCAAACCAGCCTAGGCAATGGTGAGGCACTAAGTAACTCAGTGAGACCCTGTCTCTAAATAAAATACAAAATAAGGCTGAGGATGTGGCTCAGTGGTCAGTGCCCCTGAATTCAAATTCCAGTACCCTTCCCACAAAAAAAAGAAAAGAAAAAATAATAACCCACAAATCAATTTGAAAAAGAAAAAGTGCTAGTTTTAAATGCCTTCTAAGCCCAGAGAGTTCTTATGCCCCATGACAACACTGTTACTGTGAACCACATTTTGTAGGATAAATATTTGCAAACTCATATATTTCATCTTTATACATAACAAGAATTTTTTTAAAGAGAGAGAGAATTTTTTAATATTTGTTTTTTAGTTTTCGGTAGATACAACATCTTTATTTTACTTTTATGTGGTGCTGAGGATCGAACCCAGCGCCCCACGTATGCCAGGCAAGCGCGCTACTGCTTGAGCCACATCCCCAGCGCAATAACAAGAATTTTTTTTTATAGTTCCTCTCTCTTCCCTTCTCCCAATTCAACCAGGAAGAACTAAAGGCAGCCCAGTAAGTTGGAGACAGGGAGCCATACCAAAGAAGACCCACGCTGGGAGAAGGGAGCACTATGTTTTTTGGAGTAGTACATATGAGTTACTGAATGTAGATTGGTATGCAGGGAGAGGTTGAATATAACCAAAAACGATTAATTAGTACTAAAGAACAGGACTAAATGGCAAAAGAATAACATTGTGGGGCTTTTTATTATTACTATTATACCTGTTGAGTAACAAATTTTCAATCTTACCAACCTCACGGTTACATGAAATAACTGGGCACAGAGAACTAGGCAGCTGTTCTTCTATGAAAGGCTGAGGATGAAGAAGATAGCCAAATTTCCAACTTGTAAGATGTTTTTCCACAGCAATCAGTTCTAGGCCAATTCACAAAGGTTTGCCTAACATAAGCATGTCAAGCATGAATATGAATACCCTGAGAATACTACAACATGAAGGAAATTACACAGTCTTTTGCTGCTATCCTCACCATATTCACTCTTTCCTCAGAACAAAAGTTTCAAACAAGCCACTCTTTATGACACCCGTAATCTGGAAAATACCTCTACCATTTCACAGCACCAGAGGATGTCCAGGAAACAGCACAGCTGGCCTCTAATTGCCCATCCCTTCTCTCTGCTTGTTCTCCTTAAGGCCTCCTCAGCACCTGACACTGTAGCCACTCTTTCTGAACCTCTGTCCCACTGCTCTGTGCCTGCACTCTCTTGGCTCTCTCTTCCGGGGTCTGGCTGTCTTTTCTCCAATGCTCTGAGTGTCTCCTCTTCTGAGATTCTAAATGTGGTAATTTCTGATAATTCAGTCCAAATATCTTTTGCTTATCTCCCTCCCTAAACTGGGCTTCCTCCCCAAAGCTTTAACAAATGACTCACAAAGACTTACATCTGAAATTTCAATCACCTTCTTCTGCTCCTCTTTCTCTTTTGCCCTAATCATGACCCACTCAGTCACTGGATGATTCTTCCTTTAAACTGTCTCTTGAATTCATCCATTCCGCTTTAATATTTTCTACACCCCTCATAGAGTCCCTTATGACCTTCAGACTGGACTATTACACACTAACACAGAAGATATTCAGATATTTGTTAACCAATGATCCTAATCCTCGGACTTCAGTTTCTCCCCTCTTTATCAAAACCACACATTGCTACCAAAATGAGCTTCCTAAAATGCTGCTTCAATCATGTCAAACTGTTACCTAGGGCTGGGAGCATAGCTCAGAAGTAGAACACTTGCCCAGCACGCATGAGGCACACTGGGTTCAATCCTCAGCATGGCATAAAAATGGAGGTATTAATTTTTTTTAATTGTTACCTAAAAACTTCTACAAAAATCAACAAGAAGACAACAAATGTTAATGATTTTTCTGTTTGGGAGTTTATCATAAGGGTATTATACTTTCCAATGTGTAATGTTTAGATATTTTTATCTTAATTATGCATTGCTTTAACAATCAGAAAAATTGAAAAGGTAAGATTTTATCATTTATAATTCAAGAAGCTCATTCACACACTTTGTGTGTGTGTGTGTGCTTTCTTTGTCCTCAGAAGTTTATATGAAATTGTAACACTGATTAGCATGGAAAGGAAAGAGAAATAAAACTATTTAGAGCTTTCTACTTTCTATAAAAGGAAATCTAAAACTTAAACCTGGTATCCAATACCCTCCACAGGTCAGCTCACAAACTCTTCCGACTTTCTCTTTGACTGCTACTATCTACAAGCCCTCATTCCAGGCACATTTCTGCTCCCAACATTAGGACTCTGTCACCTAACTCAGAGCCCCATTCACTGCCACCTCCACTCATCCCCATTCAAGTCCTAAGGTCCCTCTTGCCCCACCTATTTACATGGACTTGGAAAGCTGTGAAGCTCTCTGATCCAAGTCTTATATTGTACAGTTGAGGAAACTAAGATTCAGAGCTGAAGCAACTTGCCCACAATCCCTCATCGGGGGCACAGGATTTCATAACTTCCAATCCAATAATACTCTTTGCATTTACTACATGAAGCCTCCCAATTTTAAGCTCATTGAAAATAGGGTGTCTTTATCATCTTCAGATGTTTCCTGGCTGGTGTTTCCTCTGATCTAGCACATGAGAAAAAAGTTACATAGTTTTAGCTTTATTTAGATCCTTACTAACTTGGCTCTGTTTAAAATCTATTGCCAGCATAACAGTAATCACATAACAGCCTGTCTTTTCTCCTCTTTTATCTTTACCATAAAATTGGCAAAGAGTTTAAAAATAAATAAGAAATCACAATGAAAATATCATCCTATAAAAGTGTCAGTAGATGTATATTTTTAAATATCTTTGTTTTATTCATTTATTTATTTATTTATTTATTTTTTGTGTGATGCTGAGGATCAAACCCAGTGCGCCACACATACTAGGCAAGCACTCTAAGTACTCTACCACTGAGCTACAACACCAGCCCCATTAGATGTATATTTGCCTACCTAGAGGAATGATGGAGTCAACAGGATTCACAAAATGACTATAAGTGTTTATTAGCACTTACATTACCCTTTCCTTTCCTGTTTAGGGCCTAAACATCTATTGTCTAAACTCCATCTATAAACTATAGTTGCCATCTACTTCTGTAGGGGTTTTAACCCAACTGAGCAGCAGGATCAACTATGGTGGGCTTAATGTATAGAGATCCTGGTTCCCACCCCAGAGCTACCGAATCAGAACCATCAAGACTGAGGCCCAAACATAGCAATGCATTCATCCATCTACTCCTTCAACAGCACTGTGCTGGGGGGTGGGGATATATCTTCCCTGAATGGAGATTTTCTCCTAAGTAGAAAGATATTTATCAAATAATCACACATATAAGTACATAATTACAAACTATGATAAAGCCTGTGAATTAAACCTACAAGAATTAAGACATCTGGAGATGAGATGGGGAAAGAAGAGCCAGATCAGGTAGGGCCTTATGTAGGCCATAGTAAAACGTATGAATTTTATTCTGAGAGCAATGGAAAGTCTTTGGAGAGTTTTAACCTAGAGAATAACAAGATCCAAAAATGTTTAGATTCCTTTTACTGCTGAGTGAAGAATTGGCTGCGAGGGGGGAAAGTAAAAACTTAGAAGCAGCTCAGGACATGGCAACCAGGAAACAAAGAGAGAGCTCTGCTCACCAAGGACAAAATGCAAACCCCTAAGGCACACACCCAGTGATCTACTTCCTTCAGCTACAACCTACCTGCCTATGTTTACCACCAGTTAATCCATTTCAGTGGATTAACTCACTTATTAGCACTTACATTATCCTTTCCTTTCCTGTTTAGGGCATAAACATCTGTGGTCTAAACTATAGTTGCCATCTACTTCTGTAAGGGTTTTAACCCAACTGAGCAGCAGGATCAAATATGGTGAGCTTAATATATAGAGATCCTGGTTCCCACCCCAGAGCTACCGAATCATGTGTCTTATAATCTAAATATCTGAAGAATATTAAAGGGTAAACATTATGGGAATGGGTAATGGTCTGTATATGAGTAGGAAATGAGTGAGCTGTTAAGGAGAACTCCAAGGCCACCCACTTGTACAACTAGATGAATGCAGAATAAGTCAATTAGCTGGAAAACAGGAAAACAAAACTGGAGTGAGTTGGAAAAATGGAGGCAAAGAGATTCTGTTTAGAAGACTGGCTAGATAGGGAGTATGAAATCATTGTAGAGGTATATAAGGTCAAAGTGCTCTATTTCTGTTTGTTTATGTGAAAGACTTAAATATAATAGATTTTGTGGAATGATCTGGGAGAGAAAGGGATCCAGGTTGATGATCTAGGAGAAATGAGAGGTTATTAGTACTGTAAATTTTGTGAGATAGCAGTAGAAGGGAGAAACCAAGGCAGAGTAGAAGTATTGGTCTTAGATATGAAGAATAACATCTTTTCTGTAGAACAGTAAGCATGAGATGGACACAGAGGCAGATAGGAGTTGAAGAAAGACCCATCTGATGAGTTCTGTGAAGCAGAGCGGGAGAGAATCTACCTGAGATGAGGAGGGAGGAACCAGAATTTCCTATGAGACAGACTTTTCCTGAGTCCCTCCTCAGAAAATATTGTAAATATTCTGTTGCTCATGAAGACTGGAACTAACCATCTGAAGAGCTGAAGTCATTCTATACCTGAGAGTTAATCATAATGATAGGACTTGGGGGAAATGGAGCTACCTCAGATGTCAGACATGAACTGTACAAGGCTCCAGTGAGAAGGAAAGTGGTCAGGCATCCAGTGGCACAGGCATACTCATTCCTAAAAAGTTTTCCCATTTGCTATTCAAGTACATTGCACCATACAAGAAAAAACACTGGCTTTCCCTGATGGAACAGTACTAACTAGAAACATACAAACAAAAATCACTCACATAGCCCTCTCTTTCCCAAAGAATTAAGGTTTGTAAAAACATATAACATGACTACCTTTTTTGGAAACTCTGGCAAGCAAGGCTTGGAAAAAGCAGTAACATAGCCACAGCTTCATATTTAATGAGAAAATTGTCCCTGCAGTAACAGAATTCTGTTTCTTATCCTTTACTCCTCAATTCATCCAGGGGAAGACTAATAATCCTTTTTAGCACCCCACTCTGGTACTGTCACCTCCAGTCAGCACCAGCAAGTTATAATATTCCAAAATTCCCTCTATGCCACTGAAAATTAAGCATCGTATAGAACTATAAACATATATTACACAAATGTCAAATTCTTGGTTTTGATGTGGTACTATAGTCATGAAGATATCACCATTGGGTATACTACATAAAAGATACCCAAGACCTCTCTATATTGCCTTTGCAATTTCCTGTGAATCTACTTCAAAATAAAGTTATTTTGAAGATTAATCTTTTTATGCCTTATATGACCAAGATTATATGGCTGGCTAAATGCTAGCTAATCTCTAATAATACAGTAATGGATAATGGTTACCAGATAACCTATGTGCTAAAACCCAAGTCTCCTAGTCTCACATGCTCACTCAGAAGGCATGGCTGTTGTGGCCAAGATCTGAGACACATAGGAACAATCTAATGTGTGGCGAGGTGATCCATGTGACACCCTCAAACCACACAACAGCATCTTCTCCATCAATGGGTAGAGCAGGTTCTGATGACATCTAAATTCACACCAAAAAAAGTGATCATTTTAAAACAGCAATAGCTGTACATTTTAATTTTATAGGGCTGAAAGTATCAAGAAATCTAGCTTCTCACCCAAACCCTACTATAATACATTATATGAATCTTACCATATCACCACCCTTCATTCAGATTCTTCCTCCATAAAATGAGGAGATGGACCCAAGCGATGTCTAATCTCTCCAGTTCTGAAACCCCACAGTATGTGCTGGGGTTTCCTTAGATCTTCAATGTTACTGATGATAATGACATACTTAGGTCTGATCCTAAAGTTTTCTAACTGATGCTAAAAAGATGAGGGATAGGGACAAGACATTTGAAAGTAAGGCACTCCTAAGGGTGGTTCCTAGAGAGAGAAAGAGCAACATAAGAATTCCTCACAAAAATTCACATCAGCCGGGTGCAATGGTACAGGCCTGTAATCCCAGCAACTCAGGAGTCTAAAGCAGGAGGATCACAAGTCCAAGGCCTCAGCAACTTAGCAAGACCCCATCACAAAATACAAAAAAAAAAAAATTTAAAGGAGCTGGGGTATAGATCACTGGTAAAATGCCCATGGGCTCAACCTCCAGTATCAAAAAAAAAAAAAAAATGTCACAGGGTTCTCAGAAATTAAAATGCACACCATCAAAGAACTGGCAGTAATAGATCAAATGGCTCAATAAAGTCATAGGAATAATCTGCAATGAAAACTGTAAGGACAGTTTAAATTTTATGAGGAATTAGAACCATCAAGACAAGATCTGTCCAAACAAAGATGTGGTCATTTGCAAAGGAAAAACAGCTCTGACAGTGAATACAAGTTGACTGCAATCTTTTTTAATTTTATAAATCAGGAAGTCCAGAAAATTAATCCAAAAGTCATATTCCCCACTGGCTGAAGTTCTCAAAATGAAAAAAAAAATAAACATATTCTTACTAAATTGCAGAACCATACAGCATAGAATGAATATAAGTCAAAGAACATCACAAATGATAATAACTGATAGCAGGAGCTCAGGAGAAACTGTTCCTTCACTCCATTCTCACTTTCTTTCAACCCACAAACATAAACAAGCTCCTATAACAGGTCAAATGCCATATCAGAATAAATATAAAAATTAATAAAACAGGTCAGGATCTAACAGTCTAATGAGTGAGACATATTTTTTTAACTACACTGGTCACAATTTGAGAAAATAAAACAAATTCTGGAGTTGGTCAGTGGTCATGGTGGCATCACAATGTGAAGGTATTTGATACCACTGAACTGATTAAATGGCAAATCCAATGTTATGTGTATCTTTTCACAATATTTGTTAAATGAAAAAAAAAGACACTGATCAACAAGTGCTGTCATAGTGCTGTCTCTAAAGGCTCTGAGGAATGGAGAACAAAGTATGACACTTTTACCAAGAAATCAGCATTCTAAAACCAATTCCTCTCTCACTTTCTCACTGCACATTCAAGTAAGAACTGGAGATCTTTCCCTGCAAAAAAAAGCATTCTTCTTATAAGCAGAGGCCAGCAACAGTATTTTGGAAGCCTCATCAACATTCCAGAGAAGATGCCACTGTTTTCTACCCTTCGTGCTTCCTGTTAAGTTGTCATCACAAGCCAGAGGGGTTACCAGATGCTATTTGTAGAGTGCTTCAGGGACAAGATTTGTCCAAACAAAGATGTGATCATTTGCAAAGGAAAAACAGCTCCTGACAGTGAATACAAGTTGACCTAGTAGGCAACAGCAGGGCAGCAAGACTGGGAAAGATAAGGAGTATTCTGAAAAGCTTTGAAAAGTAGTAAGATCTTTGCAGCCCTCTACAACTAACTCTAGAGAAAGTAGATGCCACTGTTATGAGCAAAGGAACAATTCAATGAAAATTGTTTATTAATTACAAATAATTTGACACTCACAATTTATTATACAGTCTCCCAAAAGAGAAATTTCAAGCTTTGAATCTATTTGAGTTTTCTATTATGAGCATTCTATTTCTTGTTCCCGTTCTCAACACTGAAGATTAGGACAAAGGCTGAGAAACTTCAGTGATGGCTACAAGAGACTACAAGATTATCGGGCTTAATAGTTCCCAAGCTGGCGTGTATCAGAAGCACCAGAGATGCTATTGTAAAAATATAGATTGTCCCAAAAATTCTCATTTAGTATGTCTAAGATGCAGGGAGATCTACTGAGCTAGTCACCTAGAGAGATAAAGTAAATAGCTGAGAGTGTCACCACTAGGAAATTCAAATAATTCAGATAACCTGTCCCCAGTTCCATACAGTGTCCATTACACAACAATGTCTCTCAATAGAATAAATACTAAAGACGCCTCACTCTCTAGTCATTTGTCAGTACTTCTCAAAATGTCGTCCAAAAAAACAAATATAATTTCCTAGAATTTCCTTGATACAAAGTACTTAGCATTTGTCAAAATCAGAGACAGAAAGCAGAAAGGTGGTTGCCAAAGGTAGAACAAAGAGGGACATTGGGAGTGATTGTCTAATAGGTACAGAGTTCCAGATTTGCATGACAAAAAGAGCTCTGGAGATGGATGGTGGTTATGGTTGCACAATAATATGAATATACTTAATTCCACTGAGCTATACACTTGGAAATGATTAAGACAGTGAACTTTATGTGTATTTTATTGCAACTTAAAAAACAGAGGAAAACTGCAACTATTTGGGAAAGACATCAATACCACCAAAAAGATAAAATGCCCAGAGAAGCACTGCAAAAAAAAAAAAAACAAAAAAAAAAAACAAGCAAGGTCTAACTTTTAAAACAAGTTATCTTTGCATAGTGTATTTGCACATTAATTCAAATCAGAACACATTTCCCCACTTAACCTAGAATGTAGCTAAAGTATGACAGCCCCATAAAACATACTTCAATGCTGAAATGTCACAGCTAAAAATAAACCTCTTCCCTTTGAGGGGAGGCTTGGTGTTCAAGGAAGCTGAAGGAGAAATGACAGAAGAGAACTGAGCACTCAAAGTATGGGAGAGGTAGAAGAGACGGCAATTCTTCTAAAGAGAAGTACAGGGCCGGGGCCATAGCTCAGTGGTAAAGCGCTTGCCTCGTACATGTGAGTCACTTGGTTCAATCCTCAGCAGCAGGGAAAAAGAAATAAATAAAGATATTATGTCCACCTACAATTAAAGAAAAAAAATTTTAAACAGAAGTATAGTCCCCAAAGCAGGAAAAAAAAAACTGCACATTTGATGCAATTATGCAAATTAAGCATATGCATAAATAACACCAAAATGTGTCAGTGTTGTTATGAAATTTTACTAATTTTAAATTAGCAAAGGACTTTAAGAAGACTTCAAAATAATAATCAAGAGTTCCTCTACAATTAAAATAGCCTTTGAGGGGTGAGGTTGTGGCTCAGCAGTAGAGCACTCATCTAGCACATGCAAGGCACTGGGTTCGATTCTCAGTACCACATAAAAATAAATAAATAAACTGAAGGTATTGTGTCCAAGTACAACTAAAAAACATATATTTAAAAAAAGCATTGTAAAAAAAATCATAGGTTCGTTAATATATAAACTGTCCTTGTCCTTCCACCATATACCACACAATGAAGGACATAAAAAAAAAGAGTAAAACTTAGATCAAAATAAGTACTCATCATTTCATAATTCATCATTAAAAATACTGAAGGTGAAAGCAATACTTGAAGGTCAAATGCAATTTAAGTTATTCCAGAAAGGTTAACAGTAAAATAAATGACACATTATCTTAATCTTCTACAATTAACTTGTTATAATTGGATAAAAGCCATGGAGTCCATCAAATGTGTTTCACTAAAGGACCCTTTTCTGACCTAAAAGAAAGTGTATTTAAAGAAAGCCACTTTCTGATTATCCACACAGTCACTATGAATCAAATAATCTGATAAGTCCTGTATTTTTAATACGTTGGCCTTCAGTGGTGATGATAACATCATTGCATACCTTATCTTCAGACAAATGGGATTCAAAATATTGTACTGAAAATAAGTTTCCCCTCACTGAGTTTTATACTGAGTATGGTCACTGCCTCAGGAAAGTAAAAACGTAATCTATGATGGTGGACTATTTTATAATAAATATATTTCCTCCATAGTCATTATTCACTGCTAAAAAGAAAAGCTGATAATAAGCAATATATAGTCCTTAGTGATGCTCAGGAGTCAACAGAGGACAAAAACCAGAGATGAAGATAGTCTGGGTGGCATTTCCAAATATTTCTTTGACTCTACTGACCCCTGGTGGCCATTAAAAAGTTTTTTTAAGGATGGCTTGGTTTTTTGTTTTTTGTTTTTTGTTTTTTTTGTTTTTTGTTTTTTTGTTTTTTGTTTTTTGGGGTTTTTTTTTCATAGTTGTGGGACACAAGTTAATATTTCATCAGCAATAAGAAGTACATGATAAATATGCTTGCCTTCAAAAGGAAACAGATATTTAATAAAATGTAGAAAGGGGGACTGTATTTAGTTCAGGACATTTAATAACTGTTGACTGCTGCTTATATGTAAACCACTGTGCTAGGTCCCAGGAATGGAGGGGTGAACAACAGTAGCTACCCTTATAAAGAGCACAGTCTATTAGGGACCACCAACTAAAAGGACATGAATGCAACGAGAGGGGCACAGAATGCTAGGGGAATGTTTGGAGGGGTTTGGCCACATTAGAGAATGCCTGTAAAAGCAAGTAGCTAGAATACCAGGAGAAAAAAATAGCATCCCAGGCAGAGGGAATGGAATGAGGAAAAGCTCTAGGATGAGACAGACTGCGAGTTCAAGAGATATAAAGAATATAACATTCTAGGGCTGGGAATGTGGCTTAAGTGGTAGCGCGCTCGCCTAGCATGCGTGAGGCACTGGGTTCGATTCTCAGCACCACATAAATGTAAAATAAAGATATTGTGTCCACCTAAAAACTAAGAAATAAATAGTTTTTAAAAAGAATATAGTATTCTAAAGCACAGAGCTTAAGGTAAGGTGGAAGTTAAGATCAAAGAGGTGAGAAAAGGTTAGATCTTGTGAATATTTTTTTAATTTGTTAAGCAACTAAATTTCCTTAAGAGTGTTTTTCCCCCTACCAAAGCAATATGAGAGTTCAAGTCCATAACTGCTACATAAGAAATTTTGTTGATCTTTGAACAGAAAGATCTCTCCTACAAATTTCCTCCACTCTCTTACTCTTCTTATCACTGGTCCTTATTCTGTCCACCACTTATTGAACAAATTAATCACTTAGGACTTTTCCTCCAGCTAAAACTGCCCTTGTTGTTCACTGTGCAGAGGTGGTTTCTGAATGGACCAGCAAAGGACATGCTGACCCAAGGGCAGCCCATCAGGAGACAGCCAGCCATTCAAAAAGAGGTTTGCTTCTGGGGCTCTGGGCCAGTGTAACCAGCCCCATTCATATCTAGATGAGAACATCTCAAAGGTTGGTGGAAAAGTGAAAAAAAAAATGAAGGCCCATAAGGCGGGAAAACAGCCCCAAAAGCACTGGCACTCATCTTTACAATAAACACTCTTTATCACCAAGGTAGCTCAACCATCTTATGGAATCCTTTGCTGTTATTACAGTGCCTTGTATGCCTTGTATTCTTTTTTTTTTTTTTTCAAGAGAGAGAGAGAATTTTTTAATATTTATTTTTTAGTTTTCGGCGGACACAACATCTTTGTTTGTATGTGGTACTGAGGATCGAACCCGGGCCGCACGCATGCCAGGCGAGCGCCCTACGGCTTTGAGCCACATCCCCAGCCCCAGTGCCTTGTATTCTTCTGTCACCCTTGTGACATTGAATAATATTATTCATATCACCACAGCTATGATATTTGAAAATAGATATCACATGTTTAGCTTTCTTATATTCATTAGAGCACTATAATCCCTCAACACACATTAGACGGATGGATGGATGGATGGATGGATGGATGGATGGATAAACAACTGACTCATGGAGAACTGAAAATAAAATCCAAACTCCTTAAAATTTATAGTATGCTTCCTCGTCTCCAATTTCCATCATTCTCTACATGCTCCAGTAATACTAAACTTCTCCGGAATCTCCAGACACACAGGTACTCTTCCATTTTCCCTGCCTCTACACAAATCCTTCCCTCTCCCCTTAGTCTCACAAATGCCAACACTTTCCTCCTTCTCTACAAGCTCAAGTGTCTTGTCTCTGTGCTTCCTCACTTTGCATCTGCCTCCCCACCCCCACCCTCACCCCATACCACAACCTCTCCACAGGCCAAGTGTGCTCTTCAGCTTTAGACAGCTAAAAGAGTTAAAGAATACTTGGTTTGCTGTTTTTAGCATGTGGCCCCACACAACTACGGGAGAAAAAAAATTAAAGAATTTTGTTCCTCAGTTTAAGAAAAGAACTGAGTCTACAGAATACTTATATATCTATAGATTGTGGACATTATGAAGTTTATTGCTCTAATATAGAGAACTTAAGAATCCTTTTTAATATTTAATATTTGTTTTTTAGTTATAGTTGGACACAATACTTTTACTTTTATTTATTTTTATGTAGTGCTGAGGATCAAACCCAGGGCTTCACATGTGCTAAGCAAGCGCTCTACTGCTGAGCCACAACCCCAGACTGAGAGCTTGAGAATCTTAAAGCAATAAAATGAATAGAAAGCAGCCTTTTACTCCAAACTGAACTAAAGATCAAATGAGAAGTCAAACAACTCGTGCTTACTAGCTGAGCATACCTGGGAAGTTCCTCTATGTGGCTGGGCCAAGATATTCTCATTATAAAATGGGCACAATCATGCCCACCTTACAGAATTACACAGTATGCAGAATAAATACGAGAACATATCTAAAATACCTTGGCTGTGCCAGGCCAACCTTCTTAAAACTCATTATAATTACATGACACTACAGAGAGGACTAGCTGATAAAACCAAAGAGTATGAAGGCCCAGTGTTTACATTATAAGCAACCCCTGAACACCAGCCCTTCTCTCTCTGTAAAACAGTGCCCCTATGTCTTCTCTAATTTTGTATTTGTCTAACATTTTGTTTTGGCTATTACTTAGCTATATTATAAATAAATAAAATAACTTAAGACCTCAGATGCCAATCCTACAATCATGCTCTGTGTGTGTGTGTGTGTGTGTGTGTGTGTTCCTGGGGACTGAATCCAGGGCCTTGTGCATGCTAGGAAAGCACTCTATCAACTGAGCCATATCCCCAGCCCCAACCATGCTTTTAATAATTACCCATAACATTTTTCTCTACAAGTTTGAAACTTTTTATAACATGGCCTCCAATATTCTTTAAAACCATATCGTGTGCTCAATAGAACTTCTGCTAAATTAAAAAGGATAAAATTGGTAAACACATCTTGTAAACATCCATAAATATGAAGTCTGGCTATCAAGCAAGTATCAAAAGCCCCATTATGGAATTAAAAAGACATGGAATACATACACAAAAGAGTTTTATTCAGCCAGAATGAGGAATAGAATTATGTCATTTGCAGGAAAATGGATTATCTTGAGAATATTATGTGGAACAAAATACACCAAACTCAGAAAGTCAAGGTTGTACATTTTGTCTTATGTGGAAATAAGAGAGGAAAAAGGAAAAGAAAGGTGGGACATATCATGAAAATAGAAGGGAGATCAACAGAGTAGAGGAAATGGACCAGCAGGAGGGAGAAGAAGCAAAGAGGAAATACTGGGGAATGATATCGGTCAAATTATGTCATTATACTGTGTGCACAAATGAGTATGTAACAATCCCACTATTGTTTAAAATTATGATGTACCAATAAAAAAATATGGAAAAAAGACCAAAAAAAAGTTTTTAAATGTTCATGGTGAGAGGGGGGAAAAAGAGTCCTATTATGACCCTAACACAATCCTCTTTCATATAGGTCAGTTCCCACAACTGAGTCCTACACGAGACTCCAAACTACAGTGCATCATGCAAGCTGTAATTTCATGCAGATCATGCAGATCATTTTACATATCACCTAGTTTTTACATAAAGAAAAACTTACAATATATTTTCTTTATTTGACATAAGGAAAAACATAGATTTGTAGGTTATAAAATATACATATTATAAAAAAATAAATATCAACTATGCACTTAATGACCAATTTATATCCCATTACTTTAAATTTCTTTATTTTTAATTATGGTAAATTATACATAACAAAAAATTTCCCATCTTAGCCATTTTTAAGTGTACTGTTTAAATATGTTCACATTTCTGTGCAGCAAATCTCCAGAACTTTGCATTTTAGAAAACTGAAACTCTACCATGAAACAACCCCGGTTGCCCCTTCACCCCCCACCCCCCACCCCCCGCCGGAAACCACTATTCTACTTTCTGTTTCCATGATTTTGACTGCTGTAAATGTCACACAGCATTTGTCCTTTTGTGACTGGTTTGTTTCACTCAAAATAATATCTTCAAGGTTCATCAGGTGTCAGAATGGCCTTCCTTTTTAAGGGTTAAGAAGAGCCCATTACTTTTAAATAGAGCAAAAGTAAGAACAAAATTTTGAAGAAAGAATTAAGAATACTACGGGCTGGGGATGTGGCTCAGTGGTAGAGTGCTCGCCTAGCACATGCGAGGAGGCCCTGGGTTCGATCCTCAGAACCACAAAAAAATATATTAATTAAATAAAGGTATTTAAAAAAAGAATTAAGAATACTAAATATTTTAATTGAAATTTCAAAAACTAAGCTAAGCTCTTTCCCTGGGTTGCTTCTTTGGGGAATGGAAATTCCTAGAAATAGAATCACAATTCTAAGATATGATAAAAAAAATCATGTATTTCCATTTGTTTACTGAGGTTCCTCTTATCAATAACAAGTTTGCCTGGAGGTAGGTTATCTGTTAGGTTAAACCATATAAAATTGCTGCTATTAGGCACTTTTGACCTTAAAAAAGGATAATTTCATGTCCAAACTGATAATTTATCATTTTTCTTTTAAACTCATCTAAAAGATACTGCTTTGAATGTGAAGAAAGGTGTACTACCTCTTACATCTACTAACCAGGGCCCAGATTCAAGGTATTTTTACCATAATGTTGTGGTTATGGAATTATAGGATTAATTTGGAGCACAGGCTTTTGGCTCCAGGCTTCCTGGCAAATTGGTAAACTCCTTCAAACTTTGTTTTCCTCATCTAGAAATTGAGTTTAATAAAATCTGTTTTCAGAATTATTAATTAATGATTGTGATAATACAAATTAAATGTGGAGCACACCTAGAGTTGTAACTCAGTTGTAATGCACTTGCCTAGCATGTTTGAGACCCTGGATTCCATCCCCAACACCAAATAATGATACCTAAAATTGAGGCACCTATTAAATACTGGGTACTCTTATCTTACTCAGATCTTAGGTTAATGAGTGATTACTCTTTCTAATACTGTAGCTTTCAGTGGTACAGGAGGAGGGTATTTCCCTCACAGGAAACTTTGGCAATGACTAGAGATATTTTTGTTTCACAACTCAGGGGAGAGGAAGCTGCTACTGGCATCTAGTAGGTAAAGGCCACACATACAACTCAATGTCCTACAGTTCATAGGACAGTGCCCACAAGAAAGAATTTTTGTCCAAACATCAATAGTGAGAAGCCCTGTACTAATAGAATTATTGTTTACAGCTCTTACTCATAAATATATATTTTTTAAATTTCCAAAGAAAAATGGGGAAACACTGAATGGACCTTCAAGTATCATACAGTAATGCACAGGAGAAAACCTGAGGCAGAGAGATGAAGGTATTTTAATGCCCTGCCCTGTTAGATCTCAGAGCTACACAAGTTGGCAGCAAATAAAGGAAATAGGTGAAGGCACTGGGGAGAGAGAAGGTTTAAGAAACAGAGGTCAACATGACTGTTTAAAGTCATTATTTCTTAAAACAAAGACAAAGGGTTAGTTAGTTCAGTCACTTGCCAGGAACTGTTCTGAGACATAAAATTTGCCAAGTAAATAGCTACGTAGTCATTTCTTAGTTTTAAAATACTCAATGCATGTAATAAGTAAGCAAACACTTATTTAATCAGTTTTATACCCAAATGCTAAAAGGTTTTAGCTTTCAAACATTTTATTATAGAAAAAAGATAACAATGATTAAAATGTTTTGATGATAGCTAACCCACTGATAAACATGGTAAATTAAAAATAAACCACTTATATTGTCTTGATGGTCATATTAATTTTTTTCCTATTTGTTAAATAAGCGACTTGGGATATACTTTCCCACCTGAATGATTTAAATCATTTTAATATCCCCCCAAAACACATTTATACTTACATTCACTTGAACTTGAATGGACCAGTCACCAAGGATTGGATGTGATGATACTTGAAAAGTTTTGGAAATGACTCCAAGCTCACTTTGTTGTGACAACCATTGTTGGATCAAATTGGATTTGGGGTCCTAAAACAAAAACCACACATGTTAACTATATAAAGGTTGCCCCTGTACACATGTATCCTATTAGGTTAGGAATGATGTTTGTAGTACCCTGAGACACATCCAGAACATTCCCCAAAATAAGACACTAAGATAGGTTTGGGGAAATGTCACGTCTACACTACTAAAGAAAACAAATCAAAATTTTTTCTTCTATTTCCCCCGAGAACATCTTGATTCTGCTCCAACTTTTAATTCCTGGCACCATGTTTCCTTCTACAACATGGACATCACCAAACTTAAGGTGGTGCCAAAAGAAAAATCTGCTGTAGAAATAACAGGCCCCAATTATTAGAGTCTCACTATGTCAGGCACTCTGCCTTGTCTCAAATAATTCTAATTCTGCAGGACTGCATTGTCTTCACCTCGTAGTTGAGAAAACTAATGCCTGGCCCAATATTCTAGCACCAAACACATGATGGAATTGAGCATTCAAATCCGGGTCTCTTTCAATTCAATCACAGCATATCAGAGAAATGTTTAACTAAGGACATAGATGAAAATCACTTGAGTCTTCCTGTAATCTCCCAGACAGTATCTCTTCATGGAGTACTCACCCCAGGCACTCCAGCAGCTAACCCAGGTTCCTCTCACATTCCCAGCCCCATCAATTCTGTCTCATCCTCCTTCTCCCTCTCCCTCTCTCTTTCTCTATGTCTCTCTCTCCTTTTCATCCTCACAGTCCACCACCATATCCTGTTTTCTAACAACTGCGAATAATCTCATCCCTCCAGTCTGCCCCCTCTGATACAGCTTTCCCACTGCACAGTGTGATCCATCTGAAACATAGATCTGAGAATGAGGTACATGGTTGAAATGTTGAGCATAGTTCTTGGCATGTAGCAAGCAATGAGTAAACACTGGAGTGATCATTCTAATAGACCAGTGGATACTGATGACTTTAGTCTACAGAATGGACTCTCCACACTTTTGCATGGCTTACAAGGCCCTTAGCAATCTGTCCCCATCTACATTTCTACACACATCTTCTTCCAAACATACAAATTTGTTTGCAGTTCACCCAGGAAGTCCACACATCTAGACCTCTGCAGTTGCTACATGGAATGTTCTTCCTTCTTTGATCACTAGTGAAATGAGCTCCAGCTTCTTACCCTCCATACACACCTCCAACAGGCAAAAATGACTATGTGGGCACCACTGAACCTTCAATACCTCTGGAGTTTACTCCTCTTGAGTGTAACTTACTAGTATAGGCAGTAAAAAAAAAATGTTTATTGTATATATTTTATTTTACAAAAAATATTTTTGTTCCCAACTAGATTTGAATTCCTGACAGCAGGGAGCAAATGTTTTCTCTGATTCTTATTCTCTGTCCTTTGACTAAAATTAACGAGTTGGCTCTGTTATTAGAAACCAGAAGAAATCTCTCTGCCAGAGTAGGGAGATGAAAGTTAGGGTAAGCACAGTGCTGAGAACTGAGTAGGCAGTAGTTTAATCAATTGAGAATCAAGCAGTAAGCTAGAAACTAATTGTTAAAACCAGTGACCAAAGGCAGATCAAGAAGAAGCAGGTCACTGTACCCTTGGCCAACTCCTGAGACAAGTATTGTAACTGGCAGCTGGCTCTACTGGGCCTGCCACAGCATGAGGCATGGGAAAGCTGTGCACTTTAAAGGCCCAGGAAGAAATATAAATAGCTAATAAATATGTGCTGTCTAGTAATTAAGGGAATGAAAATGAAAACAATAAAGTACTATTTTTCTTTTTGTAGACTGACAAAGACTTTAAAAATGAACAATAATTCTCAACATTACTTAAAGGGTAGAGGGAGGGAACACCCATATTCTGCCAATGTCTTATTGTGGTGAAGGTGTCATGTCCCTGTAAACAGAGGACATCATGAACTGACATCTTGGTGACTTTGTACCTGGAAGATCTCGGTTGTGGGGTGCATGAGATAATCCCTCTGGTTTCCCAAGCCCATCTTGGACTTACATCTAACCCTCACCAGTAAGGAAGACATAGGCGATATAGAACCACCAGAAATGATTACCGAGCACAGCGGGATTTGAACAGGCCATGCATGGCACCATCACAGCAGAGTCCAGCATTTGTACATGGTCAGCTCCTGCTGTACCCACACAGGAGGCCACTTAGAGTTGAACAGTGGCCCCCGTATAGCCACAACAGCTGTGTGCCAGAAACACTGGAATGGTGACTCTTCGAGTCACCTCTGGATGGCTTTGGATCTCCATCAGATGCCTCAGCACAGCACTGTACCTGCTGCCTGCACCAGACTGTCTCAAGCAGTAAATTCCGTGACTGGAGAATGTGTCTACAAGGACTGCTTCTGGAATGCAGGATTATATGCAAGGCTTGTGTCTGTTTGGCATATAAAATCAGAGAAGTCAAATCACTCAGGATTTGATGGCCCACCTGACCAGAGCTATGGTTTTGAAGTTGCGATAGCTTCTGCAGAGTGTCAGGGCACAGTCAGAGGATATACCCCTAGCCAAATATACCTGTTCCCACACAAGATTGTTCACCTATACCAGGAGTAACAAAAAAGTTCAGGGTAGAAGCCAGCCTTCACAGTGGCAGAGACCCTTATGTCTATAACATTAGGCCAAACTGACAGAGGATGTTCAAGTTAAGGCATGTTACTCATTGCCAAAAAGCCTCTGAAGCCCCTTTCTTTCCTGAGGCCAATGACTGGGGCAGGCAAAATGAATAACACCAGCAATCCCCACAAAAAAACACTGAAGGTCCCTGAATAGGCAGTGATGGTCCCTATCTTAGTTAGGTCTTACAGCCATTCTTGGCTGGGTAAAATAATTCCCAAAAAGTCAGCTTGCTGACTTGCAGGAGTGCTTCTGCACATCAGCCTACAGGTGGTATTGCTAGGAGTATAATAACCGACCTTGTCAGGGGCTCAGACTCACAAATTGCAACTTTTTTCTTGGAATTTCTGCCCAGAAACCAATTATTCTACACTAAAAAAAAAAAGAAAAAAATACAGAAAATATCACAAGGTCCTGTCCCAAGTGACTGCTTTCAGCAGAAGGAATACAACAGTGTGGGCATTCATATCAATGCCCAACCTGGCCTCTACAAGTTACAAGAGGGAGATAGCTAGATCTGACTCCTTAGCCAACCTCACTCTCCAGGTACAGAGAGGATATAGCCACCCTCATGAACTGACCCCAAACACTGCATTTCAGCCTAAATTCCTGTCCCCTGGGCAAAAGGGTCACACACTAGCCAGGCCAGTAGGATCCCTTAGAACTAGAGTATGTTAGTCAGCTTTTTGTCACTGTGACCAAAAATACCTAACAAGAACAATTTAGAGGAAGAAAAGTTTATCTGGGCTCATAGTTTCAGAGGTTCAGTCCATGGTGAGCCAACCCCATATCTCTGTGCCTGACATGAGGCAGAGCATCATGGCAGAAGGACATCCAAAGAAAAGCTGCTCAGCTCATGACAGCCAGAAAGCAGAGAGAGAAAGTGGGGTGCCAGGGACAAGATGTAATCCCTAAGGGCACTTCCCCAGTGACCTACTTCCTCCCACCATGCTACGGTTACCTCCTTGTAGTCCATTTAAATTACTAATCCATCAAATCCACGGATGAAGTCATAATTTAACCATTGCACCTTTGATCATTGCCACATTACCTAATGCACAAGCTTTTGAGGAGGACACATCCTAGAGCTAACACAGAGCTAACAGAGGAAGGTCTCGCTAGGAAAGCCAAATGTGAGGGGACTGGTCCAAAATTGAACAGAAGAGTCCAAAGAATCTACAGATCTAAAGTTTCAAAGACAGAGTCTAGAGTGGAGAGGCAGAACCACAAAAAATGCAGAGGCCAGTTCTGGGGGTGTAGTTCAAAGGCACGGTGATAGCTGAGCACATGTGAGGCCCCAAGTTCATTCCCCAGTACCACAAAATATAAAAATAAAATGGAAAGGAAGGAAGGACAAAAGGAAAAAGAGGACAGCTGTCCAGAATCAGCAGTGGTAGTTCTGATTTAAAGCCTAGAACAAGCTATTTCTCTGGTGCTGTCTTTTTTTTTTTTTTTTTTTCTGCCTGAGGTAGATGGAAGGAAACAGCTGAAAACAGCCAGAGAGCTGTTTAGCACTCACCTCTGAACCATCATTTTACATCAATAGCAAGTCCTCAGGGTACGTGAATAATGACAGATGGTATGAACGGAGTCAGTTCAACCCTGCTCAGAGCCCCATGAACTTAGAAACGCTATTCACAGTATCAACATGCTTTATGGACATCTCCATACCTAGCTAGCAAAGGCAGAAATTCACAGAACTGAAGACTCAAAAGATTTCATATTTCAATTCAAGAAATATGCATTGGGCACCATGACAACCGACATGATTTTTGCTATAGACATATCTTGGCTTGAATTTTATTTATGTACTTGCCCTTTTGGTTGGTGGTGGTGGTGGTGGTTTTAATTTATAAAAAGAAAAAACTAAAAATACCAAACTAAAAAGCCTGGGTTTGTGGCTGGGGTTGTAGCTCAGCGGTAGAGCACTCACCTAGCACATGCGAGGCCCTGAGTTCAATCTTCAGCACCACATAAAAATAAATAAATAAATAAATAAAGGTATTTTGTTCAACTACAACTAAAAAATAAATGTTTAAAAAATAAAAAGCCAGGCTGGGGATGTGGCTCAAGCGGTAGCGCGCTCGCCTGGCATGCGTGCAGCCCGGGTTCGATCCTCAGCACCACATACAAACAAAGATGTTGTGTCCGCCGAAAACTAAAAAATAAATATTAAAATTCTCTCTCTCTCTCTCTCTCTCTCTCTCTCTCTCTCTCTCTCTCTCTCTCTCTCAAAAATAAATTAATAAATAAAAATTAAAAAAAATAAAAAGCCTGGGTTTATCTTCCACCCTGTTATTTATTAAAACATTTAGAGTGACCGATGTCACAGGACTGAGGGACTCCCAAAACCCATGATTTTAAAATCAGCAGCTTCCCAGGCCAACTGGAATAAGCTTTTCACATGATGGTCAAACGTATAGCATGTTCCTCCACTTAAATGTAGAAAACCAAGCCCAGCTGGACCTCAGTTTCACTCTCAAAGGGGAAATACCCAATCTGCAGCCATGCTACCCCCTGATATCAGAGTGCTCAAGCAGCAGATACCAAATAAATTCTCTCAAAAAGGGTTTTGGGCTGGGGATATAGCACAGTTGGTAGGGTGCTTGCCTTGCATGTACAAAGCCTGGGTTCCATCTTCAGCACCATAAAAATTAAAAAAAAAAAGGTTCTTATTATAATAGTAACAGCTAATCACTGGTGATCATGTACTAGGCCCCAGCCACGGTTCTAAATGGTTCACTCAAATTATCTCATTTAATCCTCCCAAAAGCATCGTGAAGTATTATTACTACACATTTTATAGACAGGGAAACTGAGGCTCAGAGAAGTTAATTTTCTCAAGGTCACACACTAACATCTATTCTTTTACAGTTGATGGTGAGCTTTTAAGATGTTAAGTCAGATCGTGTCATGCCTCTCCTTGAATTCTCCAGTGAATTCTCATTTCACTCAGTGTAAAATATAAAGTCCATATGATGGCCAAAAACACCCCACATGGGCCCAGCTTCCAACCCACTAATTGTGTCTGATCTCATCTCCTAATACTCGTCCCCTCACTCCCTGGGCCCCAGTGCATCACCAGTTCTTTCAATGTGCCAAATAAGCTCCCACCTCAGGGCCTTTGCACATATTGTTCCCTCAGTTTGTATGTGCTCATTCTTTTATTTCCTTTGTATAGGCTCATGTTTTTTATTTTCCTTTCCTTTTATTTTCTCTGCTCAAATTGTCTCCACTGACGACTTTATGGAAAATAGCAAACACAAACTAATTTGCTCTCCTCTCTCCCAAACACACACACACATATATATATATATGTATTTATATTACATATAAATAGCATATAAGTGTATGTATAAATTATATATACATGTACACATACATATATGTATGTATATAATACATATATGTAAATACCATATATATGTATATATTTATATATGCTATTCACTATCTGTTTCTTCACTACCCATAAACTTGATACAATACCAAGAATAAACTTGACTTGGGGCTGGAGTTGTGGCTCAATGGTAGAGCACTTGCCTTGAAAGTGTGAGGCACTGGGTTCAATCCTAGCACCTCATAAAAACAAATAAAGGCAATGAGTCCATACAGAACTAAAAAAAAAAAAAAATACTTAAAAAAGAATAAACTTGACCTGATGTGAGCAGGGACTTAATCTGTTCTCTTCACTGCCCTGTGTCAGTACCTAGAATACAGAAGTCCATTAAATGTATGACAGATGAAAAAAAAAATCAATGAAGAAGCCAGGACTCGAACCGAAACAGGCTGACCTTGAAGCCTGAGCTCTGAACCCAGGCCTCTACCACCTCCCTTCCTAGACAGAGGATTCCCATCTTGAGAACAAAGCTTATCTTAGGTGAAATTCTAAGATATTACAGTGTCAGTCACATGAGCAGAACTGGCTGGGGATGTAGCTCTCTGGTAGAGGTTTGCTTAGCATGCACAAGGCCCTGGGTTCCATCCGCAGCACCACAAAACAGTCATGTACCAAATCCTAAATCATTGCTGAACATGAACAGAACTTCAAGAGAGCTTTGGTAAGGCGGTTTGAACTCCTTGCTTTACTTGTGTTTGCCACTTACCTTAATTAGAATGTTCAAAGAGGTTTTATAAGGCTTGAAATCCGAGTAGAGTGTAACAACCCGAAACTTCACTTCTTGCTTTGGCTTATAGAGCATCTTGTCTGTTTGAATAAAAACAGATATTCTCTTGGTCTCAAATGATAAGTGTGTACTATCAGAGAATAAAATCTCATTCTGGGCATGTCCAGTTACACGTAGCTCATAAATCTCCTCCGCACTGTTCAGAGGTAGCTGTGGGGGAGAAGAGATAAGGTATATCAAGGTCTCATTTTTTACCTCAAAAATGTCTTCATTATAATCTAGAATAGAAAATTTAAATACACAGTATTATCAGAAGTAACTGCAATGTTGAACAATTTGCCCTTCCTGGGCACCAAACAATTTGTTTTCCTTTTTTAACATCTGATAGTTTGCTCTCTGATTATATCAAAGGGTTTCAGGAAGAGAGGACACACACCCCACAGCTCGCTCCCTCTCAGCAAGAGACAATTTATTGCTTCCAACTCCACTTGCAAATTATTCTCCCCGACAGTTATTAGGGGTCAGAATCCCTCAACATCCCCCACATCCTTTCTGTGCTTGCCCTATTCGAGACAGTCCACCCATGAAAGGTACATTTGCATTGTCTTCCTGCATCTTGTTCATCATGTGTCAGTCTCAGTAAGGATGATGGTGCTGCTAATTGCATTACTATTATTAATAACAGAAACCCTACCTTCTACCATTAACAGATGAGAAACCATACTAAACAATTAACTATATCATTCTACTTCAATCCTTTAGTAGATGCTTAGACTAAAACCATTCCACAAACAAGGAAGCTAGGGCTTAGAGGAGCTAAAGAGGTTTCTTCAGGTCGCTAGCCCAGACACAAACCCAACATGAGCTATACTACTCTAAAAAGAACCTTAATTGCTGAGGGTGATGGTACACACCTGTAATTCCAGCCACTCAGGAAGCTAATACAAGAGGATCACAAGTTCGAAGACAGCTTAGGCAACCTAGTGAGATCCCATCTCAAAAAATAAAGAGGGAGAGGATGTAGCTCAGTGGTAGAGCACCTCTTGGTTCAAATATCCAGTACCAAAAAAAAAAGGAAAAGAAAACTTCATGTAGTAATTTTAAAATACGTTCAAAAGTCTCTAACCTTTCTCCCTTCAAAAGGTGGAGCCTAGGGCTCAGGATGTAGCTTAGTGATATAGAGCCTATCTAGCATGAGAAGAGCCCTGGATTCAATCCACAATACAGGCAAAAAAAAATGTGAGACTTATTCTCCAGAGTTCACTATGAAATTCTTTAAGGTTTTTTGTACATTTGAAAATTTCATAATAAAATGTTACCAAAAAAAAAAAAAACAAATAGGGGCTGGGATTGTGGCTCAGCGGTAGAGCGCTCGCCTAGCACGGGCGGGACCCGGGTTCAATTCTCAGCACCACATAAAAATAAAGGCATTGTGTTGTGTCCATCTACAAAAAAAATTCTCTCTCTCTCTCTCTCAAAAAAAAATAATAATAATGCTGCTTTCAAGTTACCTCTGGTACTAATTTTTGCTTTTTTTCAATAAATAAATATTTATTGAGCATCTCCTATGTACCAGGTTTCCTAGGCATTGGAATACAACTTGAACCAAAGGCCCGTGCCTTTGAGGAATTGAGAGTCTAGTCTTGCATTTTTATACTCTATTTTCTGAAGTGATATTTCAGTCCTCTGATTATTTTAATCAGATTCCTTAATACTATAAGCAAGAAAATATACATGTCCAGAACCAGCGTATAATATGCTTTTAACTGGCACAGATTTATAAATATTTCTTATGCAAAAATGAGATACTTGAGCCAGGCATGCCATGCAAACCTGTAAGCCCAGTGGCACAGGAGGCTGATGGAGGAGGATTGCAAGTTCAATTTCAGTTGCAAGCCTCAGCAACTTCGCAAGACCCTTAGCAACTCAGAGAGACCCTTTCTCAAAATAAAATAAAAGACTAGGGATGCAACTCAGTAGTAAATCACCTCTGTGTTCAGTCCCCAGTACAAAAAAACAAAAGATATTTGATGGCATTGCTCTTTATAATTTGGATATAGTTTGATTATTTTACTGGTACAGAGCCCCAGAACAGATAGTAGATTAAATATTAATGTTAAATTAATGATGCAGAAGTACAGAGGCTTCTTAACCACAAGGAAGCAAAGAGTCAGAGAATTAGAATTAACACAAATGTGCCCCCAAAACATTTTCCTGTGCTCCCTTCTCCCTCCTCCTTCAGGGAGCTGACGCTGACTCCAAGGGAGATGTTACTGCCCATCTTTTTGCTCCTTTTGGCTATCATAACTAGTTCACTTTTTCAGTTTTTGCCCATTATAAACCCCACTTGACCATACATAAAACTTAGGTAATTTGGCAGCCTCAAAGACTAAGTGCTAATCCCAGTGCTAGAAAGTCAGAATTATGACATGGGCCTTGGCACATGAATAGACAGACTCTCTTTCTGCCAGACCTGGGATGGGTTGTAACCTGCTTTCCACAGCAGACTGGACACCCTGGGGCACAGATGCTCATGCATCTGTGCTGGTCAATTGCCTTCTGCCTTCTTGGGGCCATTTACTAAAAAAGGATTTCCAGAATGGGTAATAATGCAGTCCCCTGATAAAAGACGTCCATATCTCTTATAAGGAAATCAGAGTTTTCCCATGGATATTTGGGACTCCTGTTCCTTGACCTGAGGGAACAGAGCTGGAGGAAGGTAGAGAGAGGTTTCCAAAGTTGGAAACTGTATGGCAGCCAGACAAAGTGTAGGAGTTGACAGTATCAAGAGGCTCTTATTGACAAAGTATCAGCCTCTGGGTTGAGTTGTTGATTCTCAATTATGCTAAGCCTATTCTGTGCATCCATAAATGCAATCTGTCTGAGTCAATGATAACTTTCTGCCCAGGGTACATAAGAAAAGCAAGCTCAAAAGATCCTTGGTGGACAGTAAATAAGCACAATTCATTCTAATCTGAGCTCTTTCACCTCCACTGACAGATTCATTGCACTAAGGAAATCTGAAATGACACAATAATGTTTATCTTTATTTACACATGCCAGTTACTAAAGAATTAGAAGATAAATTTTTTAGGTGAAATTGATAAATTTAAGGTTGGGTGTGGTGGTACACTCCTATAGTCCCAGGGGCTTAGGAGGCTGAGGCAGGAGGATCGAGAATTCAAAGCCAGCTTCAGCAACTGTAAGGCACTAAGCAACTCCATGAGATGCTGTCTCTAAATAAAATATAAAATAGGGCTGGGGATGTGACTCAGTGGTTGAGTGCCCCTGAGTTCAATCCCAGGCACCCCCCCCAAAAAAAAACTGATAAATTTAAGATGATAGTTTTTAATCACTTTATTTAAAGTAAATTTTTAAAACACTTCTAATAAAACCACTCCCTCATTTTAAGTTGGATTCATTTAGCATGAGAATAAGAGAAATCTTTCTGCCATATTTTAAACACAAAATAATCTTTATATTAAGCATCAATTATGGTTTTTACTTTCTTCTTACTGAGGGCTATTTGTATCAAAAAAGTAACAATGACTAAATCAGATAAGACACATTTATTTTAGTTCACTCTTAAAATACACATGTTTTGCAGTAAAAAATCATAAAGACCTTTAAAAAAATAATTTAAAATATTACATTTACAAACATCAGACTGCAAGTACATTTTAAAAGTTGGGTCCCCTTTAACTGAACACCCATGAAAATATAGACTCTTCTATTTTTGCCAGTATTATCAAAGTTGCCCAGACATTTTATGACTAAGTCTTTAAAAATCTGTTCTACTAAAAAGGGAAATACTCCTAAATATAATCTCTAGTAAAACTTTTAATAAATAGTTGCTATAGCTACATAGCGTGGAAATGGCATATATAATATTTAAAACATAGGGTTTGTAGTTAGTATTTCATAAACTTAAGATTTAAAAAATAACTCTAGTAGTCAAATTTCTAGCTAGGGACATTCCAGACAAGCACGGTTTAAACCACATGGTACTACTTGCCCTGCTTCCTCCTGTTTCCTGCTTTTCTACACTTCCAGCCTGTGAAAATGCAAACTCTTGAGGAAACCAAATAGTTTACTGGGCATCAAACTATGATTCCTGAACTTAAATCCCTCTCTCCTTCTGCTACAGAGCAATTATGATACACAGGATTTATTTTCATTTCACCACCAGCCTCCCATTTCAGCAGTTGTGCACACAGAATCTACTGTTTTAGGTTCTATTAATGCCAGCTAATGATTAATTGTCACAAAGATTATGGTGGGGTGGGGCATCCCACTTCTGCCTGTTCATGCCTTTTCCTCACCCTCCCTCTACTTTCTATTGTTAGCAGAAGTGTGTGTGTGTGTGTGTGTGTGTGTGTGTGTGTGTTATGGTGCTGTTAATTGAACCCAGGAGTTCTCGCACAAGCTAGTTAAGCATTTCCTTTGTTCATTGGTTTTGTTGTTGTTCTTTGTTTGCTTGTTTATTTCTCTTTTTCTTCATGACAGCATCTTGTTAAATTGCCCAGGCTGGCCTGGAACTTGAAATCCTCCTGCCTCAGCCTCCTGAGTAGTTAGGATTACAGGTACATGCCACAGTGCCCAGCAAGCAACTGCATATTTCTCAGTAAGAAAAGTACAAACACAAATATGTTAGAAACTTAGTTGATAAGACATATTAAGTAATTTTTATAAATACTGTTTGGGACACAGTATTCTCCAGGAATCCCCCAAAATGAATGTGGTTTCCGAATGTGCTAAACAAATAGCCATCAAGAAGTAATAAGTGAATCAGCTAATGAGATAATACTGATCCTACACAAGTATATAATATGTTAGGGCCAAAGTCATTAGTCATCTAGTCTCAGAAAAACATCAAATTGTGACTCTTATTGAATGATGAGGTCTAGTCCACTGTACATTAACCGCCTGAAAATCCGGAACAAAGCACAGTTATTAAAACACAGACTTCAAAATCAAAGCCATGGGAAACAGGATGAGTTCATAAACAACATATAATAATAAGGTCTGATGGCTCTCTCAACAAAATAATAACCCTTTCCATTTCTGTAGTAAATTTTACAATGCTTTCACATCTTATTTCACTCCAAGGCATCCCTATGAGCTACAGACTATCTTTATCCCTTTTCTAGGGCCAGGAATAGAGTGAGGTGAGTCAGGCACTTACCTCAGAGGCAAAATTTGAGGGGCACCAAATAACTCAATAACCAAGAAAATAATATGTAATGTAATATTTTAAAATATCAAAATTAATATAAAGAAAATATTATGACCCCCAAAGTTAAAAGTTTAACAAAGACAGGACCAGTATTACTGACTTCTTTTGCCTCAGATTCCAAAATGGCTCCCATGGCACTGCCCTCTTCAAAGACCAAAAAAAAACTAAAGAGAAGAGTATTTATTACACATTCCAGACTGTAAGGCTCATTAAGGCATCAGGGAACAAAATACAGTGAACTTCTCTATTTCACAAAAGGAAAATCCCTGCTAAGAGTTTGAAGAACCTAACAACCAATAGCATTAAAATAACAGTATTCTTAAACAATCAAAAGGCTAATCTTGACTCACGACAAACTTCCAAGAAATGTATATAAACACAAAAGCCAATTAAATGTTAATTTATTCAGCTCACTGAGGCAATGTGTTTCTGAAACCAAAAGTTGCAAATGAATACTTACTGCTGGAAGAGTAAGTGTCCTGAAAGAACCTAAAAGAAGAACAGGAAAGAAAGGAGATTTGTCATAATCTGAATGTACTATTATAACACAAAATTCATAAAACTCTTAGATGTAGATGGGATTATAAATGCATTTGGTCAAACCAAAACAATTTTATTAATGCCCAGAATATACTAGAAATTATCATATATCCTTGTGCCAAAGATTTAAGGATCTCAATTAAAAAGACATCAGTGAATGAGCCCCCAAAACAGAAGATCTGATTCTCTTGCCATTATTATTTGTTCTCATTGCTGCTAGGCTCTCATCGCTGTCCTAAGTTAATATGCTTCTGAGGGACACTTCATAGAGCATATAGGGGAACCTGCGGTTTGGGAGTTCAAGAAGAGGGTATTTTGCTGTTGAGGGACTTTTTGCTTTGTTTCTTGCTTGTTATATGTGGTGCAGGGAATTAAACACAGTCTAATGCATGCTAAACACGCACTCTACCACTGATCTACACTCCCAGCAATGTGGGTTTTTTTAATATTTTTTTAGTTGTAGGTGGACACAATACCTTTTTTTTTTTTAATGTGGTGCTGAGGATCAAACCCAGTGCCTCAGACATGCCAGATGAGTGCTCTACCGCTACAGCCCTAGCCCCAGCAATGTTTATTTTTTATGTTCTCATATTCTCGTGATAAAGAAAAGGAAGACATTAGTCATGTCAAGGAGGAGCTGAAACTCACCACTGACTCACGAGTATTAGGTGGTACAGATGTTTTTGCATAGAGTTTCTAAACATAGGACTGCTACTTTAATTCATACCAATTTCTCATCATATCCATTTATTTTGAGGTAAAAATGGTTTCAAGTTAGAAATTAAAAAGTATTTATCTGAGGTTCCCAATCAGAGGTGATAATAGGACCTCCTTTCCTTGATTAATTTAAAAACTATATCTTAAAGATACCAAAATTAACAAGACAGATATGATCCCTCTCCTCCTGGAAGCCACATGGGTTTATCATGTGGGATCAGAGAGGCACTAAAATGTGGCACAGTACAGAGCAGAAGTTTAAAAATGGCTTCTGAAGTCGGATCTCACAGGTTCTATCATGAATCTGCCATAAGCCAGCCCTATCTTTGAACAAGTTACCTGGTTCTCCAGCCCAGTGTTTTCATCCATAAAATGAGGATGTTGGTAATCACACCAACCTCACAAGGTGGTAGTGAGGTGGTAATTGATGCCTGCAAAGTGCACAGAACAGATCCTGATGCATAGGCAACAGCTGATGTATGTTAGAAAGCTTGAAGAGTTTTCCACTGGGAATGTCAGCATGCCTCTACAACAATGTTCTTCAAACTTTTATAATGAAGCACTCCATAAATAAAAATATTTAATACACATTGCCCATGTCAAACTACATTAATAAAGTTATGTACATGTGTTTTCTCAAACTATCAAATATTAGAAAACCTTAATTTCCTAGTTTTTCTCAACTTTAAAAATGAAAGTACATTTTCTACCTTAACTCTTATAAATAATCTTGTACAGATGGTCGCACACCACCACAAAAGACCACAGCCTCCGTGGAACTCAAGGAAACACAAACACATTTTCAGGAGCAGACAAGAAAGTCATCACCATCATTTGTCACCCAGCATAAATCAGTTTATCTAACTGTCACCATTGACAGTTGGTGGAGAACGCTGGACAAAACATGTTTTAGGAAAGTGAAAAATATAAATATATTCCACAATGAACAGATAGAGAGGGGGTGAGTGGGGAGCATTTAGAAGGAATGGAGGGAGAACACCTAGAGAAAAAGATGCCAGCATCTACCATTCTAAGATAGGAGAAATCAGCAAGGTGGGGAAGGACAGGAAGCATGCTCCAGGCAGAGGAGCAGCAAATCCAGAGCAGCAGAGGTCTACAGAAGCAAAGACCTGGTTGGGTCAAGCCACTGGCCAGGAGAGGGCAGCAGAGGTGAGGCTGGCTCTCTGCACAGGGTGAGCCCTTATACCAGTATCCCAAGTGACCCTGTTATCCACATCCTGATTTAGCATTTGTCCTGGATTTTTTGTTGTTGTTGTTGTTAGTAAAATGTTATTGTGTGATAGGTTTAATCTGCATATTTGAAATATTTGTATTCTTTTTGATAGGTAAAAATTGCATATATTTATGGTGTACGGATGTTTTGATACATATAATTTGTGCAATGGCTAAAAAGCTAATTAATATATGCATTACCTCACACATTTCTCATTTGTTTGTAGTAAGAAAACTTAAAATCTACTTTATTAGCAGGTTTCATGTATATAAAATACTGTCATTAATCACCATAACCATGATGTACAATAGATCTCCTGAACTTACTCCTCCTGTCAAATGGAAATTTTGTATTCTTTGACCAACATCTCCCCAAGCTCCCAGCCCAGCCTCTTATAAACATCATTTTACTCTCTGATTCTCTAAGTTCAATATTTTAGATTCCACATATAATGAGATCATGTAGTATTTGTTTTTCTGTGCCTGGCTTATTTCATTTAATATAATACCCTCAGATTTATTCATGTTGTCACAAATGACAAAATCTCCCTTTCTAAGGCTGAACTGTATTCCATTGTAAATATATACCGCATTTCCTTTATCCCGTTACCTACAGATGACAGGTTGATTCAATGTAATAATCACTACAAGAAATGTTCCCATGAACAAGGGAGTGCAGATGTCTTTGACATGCTGATTTCATATCCTTTGTATATATACTCAGTTGTGCTTTGAGAATATCTCAATGGGGTTAGGGGCTCTGTTCATTAAGGTTTTATTTTTTTTTTTCTTGTTTGAAAAAAAAATGAAAATTTTATTAATTAGACAGTATGTGGGCATCCTGTTCCACATGGGAATGAAAAGATGCAATAGGTTCTCAAAGTATTGCACAGTCTGAAAAAAACACCAACAAAAAAAAGGGGAAGGGGTGGGAAAAAAAATCACATGATATTGGGAGCCATCTCACATTATGAATAATCTACCAAGAAACATTTAAAAAAGAAAACCCTTTGTTTCTACAGTAGCTTTGAGTTTATAGTTCTTGGAATGACTGTATTCCATTGAAGACATCTCAGTAACAGGAAGCTTCATTTTAGCAATCCCATGTGCAAATATTAATAAAAAAATATATAAAATAACGCAATTCATCTCTTGCCATCACCACCCCCCTTGGCAATCATGACATTTTTGAGAACTGTTTTGCTTGAAAGGGGGGTGTTAAGCTGTAAGTTTTGCCTGAAGCTCCATCTCTGCAGCCCGTTTGAGTGCAACATCCACTAGAAGCTGAAATCCACTAAAATCCTGGTTGAGGTCCGGTGGAGTAGGGGGAGGAGTGTTGAAAAGACCGCTCTGAGTATTTGTACTCGGTCCAGACTTACATGTGTCCTCCAGATACATGAGAGAGGTGTCTGTAAAGTTGCTGGCTGCCATTTGCTGTATATCTGTGGTTTGTCCCATACCAACCGACTGGCAGAGAGGGAAAGGCACATCTTTCAATGCAGTCACAGTGGTATGGCAGATCACTGATGGACGAGGCAAAATTGATCCCGGGGACGATGGCTTGGGAGACAGGGGCCTCCCTAGGGTTGGGTTTGGTCCAGCTGTGCAGGAATGAAACGGGCTCTCCTCTAGAGCTGGCATGAAGTTTTTGATACCTATTGCAGCCTCCATAGAGCCAGCTTCAGAAACCTTGGCCCCACGGCGGGAAATTGTGAACTGATTTGGATCTTTGCCATCCTTTCTCAGCATGTCAGGGAGGAGCCTGCGTCGGGCGTTGATGAACCAGTTACAGACCTGTAGTGTGGACAGGTGAGTTTGCTGGGACAGTAATGCTTTTTCTTGCTCTGAGGGATAGGCATTGTACCGGTGCTCATACAGCCAATCCCGCAGAATCTGAACAGACTCCTTGGGTAGGTTACCCCTTCTCCGTCTCTTGCCTGAGCCAGCTGAAGAGGAAAGGTCCAGGGGTATGTCCATGCTGTCCTCATCCTCCGTCTCACTGCCAGATGCTGCAACAACACCTTTCTTGCTCTTCATTCTGTAACTCCCCTCCCAGCGGAAGGCAATGCTGGGGTCTCGAGGGGCCAGGAGCCGGGACACAGCGGGCAAGCCGTCGTCCTCCTTCACTGCAGACTCTCCAGCAACTTATAGGACGTGCTCCAGCCGTTATTGCTAAACAAGGCGCTTGGATCCCAGGCGCCTGCTCCTTGGGTGGAATTCAAGTGACACTTGGGCTTTCTCCTGCCGGGATCTTCTGGCAGCGGGGGCTCTCCCTCACCCAACTCGCTCCCCTCCCCACTCCGCTCCTTTGTTCCCGGCTCCTGCACGGCGCACCTAGGGGCTGTCAGAGTCCATTAAGGTTTTATTTTTAATAGAATAAATATATTCCACAATGAATTGAAATCAAATTAGAAAACCCTAGGGTGCTGTAGCAACTAAACTTGGTAAATCCTTGGAAAAAAATACAGCCAATTTACTTAACAAATTCTGTCTTACAAAATATTTGTTAGGTTAAGTGTATGGCTGAGTGGTAGAGTGCTTGCCCAGCATACACAAGGCCCTTCCATGAGAGAAGCATGGTGCTCTGCAAGCAAAAAGACATGCCCTGTGAAAGATTTGAGGTGAAACAATTGAACATTTCAATATAGCAGGAAAAATAAAATTCTTAATAGGCACCTCATTACATTTTGGAGAGAATGTTTTCTCAATAAAAATATTATGGCCAAACAACCTGACAATGGACATAAAAATTGGTAACAAGATTCAAAGTTCAATGAACATGCTGCTATATAATTAAATAAATGGTTAAACGAGGGAGAACAGAAGTTCTTACTTATCATAAAATCTCATCTAACAAATACAGACAGAATCCTGGAATTAGAAAATTTCACAACTATCACAGAAATATTTGATCGGGCAATAATCATCAATCTAGTAAGTACAAATAAGCTGTGTAAGAATATACCCCATTTGATTCAAATAATAATAATAATAATAATAATAATAATAATCATCAAATGGTGACAGAATAAAAGATGAAAAGTAAAAAAATGAATTATAAGAAATAATAAACCACTGTTGTTTTAAACTAATAAATTTGGGGGTGGCTTATTTCATGAAGATAGGTAACTGGAACACTTGTGAAACAAGATTAATTAGCAACCTCTAAAGCTGGGAGATCCTATGTGGTACCCTCTGGCCCCATGTGGCTATTGAGCCATTGAAATACACAGCACTTATAAAATACACCCCATATTTTTAAGACTTAGAACAAGAGTATAAAATGCCTTATCAATAATTTCATCCATGTTGAACTGTTATTTGCAAATTATTGGGTTCAAGTATATTAATAAAATTAATTTTACTTGTTTCTTTTTACCGTTTTAAATAGAGCTACTAGAAAATTTTCAATTATTTATGTAACAGTGTCCACTTTGTGCTTTTAATGTAGCCCTTGCTGCTCAGCCACTGGCATTTCCTTCTCTTCCTCCTTCCCTGTTCCTCCCTAATCTCTCCCTTCCCTAATCTCAGGGGACATGGGAGTACTTTTCTTTCCCATTTTAGGCGGATTTATCTGTCCTTGAGTACACACTCACCATAGGAAGGAAGTAATCCAGACTTTGGGGATGGTACCAGAAGATCTCAGAAATGACTACTTCCTAAATTAACAATTACAACTCCAACAGAGACCACATGAAATGTAGCTTTTGAATGGCCTCTTTTAAAGCCCTCCTTGTTACCCTGATGGATAGAATCACAGCCTCTGAGACAGAGTCCCATGTTTCTCCTATGCTAGCAAAGCAATAAATCATTTTCCTTTTTCTCAAAACCGTGTCCTCATTATTGAATTGGCATTAGGAACAAGGCCCGAGCTTTCAGCAAGACTTACGTAGTTATAATATTTCTATTAGACACCCCTAGCCTAAAGGATATAATACTTAAATCTTTACTTAGAAGCAGAGCTGAAAGAATACAATTTTTTAATTTTGTGAACAAAATAATAATATTATTTATAGAGTTCTAAAAGCACTGCCTACATGAACTGGTTTAATCCTCACAACAATTCTATTTTACAAATGAGAGCCTTGAGCCACAGAAATGTGAAGAAACTCACTTGGGATCACACAGACTAGAGTGATGGGGCCAGGGCTCTGACAAGGCAGCCAGGCTCCTGGGTCTGAGCTATCACTGCTCTGCCCTGACTCTCAGTACAAGAAGCAGTTACACTCTTGTACATACCTTCATCTACTATCAAAATTCCACAGCCTGCATAGCCCATGTGAATGCTGCCAGCCCTCACTTCCTCGATCACAGAGGTTAAGAATCTCAGTCATCTTGAACTCCTTTCTCTCCTCAACTCTATGTTAATCAGTCATCAGAATCTGTGGATTCAGGAGCCTATGCTGCCCTTTCCAAAAGGTGGGAAAAGGGCACCGCTCTGAGAGCAGTAGACAGCAGGATCCTCAGCAGCTTGCAGGAAGAAGTCCTTCATGCCTGCAGGGGATCTGAATAGTCCAGCACAACGTCTACTAGTGTCCCACATTAGAATAAAACAGAAAAAATTAAACTGTAATGAGCTCCACCAATAAAACAGTGCCCTCCATTACTGAGAGGTACTTATTTTTCATTATTGTGGGATAAATCATCAGGGGTTGACTATTTTGTCAGCTTAGTGATTGGAGGAAACAATATGCTTCCTTTCTCCCCTGGTCTGACCGACAGTCTGCCTCCAACTGCCAGCAAATTTGCAAAGATAAGGAGGGATGGGGGGGGGCGGGAATTTATTTTTGTCCGAGTGACATCAAGCAAGGAGAAAGTGGGAAAGGGATGGGAATCTACAATCCATTCAAATAAATCTCGTAGGTTGATCAAGTGGAGGGCAAGCATTTTAGCAAATCAAAACAAGTTCGCCAGATTTGAAGGGCAAGAAATCCCATTTCCTATAACTTTTTTTTTTTAATGTGGTTTTTAGTTTAGTCAAACCTTGGAAGGGTTTGCTCATTAGAGAGAAGTTGACTGACTACATGCTTAGGTCCCATGCAGACATGTGACCACATCTGTTCACAAAACCAAGAAAGGTACATGGCCAGAAAGAGAAGCTCCATCCAAGTCGGAGAAGATAATGCTAAGTGAAGTTAGCCAATCCCAAAAATAAAAATGTCGAATGTTTTCTCTGATATAAGGTGACTGACTCATAGTGGGGTAGGGAGGGGGAGCATGGAAGGAACAGATGAACTTGAGATAGGGCAGAGACGGGTGGGAGGGGAAGAGAGGGGGCAGGGGATTAGCAATGATTGTGGAATGTGATGGACATCATCATCCAAAGTACATGTATGAAGACATGAATTGGTGTGAACATACTTTACATACAAACAGAGATATGAAAAATTGTGCTCTAGACGTGTAATAAGAATTGTAATGCATTCCGTTGTCATGTATTTAAAAAATAAAATCAATTAAAAAAAGAGAGAGAGAGAGAGAAGCTCCATCCAAAAACTAGAGTGTCTCACCCACCTCTCATTCTTGCTGGATCCCAGGAGTAGCTCAGACAATGCAAAGAGAAATCGGACTGATGGAATAGTTACTGGTTTCCTGTATTCTTATTTAAAGGTCAACTTTAAATAATAATTTTTTTTAACTTTCTGTCTTCCCTTTAAATTTACAAACACAGCTTGGAATTTCCTAGGTGTTTATTGAGTCCGAATTAATATCTGAAAGTCCTAACATTTTAGCAATAATTTATGCCACCAAAACATAAAAACTAGGAGTACTGGGGGTTGGGGCAGTGTTAGGTGAGGAATAATAATCTCTTTCTCTGCTGTTGCTAGGTTGAGAATTAAATGAATAGTACTTGCAAACTGTTGTGAATATTTTTTCCCTTTTGGCAAGGCTCCACTGAGACATGGGAACTAGTCACCATCTCTTAAAAGGGGGCAGGGAAGTCTTTGAAATCACTAACCAAAGATACAATTTACTTACAGTTCTTCTTAGTGTTATTCTGGATAACTCTGTAAAACTGACTATTTTTGTGTATGACCAGAGATAGTCAATCTGAAAACCCTCTCAGATGGTTTCTCCTTCCCCACGTCACCTAAGCAACTCAAAAGAGACCTTGTTTTAAGACTTCACGCTTGGCACAGCCTGAGAACCGGCCATTTGATTTACAAATAGAGTCAAAGCTATTTTTAAGTTGTATAATAAGCATACACAAAAACTAACCTTCCCTTAACTTTTTAAACACACTCTATAATACCATATGTTGCCTCTTCTGACATCTGTCCTGAAGAATCATTGAAGGCAGAGTGTGTAATTGGAAATCCATCTAGGTCCAGAAATACTCTACCAAAAAAAAAATGGATTTTCCACTATATATAGTCTCACTTAGTGTTTACCTCTTAATTCTCATTGGTTCCTCTTGCTTTTTAGTCATAAGCAGTAACAAACTTTTTCTTAGTTGAAATTTTTGACCCCTTTATCAACATATTAAATTTTATCTCACTAGACAGCATATTCTTTGATCTACAAATGGATAGAATGAGAAGGAAGGATTTCCACCTCAAATCTGTGGAAGACAAATCTTAAAATACAATGTTTCTACTTTATAGTTTATTGTCACTTAGAGGTTAAATAATCATCCAGTGAATTGAATTTATATAGAAATTACAAGTCATCAAAACAGAACAAAATCTCCTATGGTCTCTTAGATCCTCCTTTTGGTGTTTGTTTCTTTGATTGTTCTCGCCTGCCTCCCCTTGCTTACAAATACCTCAATAAATAAGAGTTTCATACATAATGTTTTATTCCATTTAGACAGTTCAGTGAAATCAGATCAAACAAAAAAAACCACTAAACATAAACAAAATACACAGTATAAATTAAATGTTAGGTTAGTTACAAATGAAAAACTAAGAGGCAAATGTCTTGGCTGCTAAATGGCAAGGTTGGCAAGCTATATCCTACAGAGTAAATATGGCCCACAACTATTTTTTTATATAGTCCATGAACTAGACCTGGTTTTTTCATTTTTAAACAGATGGGGAAAAATCAAAAGAAGAATGATATTTCATGATAATTGAAAATTATACACACTCCCAATTTCAGCATCCATAAGTAAAGTTCTGTTGGTACACAGCCACACTCACTTGTTCATGAAGAGTCTATAGCTGCTTTCAAGCTAAAAGGCAGCACTAAGTAGCTGCAATAAAGACCAAGAGGTCTTTATTGCAGCACAACCTACAGTATTTACCCTTTACAGAAAAAGGTTGTTACCCGATGTGGTATGGTGCACTTTTTAGAGACACCACCTCCTTTCTCAAGGAATAAGATTGAAGGCCTAACATCAGCCATGAACAGAGAGCCATGGACTCGTGCCACAAGCTTGTGCTCCCTCCAAAGGGAAGCATTAGTATTAATATCCAATACTAAGAAATGCCAACTAACTGACATTCACTGTTTACTACATGCCAGGCACTGTAATAAACATTCTAAGCAATGCACTAAAAAATGAAAAAGGAAATGAGTCGAATTAATTTTAATTACATATTGTATTTAACCCAATATGTCTGAAATATTATCATCAAACATAATCGATACAAAAAATTGTGAGTATTGTTAAAATTTTGTTACCGAGTATTCAAAACCCAATTTGTTTTATATTCATAGCTCATCTCAATTCATATAAGCCACAGTTCAAGTACTTAAAAACCACCTAACTAGTGTCTACCATATTGGATGGTTCAGCTTTAAAGCATTATCAAATTTAAAGCACAACAAATCTGTGAGGTAGGCACTATGATTATCAGGTGATGTAAGGATTAATTTTCAGTGTAGTTCTAGAACTTTCATTCTGACACATGTGCCTTCCAAACATACTATTGTGCTCCCTCCAAAGGAGGGAGCTATTCCTTCCAAAGTAGTCCAAACATATTCCCATCTTCCCTCCATAGTTTTATTACACTCTCACATAAGTATTTGAATAAATCCCATCTTTTATCTTTTCTCTTGCCCATATTATTAACTCAAACTCAGCCACATAGATAACCATGCCTCTCCAACCCAACAGAATCATCTGCAACATTCACTCCATACTCTCCCCTCCCACTAGCACACACAGTGAATTCATCTAACTTTCAATCCAGTAAACCCAACTTGACTTTGAAACTGTCCACACAGCACACCAACCAGCCTTTACCATCAACTACAGTTGGCACATGAAATGACGCCTACTCTGCTTCCCTGGGAAGAGCACAGAGACAAGAATTATGTGTGGTCACAAATTATGTCACCTAGCATCGTGCCATGTACAATTTGGTGTGTAATAATGTTTAAAATGCTAAAGTAATAAATGGCCTATCTTTATGTGCCTGAGGAGACATCATACATATTTTAGCAAAATTTAGGTTTTTAATACAAAATCATTTCTGCCAGTTACATCCTCATAAATGTAAATTCCTTACATTGCCCCACCAAATGGAAGCTTCCGGGTGGTCTTAAAAAAAAAAAAAATCCCCATTTATTTCCAACCTCTTTACCACTCTGGTTTTTAGATTTTAATTCATGAATCATTTCTTCAGAAGTAAAGTCCCACAGAGCTACATACTGCTATTCCCCCCACTAAATCTTCTTTGACCAACTTCACCATGAGCCTGGCAAGGGATAACAAGTCAATTCAGACTTTTCCTGAGGGAAGTAAAGAGTAAAAGAGATAAATCAAGGCCAGGATCCACTAAAATCCTCCTCCTCAAATTTTGTTACTATACCTTTGGTATGATGGTCAGCTTAGCGCAGACCAAGAAATAGTTATAATGCCACTCCATACACTGACAACATAACAGTAATAAAATAACTCTACCCATCCTTTCACTCTTCAGGTGAGGCACACCGTCAGCACAAACAACCCTTTCCTTTTTAGTCTCCCCACGCTGCCCTCTAGACACTAACACAAGTCCAAATTGCATTCCAATTTCTCACAGTCCAGCAGTTTAGGGCACTACCAGAGAATTTTTCCAATTCTTTGTTTCTTTTTCTGGTGTGCCACTTCATTTATCCCTACTTCCTACAGAGAGGAATTTCTGTACGGGCAGGATCTGTATAATTCAGAGACAGGTAGATAACTGTAGCAAAGTTTTCCTAAAACTGCATTTCAATTTTATTTTTTCATTTTAATTATATGTCAAAATGTTTCTTTCCTTACATATTCTCTATTTCTTTCTCTCATCAAATGAAAAGTACAACTTTAAAGATAATCCAATCCCCTGTGCCCCTGATCCTGATCCTGATTCCACCTCTCCTGACCCATGAATTATCCATCCCCACCTTTGGTCACATTTATCTCGCTAGTATTCTTTTTAAAAGACTATCTGCCTCTGTCCTTTCAACCTCCAAACTTCTAGAAAGAAACCACTTTCTGATTTATTTTCTTACCTTCTGTTCATTCCTAAAAACTTGTCTTTGCTCCCAACATGCAACTTAGAGCCATTCGTGTATAGGTCACAGATGTCCTTTCCTCTGCCCTTACCTTTTCGTCTCTCTCTGGTTTTAGGGACTCCTTGGTGCTGTCAAAGCTTCCTTCTCAGAATTTTCTCCTCCCTTAGATTCTGAGACACCTCACCCCCTTCAATCTACTCTTCTCTGACAGCTATTGGCTTATTTTCCTCCTCCAAAGCTTCTGCCCTCAGTCTTTCTCTTCCATTCATGTGTTCCAAATATTGTCTGTCTCTATGGAAACAATGCCTTAAATTCTCTCCCCCACTACAATTTCAAAACTGTCAGCTGAGCATCTCCACCTGAATGCATCATCAAACTCACACCCAGAGCAGAACGAAATGTCTCTTCAGAAAACACATAGAAACCCCTACCACCTCCATGACACAACTCCCAGCCATCAGCTCTTTCCTCTGGCACACCCTTCCCTTCTCTAGTCTGTGAATAACCATGGGACATGTATGAATGGGCATCTTTATCCATCTGGAAGTAAACGGTAACTACCATGCACAGAGTCAGACACAAGAAGCACTATTTGCAAACCACACTGAATTTTTTATACAAACAAAAAATGAAAATTTCTCCAGTCTTCTGCATTTTATGTGTATGTTACTAGCATTTATCCAATCCCTCAAGTCAGAAATCTTTTTTTAAGTTACTTTAACTGATATACAAAAACATTAAAAGTGTTCCTATTCATGGAGAACCATGTGATGTATACATAATGTAATTTTTAAATCAAGTTAAACATATCCCCTCAAACATTTATCATTTCCTTATGGCAAAAATTTTCAAAATCCTTTCTTCTAGCTTTTTGACATGCAGTATATTATTGTTATCTATAGTCACCCTACAATGCAATAGCACACCAGAATGCCTTACATGCAACTATAACTTAGTACCAATTGATAAGCCTCACTGTGCTATTTAAATATTGTATATTATTCTTCCGGAATCTCCAGTGAAATCCTTCCTTTTGTCCCACAATCCATTCATTCATGCTTCACACACAAGAAATAATCCATAAATAATAAATTAATGAAGGGCATGTATTATAAAGTATTATAAAGCCATCTTAACTGAACATAAGGGATCAACAGTAACCCAGCCCAAAGTTTTACAGGATCTGATTTCTATTTCCACCACAACTCTTCAGTGAGTCACAAAGACAGTGACTCATTGAGTGTTAGAAAAAGAGCAGCACATGTTTAACTTAAGTTTTAAAGAATTAATGTGTTTACTTTCAACTTTACCCAATCATTAATTCACAATCAAGCCCCATGGCACATTTCTCTGTTGCTGAAAATTGACACCAGTGGATTGGGGGCTGCTCCAAGGGCAAACACAGAAGTCCAGGAGGGGCCCTCTCAGCTGCCATGAGTCATTTCAGGCTTGCAAGGGCATGCCACTCACTCCCAGGATTTCCAGTATTTGGTCAAGTACAATTTATGAGACACTAAAGATAGTTGGTCTCATTTTATTATGGCTAAGAATCACCTGTTGTGATGGCTGAACCTAAAACTTACATTTCTATACCTTACCCATTTCTTGAGAGTGGCCATTAATCTGCATCTTTAGAAAGTACAATTCATACTTTGAGAAACATGGCTATAGAATTTAATGTTTTAAAGATCTATGATGCTCCCAACCTAGTCTCCACCCCTTATGCAGAAGCAGTAGTCCATAAAAGCAGCCCTACCTTGAAGTGAAACAAGACACTTGCACAAATATGCAAGTAATCATTTTCAAACTCCAAGCTTTATTTTCTTCCACATCAGAATAATTAACATTTGCAAATATATTATAGGCCTTACCCAGAGTTCTCCATATATTAGGAAAGTTTCTTGAAGGATAATGGAAATAGCAGTGGACTGAAATTTTGGAGACCTACAATATGTTTCCAGCTTTGCCACCAATAAGTGATTTAACTTTGACTAAGTCCTCAAACACCATACCTCTCCTCCGTCTCCTCCTCCATAAATAAGATGTTTAAGTTGGCTTATCTTTGAGATCTCTTCCGCTCCAAAACTCTATAAAGCTCTTGATAAACTAAAAGGAGAGCTGGTATTTTACCTTGAAGTTTTTCAGATCCAAATCAGATTTCATTAGTTCCCAGTCTAAACTGTAAGCAAATGTGAGAATGATTTTAGAGAAAGATGACTATATAGCATTCCATCAATATCCCAAAATAAAGCAAACCAAAAATCTTTCACTCTTCTCCAGGTAATAGAAAACCTTCTGGTCTCTAGACCTCAAACTAACTTCAGGCTTCACTATTTACTAACCTGGTTAACTCGGGAAAATAAACTGTTCTCTCTCAGGTTTCCTCATCTCCAAAATGAAAATAATAGTGCCTACTTCAAAAGGTTATAGAAATTAAATACTTCACATAAAGTCCCTGGCACTGTGGGAAAACACAATATTTAATGTGCTAAATACCTTCCCATTCTTTCCTAGTGATGCGTCTTTATATAGAGTTCTCAGTTTGAGATCATCCCAATAGGTGATTAATAAAATTGCCTTTGACATGAATTGTTGCTATTTTCTTATAATAACAGTAGCTACCAATTTCTTAAACAATTCCTATGTGTTCAGTACTTTAAATGTTACCTCATTTAATCCTCACACTAAGCATAACATTGTATGAGGCAGAAACCACTATTTTTCAGATGATAAAACTGAAACCATAACTGCCCACAATCACACAACCATTAAGTAAAAAGACCAGCACCTGCATCCAGGTAGCCTGACTCCAAAGCCCAAGCACATCTGTTACACTATGGTCCTTTATCCTCAGGATCCACCTACCTGTTAATATATATCCCACACAATACCAAAGATATGTGAATGAAGAGCCTACACCCTTTAAAAATAATTCTCACATAACTACAGGTTCAGACAGAGTTCCACTGGCAAAGCTGCCTGTGAAAACCTGCCCTGGGAGATCTGCCCACACACTACACTAATTAATCTACTTTCATTAAAACCATGGGACTGATTTTGAGCTGTGCAGCATGAAATGTATGTTCAGTAGCATTGTTTTCACCAGAAAGCCATTCTAAATGAACCAGATGGGTTTTTTTTTTTTAAGTTCTTCAGCTAATATCTCAAATTTTAAAATTTTCTCACCCTTACCAGAACATGATAAAAAAATAAAATACCCCATAGTCAAAGAAAGAAAGATAATAAAAGACAAAATAGATTTTAAATTCTGAAAAAATAGGAAGTGAAGATGCTCCATTAAGTCTCCAAAGTTTAAGGCAAAAACTAAAAGCAAGTTATCAGAGGATATAGACATAGAGAGTACCTCATCCCAATACCTTAATGGAAAGTGGTACTGGCAACATTAAATAGGAGTAGGTCTGGCAACATTAAAATCTAACGGTGCCTCTAGCCAAAAGGCACTCACCAGGGGAGGCCCATGCAGAGTCCCCCCATTTTCAGCTAGCATTTTAGTTCAGTTTTTTTATTTAAATCAAATTTCCAAAACTAGTGAAAATTAATTCATTAATGGAGAGAAAGACTATGTTCTTTCTTATTTGAAGTAAATCTTGCTCCAGAAAACTAGTGAAAGTGTATAAATGAAATTTTCATATTATAGAAAGAGAAGGGAAATAAAATGGAGATTATTTCAATGACATCAGAATAATTCAATGCTTTCATATGCCTTAAGAGTTCTCATTTACAACTGGTGAATCCCAATGTTCTAAACTTTTTTTCCTAATTTGGCATGGAACTCCAGGGCAATTCTGCAGGGAGAAAGAGATAAAAAAAAAAAAAAAAAAAAAAAAAAGACATTAATACACCTTTACAGAATTCCATAAAGTTTAGTAGAAACATTTTTTTCTTTAGGGCTACTTTTCACACAAAAAAAAAAAATTAGAAGAAAGGAAGAAAAACATAACCAGTCACCAATCCCCAATAAATGTAGGAGTAATCTATTTTTTAAAATGAATAATTGTAATGCAATCAATACTGTTGGCCTCAAGCATGGAAATGTAAATAAAATTTCCCCTATGTCTATCCATCAAATAATGAACTCTCCCCTGAAGAAAAGCCATATTTTTCTGCCTTTATTAAAGTACATTCAGCAATCTGAATCCATTAGTTATTACTATTTCTAATACAAATTAAACCCAAAATATATTTTGCTAATGGAAAAAAAGAAAACCCACCCCAGGGATTTCTAAAACTGTCCAGGACCATTGGAATTGAGGCACTCAAAATCAGTCCCTCTCCTTAACTCTGCTAAAAGATAAATCTCCATTAAAACCAGTCTTTGCTTGGAGGCCTGCAGAGAAAGCTGATGAAGCAATCAGATCTGAAATGCATTTGTTTGTGTTTACAGTAATGGGGGGAAATTACAAAACATGAATTTTATGAAGATCCAGACCCAGAAGACTTAAAAGTCCTCATTTATCTACAAATTGTTACATAAACAAAGGATGTAAGAAGTTAGATAAAGTAAAGGATGTTAAGGACAAGGAGGGAGAAATGACTTGATCCTTAAGTGCTAACATTTACAGGAAGCACCTGTTCTGAGAACAATACTCACAGCTCTGATAAAAGAATAACACTCTCATTTGAAAGAGAGAGAATGCTCCTAGCAAGGAGAGTTTCAATGAAACTCTATGTTGACAGAGTCAAAAACTGCCCAAGAAAGAAGTAGCATTTTCCTTCTTTCCTTTTCAGAGATCCATTCTCTTCCTTGGACAGGGTTTTCCGGACCTAGTCTTGAGCACTTGTCCTTCCCAGGAATACATGAGGAACACTTCTCCCAAAAGAAAAAAAAATCTAAGAATAAAGTTTAAAACCAAGCCACAGTATCATGTACTCCCAGTGCAGGTACTGTTTGTTGTAAAAGAAAGACTGATAAGGCCGGAGTTATAGCTCAGTAGTAGAGCACTTGCCAGCACGTGTGAGGCACTGGATTCGATTCTCAGCGCCACACATAAGTAATAAATAAATAAAGGCATTATGGCCAACTGCAACTAGAAAATTTTTTTTTAAAGAGAGACTGATAAAGGACACTGCAGAAAAGATAACAGAGAGAGAAATTCTAGAATAAGCGTATGCAAGCAAAGACCAAAGTCCAAGCAAAGACCAAACATTTCTTAAAATCATCTGTTATTTTGTACCTCTGCACTGCAGTAAAACTGCCCAAATTATAATTTTTTAATGAATAAATAGCAAACATGGAACTATCTTCAGTATCACCCCTGTGATTTAATACTTCAATATTTTCTTTAGCCCTAGTATAAGACCAGGTTTCATTCATTTTCAGAAACAACAGTTCAGTAATCAAAAATGAGATCTGCCTCCAGTGAAGAAGGAAATGATGCTTTCTGCATCTTCTTCTTCAGTATTATTTCTAATAATATTAGCAGTTGTTCTGTATTGAGTACATAATAGGTATATTACATACTGATTTCAATTTCATAACTGCCTGGGGAAGTTGGCTTCATTATCTCCATTTTACAGATAAGCAAATGGATGCTCAGAGCAGTTAAATAAATTGCCCAGGATCAAAAAACTAGTATCAGAACAGTTCTAGAACTCAAACTCAGATGTTAAGACCTAACCTACACTTCCTCTCCAGAAAAACAAAGCCTACCACCTCTCTGAAATGCTCCTCTAAGTAACAAAGTGACCTGCCCCCCAACACACACACACTCCTCTCCTTGATTCTTAGACCAAATTTACCCACCCAGTGGGTCACCTTTCACTGGAGAAGAGATCCACAGATGTAGATAAACTTTTATCTCATTTGATGATAGTGCTAATTTCTCTATGCTGGTAGAGGATAAACGTTTATATAAAGAACTATTGTAGCTGGGTACAGTGGCGCACCCCTGAAATCCCAGTGACTCGGGAGGTTGAGGCAGGACAATCCTCAGCAACTTAGCAGGCCCTAAACAACGTGGCAAGACTGTATCTCAAAATAAAACATAAAAAGGCCTAGGGATTTGGCTCAGTGTTTAAGCACCCCTGAAATCAATCCCTGGAAAGGAAGAAAGGAAGAAAGGAAGGAAGGAAGGAAGGAAAGGAGGGAGGGAGGGAGGGAGAGGAAAAGAAAAAGAAAGAAAGAAAGAAAGAACTGTAGAATCCCATCCATTCTTCACTATGTTCCCTTAAATGACTTTTTAAAGATAGTTTTTAACTTTATAGGAATTTAGTTAGTTGTGTTTATATTTGGGTGGCAGAATCATGGGTGATTTAGGTTTCTTTCTTTTACTTCCAGTATTAATCAAGTTGTAAGTACCAAGAATATATTGCTCTTGCAACTAAGGAAAAAATACAGTAAGTGTACATTTTAAGTATTTAAGTATTAACCCCCTAAAATTATTTTTCCCTTATACTTATTATTTCCCTTTTTCTTAAAAAAGAAAACATTCACTGAGCCAATATGATCATGGGCCCCAGCCTCCTTTGCTGACTGAAAATGGACAGTGGTAGCATGACCCATTTCTAGGCCTACTCCAGAAAATCCTCTTATATGAGAGACTCTGTGCTCTTCCCCTACAAATTGGGGAGCCATGTTTTGATGATGATTGAGCTAAATATGGAAGGAACCTGGGTGTCTGAATCCCACTAGGAAGAGCATTCAGGAATGCCATTTTGGACTTTACATAAATAAAAATTAAATGTGTGTTATGGGGGTGCTGGGGTTGTGGCTCAGTGGTAGAGCACTTGCCTAGCATGTTTGAGGCACTGGGTTCGATTCTCAGCACCACATATAAATCAATGAATAAAATAAAAAGGTCCATTAACATCTAAAAAAATTTTAAAAATAAAAGATTGAGAGGGGTGCTAACAATTAAAAAAAAATGTGTTATGAAAGTCACCGTGAATTTGAGTTCCTCTGTTACACTACCTACTCCATGGCTTTATTAACATATTCCAATTTTTACTGCAGAAGGGTAAGAATCCACGCACCTTTTTCAAAGATTCCTTCTGCTTCCAGAACAGAGACAGTTAGGTTTGACATGGTCTTGAACACCTCCGCCTTGACAGTGACCTGTGAGGGGCTATGTTCCAGAAGCTCCACCCCAACAGTTATATTTCCTCCAGGCCTGATGATCCCTGGGGCTGTCACCAGAAAACGGGGCCTAAAGAGTTCCCAACAAGGGAAAAGACAAGTTTTTATCCTCACATCTTCATTCTTTTGTGACCCTACAATATCATAAAGAGTGAGACAGACTCTCCATACTGTCCTTATTGCAGTTTTACAATTAAAGTTGCCCCACTGCTCCATTTAGCAATGCAGTTAAATCCTATGAAACAACAGTAATTCCCAAAACACTATTATAATGCAGTAATCCATGCATTACTATTAAAGGAAGGCTTGTTATTATTTCCATTTTATAAACCACAAAGAGCACAAGAGGAACTGAGATGTGAAAGGCTTACACTGGAGCATGCAGAACTTATAGGCAAGGTAGAAGCCTCCAAGTTTCTACTTTACAGAGTAACTTCATCCCAGTGTGATTGCTTTTCTTGGCTTAAAAAAAAAAAAATGACTAGGATTTTGCCCGTTTCTTATTCAAACCTTTATACTTGGGCATACAGCCAAGGGGGAAAAAAAAAAAAAAAACATTGATTGAAATATACCATCTGAAAATAAACTACCAGTGGTGAAATTTCCGGGTAAAACAGAGGAAAAAAAAAAAAAAAACACCTCACTAAGGTAGTTCATTATCTGCTAATTTGCTAAATCTACAGTTTAGGGATCAACTACGAAAATCTTTAGGAATGGGGCACTATTATCTTAAAGTTCTGATCTTTCTTATGAACACATACTTCAGGTACTTGAGCCCCACTTTGACAATGCCAAAGTTGAGACATCTTGTTTAGGAAAAAAATAATTATCCTGTCTTTGAGAGAAGGCAGCACATTAGTTGGAAGCAAAAGATTGAGAAGCAAAAGGCAGAGGCAACATGGGCTAAAAATAAAATTATTTTCTTTATAAAGTTGCTATAGCCATAAAGACGATTAAACATTATGGGTGGAGAACGCAATTGTCCCAGGAAGAGCCACCCTGCAGCGATAGGATCAAACATCCAGGCCAAGGTCGGGCTGGGGACTGCGACCGCGCAGCCGCTGCCACTTCCCGAAGCCCCAGCCCAGGCCCATCCGCGCCGCGCACCCTCCCCGCGCGCCCGCGCTCCTACCAGGGGCCCGCGGCCAGCGCGGCCGTGCACACGCAGAGAAGGTGGGCAGCGGTCAGGAGCGGCGGGCCTGGCATCTCGGCAGCGTCTGCTCGTGAGAAGGTCGGCTCCTGGGCAAATTCGCAGGCACTGCGGGGTGTGGCTTGTCACCTCCTCTCGAATTTTATCTCCTGACTTGAGTTTAGCAATCTGAAATGGGAGCGCCTAAAAGCGGAGTGAGAGATCTAAATTGAGACGGGACTAGGTGGCTCCACCCTTCCCACCCGCATTACAATGGCGCTTCTCTCAGCTTTGGCGAACTTCTCCAATCCAGGGGGTTAGAAAGCGGTCTCTAAATGCGGTCAGCCCAACCTGACCCCGCCATCCCTGCTCCCCGCGTAGACCTGAGGGCGCCCACTTCTCCGGCCCACCGGGTTCCTAGGGCTGTTTACACTAGCGCTCTACCAACGGTGCCCGGAGTGAATAAACAAGCCCATCCTTGTGAGAAGAAATTCATAGCAACTATGTGAAGTGGAAAAAAATCAATCATTGTCCTCCAGACTATGAGTCAGAATTTTAGAGAAATGCAGACGCGCGCGTGGGCGCCGATATGCACGCCAAATGGGTACATTTGGAGGGTAGCTGTTTGATGTATAGGACTGGGAACAGAGAAAAACATTTTCTCCTTAAAACAAAAACTGAAGTATATTGCTTTCCTCGCCGAGAACGCGTTATGGTTTCTCCACTTTAAAGGAGGAGGGGGCAGTGTTGCTCAGTGGTAGAGCACTTGCCTAGCATGCGCGCGGCCCTGGGTGCCATGGGGGTTAAGGGGAGTGGTCCCCTGCCTCGTGCAACTCTGAGAAACAATTATCTGGGAAGAAGCTTTTATACTTACAACTCTCACTAAACATTTACTTCAGAAAGTATTCATAAGAACTGTAAAGCCTAGGGTAATTTGTCTAAACACAATTAGGGCCTGTTGGAATAAAGGCCAGTGGCCAGTGGTGGCGGTACTCAACAGTTATTGATCCCCATCTCTTCTCCTGGCTTGTCTGTAGTTCCTCCCCAGCCACCCTCTTTGGCACTGCCACCATCTTCAGATGACTCAGGTTTCACCATGACTACACCATAAAAGCAAGGAACTGCCAGAAACTGTTGGAAAACAGCACATTCAGTCCCTCACAACTTAAACTTTCTAATTCATGGAAAAGTTTTAGATGGTGACATTTTAATATGGGGCAAAATGCAAACGGAAAAGAGGTCAGCAAAAGAATGTCTCATGGCACAGTTATGTGCTAAATAAAGGAGAAAGTAGCACCTAGACCAACTGTGGTTTTTGGAGTCCAGGAACTTGCTTTCCTCCCTTTCCTGTTCCACCCTTTCTCACCCAGCTGAACAGCCTGCAAGCATCCCTCATTCCTCTCCCAGGGCAGCCTATCTTTAGTGACTGACCTCCTGTGCATGCGGGACTTGGGTATGGCCAGAAGTGTCAGAAGCTGCCTGTTCCTGACATAGCTGTTACTGTAGGGCTGGCCTCACCTATGTTGTTCAGAGAGGAAGATCAAGTTCAAGTGTGGGCAAAGTGCCGTGGTCTAAATAGTGCTTCTCACTCTCTGATGTGTATGAGAATCACATTAAAATGCAGATGTTGATTCAGCGGTACAGGATGTGGACAGAGATTCCTGCTTCACATTAGCAGACAGTGGATCATGGAGATTCTACACATAGGGACAATTTGGGGGCACTCAGATGAGCAAATGAAGTTGAGATCATTAAGATAATTCTCAAGCTTCCCCCCACACACCTTTTGTGGTGCTGGGGATTGAACCCAGGGCCTTGTGCGTATAAGGCCAGCACTCTATCAACTGAGATATATCCCCAGCCCCTCAAGCTTTCAATTCAGAACAGTAGACAGTAAATTCAGGCAAGCAAATATAAGCAGGACTCCAAAAGACTAGTTGATAATGTTGCATTACAAGAGGACCTACAGAAAGATTCAGAACCACCTACTTATTTTATGAAATTAAATCTGTGTAGATTTTGAACTGATGCACCTTCCCAGTTTATGCCTTCCTTCTCACAATGCACATTTTTTAAAATTTTTCTTTAGTTATAGATAGACACAATACTATTTTATTTACTTATTTTTATGTGGTACTGAGAATCAAACCCAGTGTCTCACACATGCCAAGCAAACGCTCCACCACTGAGCTACAACCCCAACCCCCCCACAATGCACATTTGTTGAAGTTTTAAACTTACAAAAATTTAGATGTTTGGGTTCGCATAAAGATGATGCTATTTCAAACTTGGTACAGAATAGCTACACAATTAAAAAAAAGGTTAATTAAAAATGTTCATCTCAGAATTTTGGTTTTCTTAATTAATTAAAAAAAAAACTTAAAATGGCCTGAACATCTAACAATAAGAGATTGGGTTAAATAAATGACTATATATCCATGTCATACTATACTCTGAAGTAATTAAAAATCATGGTGTTGAATTACAAATATTTATGATATATTATTGGGTGGGAAAAGTCTGTTGTTTTTTTTTTGTTGTTTGTTTATTTGTTTTTTAAAGAGAGAGAGAGAAAAATTTTTAATATTTATATTTTAGTTTTCAGTGGACACAACATCTTTTATTATTTTTTTTAATGTGGTGCTGAGGATCGAACCCAGCGCCCCACGCATGCCAGGCAAACGCGCTACCACTTGAGCCACATCCCCAGCCCTGGAAAAGTCTGTTTAATAAAATAGAATTTAAGTGGGATTTCATTTTCATAAAAATAAAGTGTACATTCTCATTATAGTTATACATATTAAAGAAAGATTTGAAAGGTGTTCACCAAAATCTTATCAGAATCCTTGTGATTCCTGTATCTGCCATATTTCTGATGAAGAATATGTATTATTTTTCCTGTAGGAAGAAGAAAACAAAATGATGCTGCCTTAGTAAACAGTCTTTGAGGATGTATCCTAGAAACTCTTGAGTAAAATTCCTTTTTTTTTTTTTTTTTTGGTATTAGAGATCAAACCCAGGGATGCTTAACCACTAGCCACATCCCCAGCCCTTTTTATTATTTGATTTTGAGCAGGGTCTTGCTAAGTTGCTTAGGGCCTCACTAAGTTACTGAGACTGATCTTGAACTTGCAATACCCCTGCCTCAGCTTCTCAAGTCACTGGGATTACAGGCATGCACTACCATGCCTGACAAGTTCATTAATTTTTAAATCAAAAATATTATGTGTGTTCTCCCATGAAAACTGAATACTCTTCAAGATAACAACCCCACACTGTTCCCATGTCCCTTCAGAACTGTCTTTAGTTTGTGGCTCAGTGACAATGGCAGACTGTTTGAATGAGACAGACAGATACTAAGAAATCCTTGGAGGTGGTAATGCAGACCATATAGATAATTTCCCAAAGTCACCATAGATCAGCCAAGGGATGAAAGCTAAATATAGACAACAACAAAGAAAAACTGACAGACGGGGCTAGGGTTGTGGCTCAGTGGTGGAGTACTTGCCTAGCATGTGTGAGGCACTGGATTCAATCCTCAGCACCACATAAAAATAACTACAACTAAAAAAAATTTTTAAAAAAACTTATAGAGAACTGAAACTCAAGCCCCTCTTACCACTTCCAACTTCAATGTCATGGGTAACCTGCAGAGAAGCTGCATATGTGTTTGGGTCGCAATTCAGACAAACTGAAGGAGGAGATCCTCAGAGAACTTCAGCAGCTGCAGGCCTGAACACCACCTCACAACCAAAAAGTGAGCTAGCACTTGCTACAGCAAGTGTTCGTACCTGCCTTGCTCTCTTCCTACCTTGATCTTTAGAGGGTAAAAAGATACATAGCTCTCCTTCACTTTTGGCTTCCAAATTCATGCAAAATGTCCTATGGCCAACATGATCTAAAAGCACAAGCAAAGGGAAATCTGAGAAGTTCAGCTCTGTCTTAGAGAAGATGGCACAATACAAAGCCACCAAAGTCCATGCCTCATCTCAAATTTTAAATTTTTAATTACAATGTTTCATCATGAGTAAAACACACATTTTTAACATTTCTGAACTTATAAATCAATGGCACTTGGCATCCACATATACCCCCTTAACGATTTAACTTCAAAAAATAGAAAAATCATACTTTCACCTAATGTGATACAAATATCCCTTTTCTCTCAATTGTGTTGTTGTTTCTATTTAATCACAGGCCCTCTGAGTACCAAGAAATGCCCCCAGGGCTTTCCTGTATATTCCAGAAATTCTATCTCAGTGACTAGTGGCAACCCCTTATGATAAGGATCATTAATCACTCCAGCCAGTAGAGTAACCCCTTCTCTGGCTGTTGAGGCACTGTCAAGAGGAACCCCAAGTAGCCAGGTGGCAGTCTTAACTTTTGAATTTGACAGAACCATCATGGTGTCCCATAGTGGAAGCATTCCTGTCTTGGTACTGAGATCTCTTAAGAGCCCCATACTGCAGGAATGAGAAGCAAAAGTTTCACAAGTGGATCACTAGAGGTAATAGAGGAACCACTTACTTCCATCCCTTTCTTCTCACACCAGAGAAGTTGGCTTTAGGAGAAAAATATTCATTGCTGATTTTGAGCACATGCCACATTCTAGAATCTATTTTTTTTTATTTTTGCAGTTCAAATTTTTAAAATTTCAGAAATATTATATATGGAATTAATGTCTACTTATATTCATCATGTATTTGAGATCCAGTTGGGAACTATTTATATAGATTTTTTTTTATCTAGGGGCAGAAGGAAGTTCCTGTCCACTGGAAGACAAGGAATGATTTTGAAATTAATAAGTGATAATAAATAGTGGTACATGGCCTTAACTTTCTATATGAGGGTTCAGAATTTGAAATTAGAATTCTGTACCCAACTAAAATATCAAGCAAAAACAAAGATGAGATAAAAACATTTTCAGAAATGGAATGGCTCAGAAACTTTGCTTTCTACATTTTCAAAAATTACTTTAGGAGGACATAGTGAACAAACCAAAGAAATAAGCCAAGAAAAAGGTTAAAGTATGCATAATCCCTGATAGTAATGAAGAAAGAATTTCTACTAGGAAGAACCCTGGGAGTAAGGTCCTGAGGGAAATAAAAGAAATCCTAATAGTATAGATATGCACAATGGAAAATTGAGACTGTGATAAAGTAAAATAGTGCAATAAAAGGGAAGAGAATTTAGAACCTCAATGGGAAACAAAACACGGAATTGAAAAAAAAAATGTAAGCATGATTCATTATTTGGTTTTGCAGCAAAAAATTATATGATCATGTCATTGAAAGTGTTGTTTACTTACTTATTTATAACTTATAGGACAAAACACTGATAAAGAAGAGTGAGGAGTCAGATGTGATGGCCCTAGTCCCAGCTGCTCAAGAGGCTGAAGCAGAAGGATCACTTGAGCCCATGAGTTTGAGACTGGCCTGGGCAACATAGTAAAACATGAGTAAAATACACATTTTTAACATTTCTGAACTTATAATCAATGGTACTTTATAATTATAACTAGAAATTTATTTTTTGGTAATAATACGTAGAGAAAATGGTGTATCTTAGAACTGATGGTATCTTAGATTGATGAAATATGTGAAATATACTGTGTTTACAGAACAAAATGTGAATTGCATTAACATTTTAAAATGGAAAAAGTTCAAAAGACTAGGCATGGAACCACCACGCATCCGAGCTATACAACTCCTAAGTATTTATCCTAAAGAATTAAAATCATCATACTATAGTGATACATACATGCCCATGTTTATAGCAACACAATTCACAAAAACCAAACTATGGAACTTGCCCAGATGTTCATCAACAGATGAACAGATAAAGACAATGTGATATATAAACACAATGGAGTTTTATTCAGCCATTAAAAAATGTAGTTACATCATTTGCAGGAAAATGGATGGAACTTGAGAACATTATGTGAAGCAAAATAAGCCAAACTCAGAAGGTCAAGGGTCATATGTTTTCTCTCATATGTGGAAGTTATAGAGAAAAAAGGAAAAGACGGGTGGGGGATGAGGATCTCAAGAAAATCAAAGGAAGATCAGTAGAGGAAAAGAACAGGGAGGGGCAGGGGAGGAAGGAAAGGGAGGGAGGAAGTGCTGGGGAGTGATATTGGCCAAATAATATTGTTCTATTATGTGCATGTACACAGTAAATCCCATCACTATGTACAAAAATTTGTGGAAAGAAAAAACATGGATAAAGTACAGATGACAAAATTTAAGACGACAAACTGGGATGGAGAATTCAAGGGATGACCAAGAAGGTAAGAAACTTATAAAGTAAAAAATTATGTGCCTACTGTTTTTGGATCAAGAAATAAGGCATAAGCATATTAAAGGTAAAGGTATTATGAAAATATGGGAAAAACCAAACCAAAGTATATTCCTATTCCCATACACTCACCTGTACACACTTCACCTCTGTTCAATGAAATGTGTGGGGTTTCCTCCTCAAACCGACCAAGCAATCAATCTCCAGCAGATATGCTAGTGGACAACAGTCAGTTGTTCTCTGAATCAACTCAATTCTGACACTAGCTGGAAATAGCATCAGATCCCAACAGATTCACAAGACTGTTTCTTCACTTCAGATGCCAATGGAAAACACAGGTTGTGATCTGCGATACTGACACATCAACTATAAATTGCAGTCTCACAATCCTCTCCTTGGATTCGGTTAATTTGCTAGAGTAGCTCACAGAACTCAAGGAAACTGTGTAGGTCAACTTTTCATTGCTATGACCAAAATACCTGAGAAAAACAATTTAGAGGAGAAAAGATTTATTTTGCCTCATGGTTTCAGAGGTTTCAATCCATGATCTGCTGGCTCCATTGTTTTCTGTCTGTCTGTGAGGCAGAACATCATGGCTGAAGGGCATGGCAGAGGAAAACTGCTCACCTTGTAGAAGAGAGAGAAAGAAAGTGAGGCAGGAAGGGACTGGGGGAAAAGACACAGTCCCCAAAGTCATGCCTCCAAAGACCCAAATCCTTCAACTAGGTCCCACTTCCTAAGTTTTCATCACCTCCCAAAGGTCCATCAAATTATAAATTCATTAGTAGATTGATCCATAGGGTTAGAGCCCTCATGATCCACTTACTTCCCAAAAGCTCTACCTTTGATAATTGCTGCATTAAAGACCAAGTCTTCAACACATAAGCCTTTGGAAAACATTTCAGATTCAAACCATAAAAGAAACACTTTACTTATGCTTACCTATTTATTAAGAAAGGATATAATAAAGAATACAGATGAGCATCTAGATGAAGAGATACATAGGGCAAGGTCAGGAAGGTTCCAAAGCACAGGAGTTCCTGCACCTATAGGAGTTCATATACACCATGCTCCTAGCATGCAGATGTGTTCAACAACCCAGAAGCTCTCAGAACCCAGTAATTGATGGATTTTTATGGATGCTTCAACATGCAGGAATGTCTGATTATTAACTCTATTTCCAGCCCCTCTCCTTTCTTCAAAAAGTGGTGCTGAAAGCTTCAAGCTCACAATCATAGTTGGCCTTTCTAGTGACCACTCTCAATGCAGAAGTCCACAAGAGTCATTTCATTAGAACAAAAGACAATCCTATCACCCAGAAAATTCGAAAGGGTTTAGGAGTTCTATGTCAAACACTTTTAATCTTAGGAGCTCTGTGCCAGGAACCAGGTTCAAAGACCAAATATTATAACACAGTAGCACGCTTATCTTCAGGAAATTACAATGACTTTAAGAACTCTGGCAGAGACTAATTTGTATAATTAGTATTAGTCCACAAGTTAGGAATTAAAATATTGATGTAATTACCATAAAAATCACAATAAAACTAAAGAGTATTTTCCAAAAAAAAAAAATTACCAGAAAACACAAAATCACAGCTAATTTGAGTTCTTACAAAGTCCCAAGCATACTAGTGCATGGTTTCCATTATAAAATTTTTAACAACATAATACCTGGGGAAGATGACCTCCACCAGTGCTAGCTTGGAAATTGATAGATGTCACCCAATAGAATGATTTATAAACAAACTAATTGACTGATTAATAAGCAAAGAAACAATCTTGGAATAATATGAACAATAAACTTTTATTTCAGATCCACAATTCTGTAGCCAGCTGAGGCAGCTTATAACTCCATGTTTCTCATTCTCCATGGTCAAGGACAGAGTCGAGAATAGGTGGCATGTTCTACATTTCTTTTAGAAGAATAAATTTTATTATATGCTAAGGATATGGATGGTAGAAAATTGGAAATGATAATTCAGTCTACCAAAACAGTTACCAAAGTTTGACCAAAGCCATGTTCTGTTTGTCAGAAAAATATTCCCATGAAGACCAATCAGCCTATCAAGGAAATAAGGAAGAAGGAAGAGAGAAAGAAGAGGAAGAGGAAAGAAAGAAAGAAATTTTTAAATTCATGGATTGGTAATGATTTTTAAAATTAGTATTTCTAGAGAATGCTATATCATGAATTCATTAAAGGGAAAGAATTAAGCTCTATTCTGACTTTCCTTTATGAACTATATCACTGGATACCAAATAGTTTATTTGGGAAAATTTCCCTTAAAAGTTTTCCAGCTTGTTAATGTAAAATGGATGTAAGAATAATACAGTATCACAACTATTCATGAATTAATGTGTCTAGAATAGTGCTGTGCAATACAACTTTCTGTGATTATGGAAATGCTCTGGTTATGGAAAATTTCTTAGTACAGTATCTATGAACAACCTGAGTTTATTGCACATTTGAAATGTGACTAGTGTATTTGAGAAATTTAACTCTAAATTTAATTTAAGTTATTTTACATTTACATAGTCACATGTGACTGATAATTACCATATTGGATTGCAAAGACCTTAACAAAGATCACAAGTACCTGCTAGTATCACAAGGGAAACATCCAGATACCATGTCCTCCAATAGAACAACACAGCACCACCTAAGAAGTGGGATTTGCTTCAAAATAACAGAAACTACTCTAAATCCATTAGGATGACTATTATTATTTTTTAAAAAAAATGCCAGGTGTGGTGGCACAAACCTGTAATCCCAGTGATTCAGGAGGCTAAGGCAAGAAGATAGCAACTTTGAGGGCAGCCTGGGCAACTTAATGAGATCATGCCTCAAAATAAAAAATAAAAAGAGCTGCGGATATAGTTCAGTAGAGAGTACTTTGGGTTCAATTTCTGGTAGTGCAAAAAGAAAAAAGTTAAATGTACGTATTTTTCAAAAGAGGCAGAACCAGGACTCTGTGTCTAGATTTTTCAACCAGGTCAACATTACCCATACATAAAAAATTGTGTCACATTGACCTAATACTTTAGCTTTGCTCTGTTAGCCACATTTTAACTTCTTGGCATCTCCTACTTTTCTCTCCCCACCACCTGCCCAATTTTTTTATTGGTGCATTACAGTTGTACATAATGATTGGATTTTTTGTTACATAATCATACATGCACACAATATAATAATTTAATTTGGCCAATATCACTTCACATCTATTTTTCATTTTATTGTTCATTTTTGGGTTTGGAACGCCTTCTATGTAAACTTACCTCAAAATAAGCACTACAGAATGGCTTCTGAAAAGCTATGCATTGCCTCACTCTGCTTTGTATTCCTTTGCCAGAGTGGTTGGAAGCTATAATAGAAAACTTTCTAGGCTCAATTCAGCCATGCATGACCATGAGACATAATTCCAGACAATAAGAGGTAAAAAAAAAAAAAAAGACTACAGAGGAAGACTTTCCTCCTGAAGGGAGGCTTGATCCTTCACTCTTCCACTCATCCTACTCAGAGCACAAGCATTATACTTTGCAACTCACAAGACAAAAGCCAGGAAGAATTTAAAAGAGAGAGAGAGAACACTGGATTACTGAATGCACAATTAAGCAGTTATAGCAGCCCTGGCTTGCTCCAAATGCCCACTTTCCCCTCAGTCCACCTGCTTTTGGGGGAGCTCCTGAGTTAGTGCCTGACTTTCAGACTGAGCCTTTCCCCCAGGACTCTCCCTGGGGGCAAGCTTGGCCAGCCGCACAGTGAACCTGCTGATACCTCAAAGCTATATGCAGGTATTTATATCCCTTTCAGGACTTGTCCCAAATATGAAAGTAATCCCTTGCATCCTGTCAGCTCACACAAAATACAATGGACTATTGAGGTCAATGATTTCAACCAGGTTTAAACTTTCTTGACATAGAGCAAAGTCTCCACCATTGTGTGTGTGTGTGTGTGTGTGTGTGTGTGTTTCTGGGGATTGAACCCAGGGGCACTCTACCACTGAGCTACATCTCCAATCCTTTTTATTTTTATTTTGAAAGAGAGTCTAACTAAGTTGTTGAGGCTGGTCTTGAACTTGGGATGCTTCTGCTTCTGTCTCCCACGTAGCTGGGATAACAAGCATGCCCCACATCACACAGCTATCCACCCATTCATAAATATTTTTTCTCTTGAATATGGCATACCCTTCCACAGTCATGTTTAAGTCATGAGTATCACCCAATTATACTGCAGTGACTGCTATAAGATTATATTTACTTTCTTGCCCATGCCTTCCTGTAATCCCAGGCTAGGGAGGCTGAGGCAGGATCACTAGTTCAACGCCAGCCTCAGCAATGGAACCTCAATGAGACCCTGTCTCTAAATAAAATACAAAATAGGGCTGGGAATGCCGCTCAATGGTTGAGTGCCCTGAGTTCAATCCCTGGTACAAAAAAAAAAAAAAAAGATTATATTTACTTTCTTGTGCTAAAATGCATTTTCCTGTTACACTTCTAGCAAATCACAGATTTTTTTCAAAAAGGAATTATAAGAAAAAGAACAAAAATAATATAAAACAATTATATAAATCTGTACCTAATATATTTAGAAAATAGTGTACAAAAATAAAAAGGCTTCAATTGGAAACAAATAAGAGAAATTATGAATCCACCCAAATCACTGGGTTTGTTGTCTCAGCTTCACTCTTTTAGGTTACCTGCCTGTAGATTTTGTACTCACTTCTTTTTCAGCCATATACAGTTTTATTTTCTGGGACTGAGGCTGTAGCTCCGTGGTAGAGCGCTTGCCTAGCATGTGTGAGGCCATGGGTTCAAACCTCAGCACCACATAAAAATAAATAAATATAGTTTTATTTTCTTCTGAGAAAGCACTATCTTAAATTTTTGAAGTATAACATGGCTCCCAAGAATACAACTAAGCCAAGCAAAATGCCACACACCTGTGATCCCAGGTACTTGGGAGGCATAGTCAGGAGTATTGCAAAGTGAGCATAGGCAACTTAGTGAAATTCTATCTTAAAATTAAAAACAGGGGAAGGGGATGCTGGGGATGTAGCTCAATGGTAAAGTGTTTGCCTAGCAGGCATGAAGCCCTGAGTTCAATCTCCTGTAATGAAAAAGAAAAATATACCTAAAAAACATTTACAATGTTTTTCTCATGTCTTCCTTACTGTTGTTAGTATTGAAATATAAAATGCTGCCTTTCCCTGTTTGATAAAATACTAAGCGTTTTTTTTAATTACCCAAGGGTAAAGAATTTGCAGTATTTTAACCATAAACTACAGAAACTTTTATTTTTTAATTAATTGATTTTCTTTATTGGTTCATTATGATTGTACATAGTAGTAGAGTTCATTGTGACACACTTGTACTTTCACATAACATAATTTCATCAATTTTATCCCCAGTGCCTCTCCTTTCTCTTCCCTCCTTCTTCTCCCGATTCCCTTCTACTGATCGCCCTTCTGTTTTCATGAGGTCCCTTACTGTAGAAACTTTCAAATGTGAGCTTGAGAAACTTAACAATAGTTAAATCCATTCTTCCCTAAAATTATCTTTTAATAGTGATTTGTTTAAATTCAACATGACCTTCTACCAGAAAGATATGCTCTGTTAGTCTTAATTCTGTCTGATATTTTTTACCCATGTAGGCTTGATTTGCTTTGCCATGCAGTCCCTGCTCTATAGGCTCACCCCGGTCTGTGTTCCTTCATGCACATTTAACTCCTTTTGGCTTCTGCTTCTGGGGCTCATCTCTGTTCCAAAGTTGTGCAGTGGCTGTTCTCAATCCCTTGCTTTCACAGGTGTTATGGATATACTTCAGACTTCTAAAGAACACTATAGCTATCATACCACCATCAAATTATTCTTGTGTATGGTCTCTGACAGAAAGATAACATTTCTACTTTAGATAGGTTAAATTTTGTGTGTGTGTGTGTGTGCTAGGGATTGAACCCAGACTCTCATGTATGCTAGAAAAGGACTATGCCACTGAGCCATATCCCCAGCCATTTTAGATATGTTAAGAAATATGTTAAGAAATCAGATATTAATGAGGACCTCCTTTCAGATGTTTCTTTCAATTATCAAAAGATTTTATTGCACATTGCCTTTTTATTTTTGGCTTTTAATTATCTAGGTCCAACCCATGGTAAGGGACCATGAGGGACTTTGTTAAGAATTCTAGTCCCAGGATGATATCCTGCCAAGAAAGAAAGAACAAATTGATTTAGGTAGCCTATATGCCTCCCGGAATCAGAGAATAGCAGAAGCTTCTTGCAAGATTAGGAAAAGAGCAGGTATTCTATTCAAAAGCCAAAACAGGATCCCCGTGTTTCCCTTCATAGAGATATGAAAACCAAGAGAACTAGAGGCAGAGGGTGTCAGCAAAAATGATAGGCCACTTTCCTCACAGGGCCTTGGTAAAGATCAGGACAAACACAGTCATCAGGGAGGGAAAGTGCTTTAACACTTCAGGCTGTCCCTTCTCCACTTGGCATGCAGCCAGGAGAAGTGCATAGGCAGACCTCAGTGAGCCCCATCCAAGAGTATACAAGTAAAGCTGAGGAAAACCAATAAGGTTTAATAATTTGGATTTGTTCCTTTCTTTTCTTTTTCTTTCTTTAACTTAAAGACCAGCAGTTATCTAAGAAATTAAACTCATCTTTATTGTTTCCTCCATTGCTTTTCTTCTCCCTCACTTGAAATTTGGTATTGTCAGTCAGAAGCAACCATCACTGGAATTTGGTAGGCATCCTTCCAGTCAATGCCGTAACTAGTAAAGCTGAATATATTTCCATGTTTTAATTGCCATTCTGTTGTCATCTTCCATAAATTGCCTCAGTAAGATTTTTATTTTTTTTTTAATTATAGATGGACACAATACCTTTATTTTATATATTTATCTTTATGTGGTGCCGAGGATCAAACCCAGAGTCCCACGCATGCAAGACAACTGCTCTACCACTAAGCTACAGCACCAGCCCTCAATAAGATTTTTGTCCAGTTTATATTGTCTTTTCCTTATGGATTCGAGGGAAATTATATATTCTGGATTCTAAAATGTTATCTTAATATATGTTCCAAATGTCTTTCTCAGTTTTTGTTTATTCTGTCCTTTGTAGTACAGAAGCTTTTAATTAGGACTTAGACAAATATATCAAATTTTTACTTAAAGATTTGTACTTTATGTCTCCTGCTTTAAAAAACTTTCTTTGTATTGCAAAGAGATATATACATATGTATATCCATATATACGTGTAAATATGTATTTTTCTGGTACTGGGTTTGAACCCAGGGGCACTTTACCATTGAGCTACATCAACAGCCCTTCTAATTTTTTATTCTGAGACAGGGTCTCATAAGTTGCTGAGACCTGCCTGAAATTTGTCACCTTCCTGCCTCATCCAGCTGAGTCACTGGGATTACAGGAGTGTATCACCACACACAGCCATATTTGCTTCAAGTAGTCATAAAGGTTTTGGGGTTTTTTTGGGTTTTTTTTTTTTTTTGGTTTTTTTTATTCTCATTTAGGTTTTTCATCCACCTAAGATTTTTTACGTACAGAGTGAGGAAGGTATCTGATTTTATTTTTCATGTGAATCTACTGTTCCAACACATGTATTGAATAAGTCTATCTTCCATTGGTTTATACTGACATGTGTAACAGGATCACCTAGTTGTTCTTCAGTATTCTGCTTCTCCTTTCTCCATAAAGGGTGTTCAGAACTGACTATATTTCCCATTCTCACTTGCAACTGGGGGTGGTCATGTTCTGGCAAAAGAGTTGTTTGTGAAAGTAGTATGGTCACCTTTCAGGAAATATTTTAAGTTTTCTACCCCTCACAGAAAAAAATTCTAACTAATATACCACATTTATGTCAATTTGAATGTATACTTCAGTTTGTTTCTAAGCTCTTATTTCTCTTCTATTGTTACATTTATCTATCACTGGGCCAAATACCACATTTTAATTAGTATAATTTTGTGAAGTTTTGATGTCTTATAGGCAAATATACCCTCCTAGGTTCTTTTTCAGAAATTTTTTGAGGGGAGCTATTCCTAGACTACTCCTCCTTCTTATAAACTTTAGATTTTAGTGCCTGAGGGAATAACATGACAGCAATAAAAATACTTCTACTTAATCTTTACTTAATTTATAGATTAACTTACAGAGAATCAACATCTTTATGTATTCAGTATTCCTATAATTGGATATGGTATAATTCTATGGTCTTTTTTTTCTCTTTTTTTTTTTTTGTGTGTGTGTGTTTGTGTATAGTGTGGGGAATTGAACCCATGGTCTCAGGCTTTCCAGGCAAGCTCTCTACCACTAAGCCACATCCCCAGCCCTATCTTTATGTTTTTTATGTACTATAATAACATCTTGTACTTTTTCTCCATAAAAGTTCTGCATATCTCATGTCAGCTTTATAGACTTTGATGCTATTGTAAATGATATATTTTTCTGTTCTATTACCTAATGAGTTATCAAAAATATCATTAATTTTTACGTATCAATTTTATATTCAGCAATTTGCTGAATTCTTACTGGTTTTAAGAATTTGGCCATAGTGTCTCTTGGATTTTCTGTTACTTCATTTCTATAAAGCAACCATAAGAAAATGAAAAATACAAATGGTGAACAGCAACAAGAGTCTTGAAACAGGAGCAGCAGAGGTAAGAAGTTCAGGAGCTAGCAGTGGAGCCTGGTCAGTAACATGGCAACAAGACTATCAAGGCAGGGCTGGAATTGTGAGCAAGAATACAAGCTAGTGCACCATAGAGGAATGCACTGAACTGGAACCACAGGTAAGGTTATAAAAGAAAAGATCCGGGTGGTAGGAGGGAGAGGTGGGAAGAATCCAGGAAGATTCAGGCATCAAAGGCAGTAACTGAACCATACAACAACATTACCCACAGGGGTCATTTAGGTCAGTTCAGTTTGGGATAAAAGTAGACTTTCTGCTTTATAGCCAGGCACAGTGGTGTACAACTGTATTTCCAGTGACTTGGGAGGCTGAGGCAAGAGGATAGAAAGTTCAAGGTCAGCCTTGGCAACTTAGTGAGACTCTGTCATTTATATATATATATATATATGACAGCCAGGGATGTAGCTCAGTGGTAGAGCATCCCTGAGTTCAATCCCAAGTACCATAGGGAAAAAAAATTTAAAGTTGCTTTATTTTGGCTTGGACACTAAACCTCACTACTGGAGAAACAAAGCAGAAAAGAGTAAAGTGAAAGAGAAAAGAACTGGATCACTACCAGGGATTTGCCACTGGAAACCAATTTAGACTGAAACCCTTTTGACTTCTCATAAAAAGGGATACAATTTTGTGGGGCTGCAGCAACTATCCAGAAACTGTAGTTAATAAATCCTTCTTGGGACTGGAGTTGTAGCTCAGTGGTACAACACCTGCTTAGCATGTGTGATGCACTGAGTTTGATTCTCAGCATTACATATAAATAAATGAATAAAATAAAGGTCCATCAACTTCTAAAAAGATTTTTAAAAAATAAATAAATAGACTCCTTCTTTAGGATTTCTATCACCTCTTCTGGGTTCTTTGGATCTTGTTTTTTAAATATTGGTTATATGGTTATATGAGCTTCCAGGAATGACTCAAAATTGTAGATTGTGATTTCTCTAAGTCCTAGATATCTGTCTAGGGGTCAACTGGGATAACGTTATCATTTCTATTATCTGAAGTAGGATCCTCAGTCTTTTTTGTGTTTGAAGGTCCAAAGCAGAAATGAGAAGGAACAATAATTGAATTTATAGGACCATAAAGTGACAAAAGCTTGAATTTATCCAGATCTTAAATTCTGGATCCAGGAAAAGCATGCTGAAAACAGTCACCATGATCATGCCAGTGCCCACAAGACCTGCCAGACATGGGACACTCGTTTCCCCCACAGCAGCCAGCCTGACACCTAGTGGTCACAGAAGTTGATGCATCACATTACCAGGGTCACCAGACAAACTGTACATAACCTTATCCTTTTCTAGGCCTCAGAGTCAATGGTTATTCTGTAAAATCAAGGTGGAGAGGAGAGTAGAACTTCCTGTTACACTGTAGCTTAGCCCATTTGAGATGCTATAACAGACTGGCAATCTTATAAACAGTAATTCATTTCTCACAGTTCTGGAGGCAGGATGTCCAAGGTCAAGGTATTGGTGCTTTCGGTGTCTAGTGCAGACCTCTTTCCTGGTTCACAGATGGTACCTGTTCTCCAAGACCTTACATGGTAAAAGGGGCAGGGCAGCTCTCTGGGGACTCTTTTATAAGGGCAATCAGCCCACCCAAAAGACCCATTTCAGAACCCCATCACATTAGTGATTAGATTTTAGCATGAATGAGGGTGGGGAAAAACAGAACAGAGCACAGTGTGACAGCAATAATAGTTGAAAAGGTTCATACAAGAAGATGCTCCTAAAAAAATACAAAGTACATGTATAAAGACATGAATTGATGTGAACATACTTTATATACAAAGATATGAAAAATTGTGCCCTATATGTGTAATAAGAATTTAATGCATTCCACTGTTATGTATTTTAAAAATAAAATCAATAAAAATAAATAAATAAATAAATAAATAAGATGCTCCTAATGATACAGAAATGTAATTCTTATTTGTTGTGTAATTAGGAGTCTACCTGAGATGATTGTATAATGTCACTTACTTAAACATCAGTGAAACTCCATAAATAACCTCAATTTACACCACAGTTCAATGGTCATCTCAGCCCTATAAAGATCTAGGAAGGAATAAAGATAAGGACCCAAGGGACTTCAGGATTACCATCATAATCATAGGAGACCTTATATTTGTCACTGTAGACATCACTATGGACAAAAGAATGTTAACTCCCTTCAAAAAAACATGGAGATGGCCTCAACTCAGTGCCAAACTCAACTTTAGAACAAAGCCAGCACCCTAGAGATATCTTTCACGCATACTTCCTGGAGAATAGGTTTTTCTAATACCTTTGCTGTGAAAAGGAGTTACTCTGAGTTACTCTGAGCCAACTCCAGAGATTGTCAGGGTAAGTTTGAATGATCTCACAATCCGAGGTATCTCCAAAGTAGTAGCTGTGGAGGACACCAAGCCATGAGGCAGCCTCTAGAGAGGTACTGTAAATGTCAAGACCATTCCCAAGCTTAGAGCCCTAAACATGCAAAGCCATCCTTTGTAGGGACCATTCATGGATCATTCAGAGCTTCACCTCTAGTCGACACGTACTTTAAAGGCATCACTCACCCAGACTTCCACAATAATGCTAATCTCTAATTTGAAATTAATCAGTGTTTTAACATGTTGGGCTTTTTATTTGTTTGTTTGGTTGGTTTTAGGCCAGAAAAAGTTTTCATCTCTTGTTGACTAGAAATCATATATTAATACAGATCCAGTGTAGGATATACTCAGTGACAAACTAATCTTACATATTTAAGGGCAAAAGAGTAGAAAGAAGAGAATACATAAGAAGGAGGATATTTCTTCTCCATGGTCTAGGGGAGAAAGGAACAAATACAGATTCATGGAAGTCTACAGTGCTCTAGGCATTGTATCAACTTGTGCATCACTTAAACTTTCAAACTTAGGAATTTGAGAAGATAATACTGCACCTAGATTAGATCCTTTCTCTACTGTTTACCATCTGTGTCCATAAGCAAATCGCCTACCATCTCCAAGCCTCAATATCTTTGTCCGAAAGAGGGAGCCACAAAGATTAAATGAGATAGAGTCTGGCAAACAGAGATCCACACAATAAATGAGGTCACTGTTAAACTAAAGCAAGGCATTCATCCAGGTCACTGTTAAACTAAAGCAAGGCATTAATTTATAGATGACAAAACATCAGTTCTAAATTGTTTTAAACATACTACAACTTAAAATAGAGAGAAATATTAAAGTATACAATTAGAGCCACATCCAGAAACCATATCAGCAATCACTCCATTGATTACCACAGAAAAAAACTCAAGATAATAAAATGCTAGTGTGGGGGGTTTTTTTCCATTATTTTCCTGTATTTACTTTTTAATTTTTTTATTTGTTCTTTTTAGATATGACAATAGAGTATATTTTGACATATTATACATACATGGAATATAACTTATTCTAATTAGGATCCCATTCCTGCAGTTGTACATAATGTGGAGTTACTCTAGTGGTGTATTCATATATGAACATAGGAAAGTTATGTCTGATTCATTCTACTTTCTTTCCAATTCCTGTGCCCCATCCCTTCCCTTCATTCCCCTTTGTCTAAATCACTGAACTTCTATTTTGCCCTCCCCCCTCCATTATTGTGTTTCAGCATCCACATATCAGAAAGAACATTCAGCCTTTGGTTTTGGGGGGACTGGCTTATTTCACTTAGCGTGTAGTCTCCAGTTCCATCCATTTACTGACAAATGCCATAATTTCATTCTTCTTTATGGCTGAGTATATTCCATTGTGTATATGTACCACATTTTCTTTATCCATTCATCTGTTGAAGGGCACATAGGTTGGTTCCATAGATTAGTTATTGTGAATTGAGCTGCTTGAAATATTGATTGGCTGTGTCACTATAGTATGCTGATTTTAAGTCCTTTGGGTATATACTGAGGAATATCCATACTGCTTTCCATAATGGTTGCACCAATTTGCGTTCCTACCAGCAGTATATGAGTGTACCTTTTCCCCCACATCTTCACCAACATTTTTTGTTACTTGTATTCTTGATAATTGCCATTCTGACTGGAGTGAAATTAAATCTCAGTATAGTTTTAATTTGCATTTCTCTAATTGCTAGAGATGTTGAACATTTTTTCATGTATTTGTTGACCATTTGTATTTTTTCTTCTGTGAAGTGTATGTTCAGTTCCTTTGCCCATTTACTGATTCCGTTATTTGTTTTTTGTTTTGTTTTGTTTTGGTGTTAAGTTTTTTGAGTTCTCTGTATATCCTGGAGATTAATGCTATATCTTAGGTGCAGGTGGCAAAGATTTTCTCTCATTCTGTAGGCTCTCTCTTCAAGTTCTTGATTAGTTCCTTAACTGTGAAAAAGCTTTTTAGTTTGATACCATCACATTTATTTTTTTATTATTTTTTTTAGTTGTAGATGGACACAGTATCTTTATTTTTTTTTTTTATTTTTATGTGGTGCTGAGGATCGAACCCAGTGCCTCACACATGCGAGGCAGGCGCTCTACCACTGAGCTACAGCCCCAGCCCTCCCATCACATTTATTGATTCTTGATTTTACTTCTTACACTTCAGGAGTGTTAAGGAAGTCAGTTTCTAAGCTGACAAGATGGAGATTTGCCCTACTACTTCTTCTAGTATGCACAGGATCTCTGATCTAATGCCTAGGTCCTTGATCGACCTTTCCAGTTGAGTTTTGCGCAGGGTGAGAGACAGACAGGGGTTCAATTTTATTGTACTACATATAGGTTTCCAGTTTTCCCAGCATGATTTGTTGAAGAAGCGATCATTTCTCCAGTGTATGTGTATGGCACCTTGTCTAGTATGAGGTAACTGTATTGTGTGGGTATGTCTCTGTGTCGTTATTCTCCTCCATTGGTCTTCATGTCTTGGCTTTGTGCCAGAAAATGAAATGCTATTATGTTTTAAAATCTACTTTTCTTTAAGCCCAGGTTTGTTTGTATGGATTTTTTTGTTGTTGTTTTGTTTTTACACATATGGGATTTGTAACTATTAGAAAATATTTGGGACTGAGAATGTAGCTGAGACATAAAGTGCTTGCCTAGCATGCATGAGACCCTGGGTTTGATTCCCAGCATCACAAAATAAGAAGGAGAAGAAGAAAGGTTTGCCATTCTCTACCTTTCCCTAGTCTGCCAGAAAGGTTTAGAGGTTGCTAAAATTTGAGGAAATAATTGCTAGTTCAATATTATTCCTTCAAAATAACCAACACTAACATCCAGCAATTCCATTAATTCCCAAGTAAGAATATAATTATAGACATGCAGAGTTTCCTTAGGCAACATTGAAGTTCCGAGTTTATTTCTGGAGCAGAATGCACTAGTTCCATCATTTACAATGGGGTAAAGAATTTAAGAGACTCCTTATGAACAGGAATGAATCTGAATAGCACAAACAGCTTAGTCTAGACTTAAGAACAGTTTCCGTAGAAATATTAAGACATCTGGATAAAAATTTGTCAGTCCCCCAAAATATGTATGACATGGGAAGTATAGTAGTAAAACTGAGCATTATAGTTCATGGTTTTCACTAAATTAAATCTTTATTTTTAAAATCATGTGTTGCTTCTAAACAAATAAAATGTGTATTTTTTTAAACATAGAAAATGTGCTTCTTTTCAACTTTCTGTTATGTTCATCAGTTCATAGATTACCAACAATACTAACAATTTTTTCCACACTGTTGTTTAAGACATAGGAATTAAAAGAGTAATGAACCATAAAGTAGTAGATCCTTTTTAAAAGGAAAAAAAATGCTGTTTTTCAAGAGAAATCCTTACCTCATGAGGCAGGAACATCATGACCAATTGCACACTAGAACTTGGAAAGTAAAACTCTAATGGTAGTCCTTTGAATCCATTTTAAATCAAACACTTGAGTTCTCATTACTCCAGAAGAGAGATAGAATATCACTTTTCCAAAAAATATAATTAGCCTATGGCAATTTTAGAAAATTATATTTTCAAATGCTTCATTTATTTTTTAATATTTATTTTTTAGTTGTAGGTGGACACAACACCTTTATTTTATTTTTATGTGGTGATGAGGATTGAACTTAGTGCCTCACGCATGCTAGGCCAGCACTCTACCTCTGAGCCACAACCGAAGCCCTATTTTTTTTTTTTTTTGCATTGTTTTGGTACTGGGGATTGAACTCAGGGGCACTCAACCACTGAGCCACATCCCCCAGCCCTATTTTGCATTTTATTTAGAAACAGGGTCTCACTGAGTTGATTAGCACCAAAAAAAAAAAAAAATAGGGCTTCGGTTGTGGCTCAGAGGTAGAGTGCTGGCCTAGCATGCNAGAACTTCCTGTTACACTGTAGCTTAGCCCATTTGAGATGCTATAACAGACTGGCAATCTTATAAACAGTAATTCATTTCTCACAGTTCTGGAGGCAGGATGTCCAAGGTCAAGGTATTGGTGCTTTCGGTGTCTAGTGCAGACCTCTTTCCTGGTTCACAGATGGTACCTGTTCTCCAAGACCTTACATGGTAAAAGGGGCAGGGCAGCTCTCTGGGGACTCTTTTATAAGGGCAATCAGCCCACCCAAAAGACCCATTTCAGAACCCCATCACATTAGTGATTAGATTTTAGCATGAATGAGGGTGGGGAAAAACAGAACAGAGCACAGTGTGACAGCAATAATAGTTGAAAAGGTTCATACAAGAAGATGCTCCTAAAAAAATACAAAGTACATGTATAAAGACATGAATTGATGTGAACATACTTTATATACAAAGATATGAAAAATTGTGCCCTATATGTGTAATAAGAATTTAATGCATTCCACTGTTATGTATTTTAAAAATAAAATCAATAAAAATAAATAAATAAATAAATAAATAAGATGCTCCTAATGATACAGAAATGTAATTCTTATTTGTTGTGTAATTAGGAGTCTACCTGAGATGATTGTATAATGTCACTTACTTAAACATCAGTGAAACTCCATAAATAACCTCAATTTACACCACAGTTCAATGGTCATCTCAGCCCTATAAAGATCTAGGAAGGAATAAAGATAAGGACCCAAGGGACTTCAGGATTACCATCATAATCATAGGAGACCTTATATTTGTCACTGTAGACATCACTATGGACAAAAGAATGTTAACTCCCTTCAAAAAAACATGGAGATGGCCTCAACTCAGTGCCAAACTCAACTTTAGAACAAAGCCAGCACCCTAGAGATATCTTTCACGCATACTTCCTGGAGAATAGGTTTTTCTAATACCTTTGCTGTGAAAAGGAGTTACTCTGAGTTACTCTGAGCCAACTCCAGAGATTGTCAGGGTAAGTTTGAATGATCTCACAATCCGAGGTATCTCCAAAGTAGTAGCTGTGGAGGACACCAAGCCATGAGGCAGCCTCTAGAGAGGTACTGTAAATGTCAAGACCATTCCCAAGCTTAGAGCCCTAAACATGCAAAGCCATCCTTTGTAGGGACCATTCATGGATCATTCAGAGCTTCACCTCTAGTCGACACGTACTTTAAAGGCATCACTCACCCAGACTTCCACAATAATGCTAATCTCTAATTTGAAATTAATCAGTGTTTTAACATGTTGGGCTTTTTATTTGTTTGTTTGGTTGGTTTTAGGCCAGAAAAAGTTTTCATCTCTTGTTGACTAGAAATCATATATTAATACAGATCCAGTGTAGGATATACTCAGTGACAAACTAATCTTACATATTTAAGGGCAAAAGAGTAGAAAGAAGAGAATACATAAGAAGGAGGATATTTCTTCTCCATGGTCTAGGGGAGAAAGGAACAAATACAGATTCATGGAAGTCTACAGTGCTCTAGGCATTGTATCAACTTGTGCATCACTTAAACTTTCAAACTTAGGAATTTGAGAAGATAATACTGCACCTAGATTAGATCCTTTCTCTACTGTTTACCATCTGTGTCCATAAGCAAATCGCCTACCATCTCCAAGCCTCAATATCTTTGTCCGAAAGAGGGAGCCACAAAGATTAAATGAGATAGAGTCTGGCAAACAGAGATCCACACAATAAATGAGGTCACTGTTAAACTAAAGCAAGGCATTCATCCAGGTCACTGTTAAACTAAAGCAAGGCATTAATTTATAGATGACAAAACATCAGTTCTAAATTGTTTTAAACATACTACAACTTAAAATAGAGAGAAATATTAAAGTATACAATTAGAGCCACATCCCCCAGCCCTATTTTGCATTTTATTTAGAAACAGGGTCTCACTGAGTTGATTAGCACCAAAAAAAAAAAAAAATCATTTTTTGCTGAGGCTGGCTTTGAACTCACGATCCTCCTGCCTCAGCCTCCCAAGGTCAAAATGCCTTTTAATGTGCACCTAAATTCCTAGAAATAAGTCTCATTGAGCAGACCTTGAGGGGCTTTAACTCGTATTGGCCAGAGTTTTTATTTTTAATCCTATTGGTTGACAGAAGACCAGAAAAAGCATACAAAAAGAAAACTCATCTAAAATGTATGAAGTATTCCAAAATAACATGATGTTTCTCTATCCGTATGTAAGCAAATCATTTCAAAACATTAAACTTAAATGCTATCATTAAATTGCCATAGAATCTTAAGGTCTTTTAATACAATAGGATCTCTTGTCTGTGGTTAGTTGGTTTTGTGTTTCTTGGGATTGAACACAGGGATGCTCTGCCACTGAACTACATCCCAATTCTTTTTAATTTTTATTTTGAGACAGGGTCTCAGTAAGTTGCTGAAGCTGACCTTGAACTTGCAATTCTCCTGCCTCACCCTCCTGAGTTTCTAGAATTATAGGCATGTACAATGATGCACAACATTTCTGTATATTTCAAACATCAAGATGGGGCTGGGATTGTAGCTGATGGCAGAGCATTTGCCTAGCATGTGTTAGGCACTAGGTTTGATCCTTAGCACTGCATAAAAACAAACAAAATAAAGGCATTCTGTCCATATACAACTACAAAAAAAAATTTTAAACATGAAGATGACAATATTAACCCTCAGCCAAAGAGGCAATTTTATACGTGATTCTGTCAGAATGTAAGAAAAAAAAATCCTAAAAATCAAATGGCCTGATTCTTTACCAAAGAAATGGCAGAAAAGGGAAGAAAACATTTATATGACCTTTATAGGCTAAAAGAGACTTAGAATGTTCTATATCATAAGTCATTAGGAATTAAATGTTAAAAAATAATGAGATATCAGTACAGTAGTTAATTCAAAAGCACTAGCAACACCAAATGCTGGTGAGGATATGGAGTTAATAAGAACCCTCATTCATTCCTGGTGGGAATGCAAAATACACAGCCTTTGGAAGATGATTTGCCAGTTTCTTACAAAAGTAAACATTCTCTTATCATACACTTTAGCAAAAACACCTAGTATTTGCCCAAATGAACTGACGTCCATATAAAAATCTGCACACAAATATTTACAGGAGCTTTATTCATAATTGCCAAGAGTTAGAAGCAACCAAGATGTACTAAATATCTAAATCAATAAACTATGGAATATCCATACAATGGGATAGTATTCAGCAATAAAAATGTATGCATTTTTAAGCAACAAAGATATAGGAAGGAACCTTCTATGCTTATAACTGTTAATTGAAAGAAGCTAATCTGAAAAGGTGATATACTGTATAATTCCAACCACATGATGTCTGAAAAAGACAAAACTATAGAGACATTAGAAAGATCAAGAGTTGGGGGACAGAAGGAAAGGATGGAGCCTGGGGGGTTTAAGGCAGAGAAACTGTTCTGTATGATATCTAAGGATGGTAATATGAAGTTACACATTTGGTAAAACTCAGAAAGCTGTACAATACAAGGGTGAACTCCAAAGTAAACTATGGACTTTAGTTAATCATAATGGCAAGAGAGGGAAATTTGGGAACTTTCTATATTTTCTACTAATTAAAAAGAGAGAGAGACTTACAAACATATCAACCATTTTTGATTGAGCGTATTTTGGATCCTGATTCTAACCAAGTAACTCTAAGAAAAAATCTTGGACACAAATGGAGAACTTAGAATATGAATGGTGATAGATACTAGGGAATTATTGTGCAATTTGTTTGATGTAATAAACAACTGAAATAACAAAATGATGTCTAGAAATCACTTTGGGGGATTGGAAGGTGTGGAGGAAGAAGAAAGCAGAGAGCTACAAGGTAGAATAAGAGATAGCTGAAACAAATTTGGCAAGATATTAGTGATCATTGATGTTGGATAGTCAATAGCAGTTTATTATTCCATACTCTATTTTGTGCGTATTTTAAATTTTTCATAATAAAAAAAATTTAAGGCATGTGCTCTGAAATATTTTTAAAGGATTATTCTGAGCTGATTCCCTCATGACTACATAAAAAACTGAAACAGAATGTAAATTAGATTTTCAAATCACACCCCTGTTGTACAGTGATGAGAGGAGAAAGGGTAGGGATGATTAGGCTTTAACTAAGTAAAATTGAAATTCTTTTTCAAGTTTTATGTTGTTTAGGTAATCCAATCTAAAGACAGGGTAATTTCCCCAATGATACAAATGTATGAATTGCCAAGATCATTGTAATGTCATGTGTAGATAATAAAAAATAAATAAATAAATATGGGTAATTTCCTTAAACCTGCATCATAGTATTCCATTTATACAGTCTCATGCCTAAGAATCAGGTACTGGGAATGTTAGTCCTGACTTGCTTCAGTTTCTTTTCTGTGGGAGAAAGGTGGTGCATGGAACAGAGGAAAACTTGAGACAACTAAAGACAGCTATTTGGGGTCACTCCCAGGTTCTGCATGAAGGTCTCATGTCCCTAGTCTGACCCCAACAGCCCTCAGGGGTACCAAGTATTGACCACTATCTGCCTCTCTGTTTCAGATTGACTTGATCTGATGGTGGGAAGCACCCTCACCCAATGAATCTTGAATCCTGAGATGAAGTCATAGTCTGATCTGAGGTCTTCGGGAAAGACATAGGAAAGAGGTGACCCGTTACTCCCCAGAGTGTGAGCCAAGTAGTCTCTCCCTCTTCATAAATGCTTCTACCCCAAATCTGTCCCTGATGTCCACCTCTTAAACAAGGACCCAAGCCAAGCATAGTGGTGCATACCTATAATCCTAGCAGCTCGGGAGGCTGAGACAGGAGGATCACAAGTTCAAAGCCAGCCTCATCAAAAGTGATGCACTAAGCAACAGTGAGACCCTGGCTCTAAATAAAATACAAAATAGGGTTGGGGATGTTTCTTAGTGGTTGAGTGCCCCTGAGTTCAATCCCCAGTATTCCCCCTGCAAAAAAAAAAAAAAAAAAACAGGGACCCATTAGGAGAGATTCTCAAGATAGAGCTCCCTTAGCTTTAAAATTAGACCCAGAATAGCCAAAGCAATGCCCAATAATAAGAGCAGTGGAATTAGTTTGTTTATGCTTTTATAGAGTCTTTAGCTCAATAATCAAAATTTTGTGGTCTTTCTCTTGAATTTTATTCCCTTCAATATCTGTGGTTCCTTTGTTGGGGGATGAGGGGGTGCTTCTTTGCCTGTTTACTCGTGTGTTCAGAGTTCTTACGCTTGTATATTTGCTGAGATAGACTTCTCTTCCTCCTTTATAAGGGGGTCCTTTGGTGGGTAGTTATATCTTTTGTAGTAAGTGCTGTGCTGTTGGTATATCCTAGAGTCAACACATAGGCTCAGTGTAATCACCCCCAAAGCCTCTCAGTATGCCACTACAGAACTGCTGATTTAACTCACCACTGCAACACTGGAGATTCCTTTGAGCTGCCAAATTGGAACTTCACTCTTATTGCTATAGGAGAAAGTATCCATGAATGGGACCTGAGAGCTCTCCTACCTATTCCTATCTGGGCTTTGTCATCAGTTTGGGGTTTTGTGCTGTCTCTTGGCTGGGTTGTGGGTGTAACACAGCAGCAGAGTCTCTACCCTGTGAACTCATAGTTTTCCAGCAGATTCCCAGCACCTCTCACAAAAGGAGGCAACAAATAATAGTAACAAACAATATACAGCATAAAATAAACACCCAGTACCTACTATGACATTTAAAATGCTAATTATCACAAAAAGAGATATTGTGAGGATCAGCAATTAACAACAATAAGTAGCCATTAACTAGATCTAGTATTAAAGTAAATGGCAGGCGTCAACCACATTATCCACAGTACTAATAACTATGACAACATGAATGGTGGGGCAGGAATTATATAAACTTGTTCTAAAAGATGATAAAATTACAGTTCATTAAGATAAAAGAAAATGGGGTAGAAAATCCAAAGAAAGTTAAGAATATTCAAAATGTGAACAGAGAGAAAGCAGAAGAGAAATAGTAAGTAATGGTCTTAAAGAAAGAAGAGGGGAGCTGGGCGTGGTGGTGCACGCCTGTAATCCCATTGGCTTGGGAGGCTGAAGCAGGAGAATCGCAAGTTTAAAACCAGCCTCAGCAAAAGCAAGGCAGTAAGCAATTCAGTGAGACCCTGTCTCTAAATAAAATACAAAATAGGGCTGGTTCAGTGGTAGAGTGCCCCTGAGTTCTATCCCCAGTACCAAGAAAGAAAGAGAAAGGGGAAGGGGGTGAATGAAAGAAAGATAGAAAAAAGGAAGGAAGGAAGGAAAGGGGGGGAGAAATAAAATAAATAAAAGGAGAGAGAAAAAGAACAAGATAACTGGGCTGGGGAGGTGGCTCAAGCGGTAATGTGCTTGCCTGGCATGCGCTGGGCGCTGGGTTCGATCCTCAGCACCACATAAAAAATAAAATAAAGATGTGTGTCCACCGAAAACTAAAATAAATATTAAGAAAACTCTCTCCCTCCCTCTCTCTCTCTCTCTCTCTCTCTCTTTAAAAAAAAAGAAAAAGAACAAGATAACCTGGTTATTACAGGTAGAAGAAAGGGAAAAAAGACAAACGAGAGCCAGGCACAGTGGCACACACCAGTTATCTCAGAAACTCAAGAGTCTGAGACAGGAAGATTACAAATTCGTAGGCCAGCCTCAGCAACTCAGCAAGACCCTATATCAAAATAAAAATTTTAAAGGGTCAGGAATATAACTCAGTGCAAGAATACCACAAGGTCTGTCCTGAGTACCAAACAAACAAATGAAAAAAGGGTAACAAGAGAGGGATGGGGCTGTAGCTCAGTGGCAGAGCGCTTGCTTAGCATATGTGAGGCACTGGGTTTGATTCTCAACACCACATAAAAATACACAAGTACAATAAAGGCATTCTGGGCTGGGGTTGTGGCTTGGTGGTAGAGCACTTGCTTAGCACATGTGAGGCTCTGGGTTCGATTCTCAGAACCAAATAAATAAATAAATAAAGGTATTATGTCTATTTACAACCAAAAACATTTTTTAAAGGCATTCTGTTCATCTATAACCACAAAAAGATTAAAAAAAAAAAAAAAGAGTAACAAGAGAAACAAAAATCCCTAATAATCAAAACACAGTGAAATAACAAACACATAGAAAAATGATAAAAATGAAAGGAAAAAGAAACAAATATGTGTGTTTGTATTTGTTTCCATGATCCAATCACCACAGCAAGAATACACACAAATAAAAAAGGGAAGAAAAAGAAAGAAAGAGAGAAAGGAGAAAAAAATTCTTGATGAAAAATGAAAGGATTGTCTCCACTAGGTGATCAAAACTGTCCACAAGGATGGGTGTTCACTGCCTATGTCAGATTGGCCTTCTCTCCATTTCTTTTTGGGCTATGTACTCCTCAGAGAGAGAGCAAATGTTGGGGGTGGTTAAATCCTTCCTCTTTTTGTGTTGCTCACCAAGCTGCCAGCTGGAGTGGCCTGGAAAGCTTCCTGTCTTACCAATATAAAGTAGGACAGAATGGAAAGCACTGTCAATTGGAGTTTTGTCCAAACAGACTAAATCAATGTACTCCCTGAGTGGGGCTGATACAGAGTTCTAAATGAGAAGTTCCAGCAACTAGGATTTAGCTCTCATCAGACTTTGGAACTTTGTCAGGTAATACTCCTGGGGCTGTGCAGATACAGATGCTGGTTTCTGCTGGGCATGCAGATCTAGGGGCCTTACAAGAACTCCATTTGTTCTACAAATTAACCCTCTACAAGTTTCACACACTTACAAATGTGACCTTCCCAGACTCAGTTCCCTAGGGCAATTGCAACCCACCTGTCCAGATTCCTCTACCCTCTTTGGCTGATCACGTGAGCCATCAGACACAAAAGGAAAACAAGTTGCGTTCCCTTCCATATGTTGAATCTGAATCACCCTAAGTACAATCCTTTCTGTGCCCATTTCAATTGCATTCTGCTAGGCACACACTAGGCTGCCGCGTCCGGCCAAGGGAGCCGAGTCCGGCGAGGGATGGCAAGGTTAAAAGACACACAGGACACCAAGGTTCTTCAT